>NC_141878.1:158681250-158990000 GCF_056163025.1 Triticum urartu | reverse complement strand
TAGTTTCCGTCATATCGGTGTTATGTTCCCGGATTTTGCGTTCCTTACGCGGTTGGGTAATAATGGGAACCCCTTGACAGTTCGCCTTGAATAAAACTCTTCCAGCAATGCCCAACATTGGTTTTACCATTCGCCACCTAGCCTTTTCTTTCCCTTGGGTTCTGCAGACTCAAGGGTCATCATTATTTTAACCCCCCCGGGCCAGTGCTCCTCTGAGTGTTGGTCCAACCTGTCAGCTGCCGGTGGCCACCAGGGGCAACTCTGGGCTAGCCTACCCGTACCTTGGACAATCTGAGTGTGCCCTGAGAAAGAGATATGTGCAGCTCCTATCGGGATTTGTCGGCACATTCGGGCGGTGTTGCTGGATTTGTTTTACCATTGTCGAAATGTCTTGTAACCGGGATTCCGAGTCTGATCGGGTATTCCCGCTAGAAGGAATATCCTTCATTGACCGTGAGAGCTTGTTATGGGCTAAGTTGGGACACCCCTGCAGGGATTTGAACTTTCGAAAGCCGTGCCCGCGGTTATGGGCAGATGAGAATTTGTTAATGTCCGGTTGTAGAAAACCTGAAGTTGACCTTAATTAAAAATGCATCATCCGCGTGTGTAACCGTGATGGTCTCTTTCCGGCGGAGTCCGGGAAGTGAACACGGTGTTGGAGTTATGCTTGACGTAGGTTGTTCTAGGATCACTTCTTGATCATAGTTGTTCGACCGTGCTTTTGCCTTCTCTTCTCGCTCTCATTTGCGTATGTTAGCCACCATATATGCTAGTCGCTTGCTGCAGCTCCACTTCATACCTTTTACCATACCTATAAGCTTAAATAGTCTTGATCGCGAGGGTGTGAGATTGCTGAGTCCCCGTGACTCACAGATACTTCCAAAACTAGCTTGCAGGTGTCGTTGAACCGTGCGGATGACGCAACCGAGCTCAAGGAGGAGCTCGATGATGATCTTGTCCTTTGTGTTGTTTCGTTCTAGTTGATTAGTAGTGGAGCCCAGTCGGGTCGATCGGGATCTGTGTAGCTTTTGGGGTAGTCTTCTTTTATTTTGGCTCCGTAGTCGGGCCTTGTTTGTAACTGGTTGATGTAATGCTTTATTTATGTATTTGTGTGAAGTGGCGATTGTAAGCCAACTATGTATTTCTTTCCCTTATGTATTACATGGGTTGTGTGAAGATTACCTCACTTGCGACATTGCGTTCAATGCGGTTATGCCTCTAAGTCGTGCTTCGACACATGGGAGATATAGCCGCATCGAGTGCGTTATAAGTTGGTAATCAGAGCCTTCCCCGACCTTAGGAGCCCCACTGCTTGATCGAATTAGATGGCGAGTTGAGTCTAGAAAAATGTTTTGAGTCATTTAGGAATTATATATCGGAGAGTTTAGGAATTCTTTTTACTCCTCAGTCCCTTCGTCGCTCTGGTGAGGCCTCCTGACGTAGAGTTTTGACTCTTCTCTTCTCAAATTTCACTAAATTTTTTTTAGGATCACGCGGGTATCTTGGAATCGTTCCGATCGATTTGTGACGAGAACATTGTTCTTGGTGCCTCCTGTCATTTAGGGGTTGTGGCAGTGTCCCGGGGAGTTGAGCTCCGAGGTGTTGTCGTCACAAATTTATTGTTGCAGTTCTGGAATACCTGAGAGTAGTTTCGCCGACATCGAAAATCTCTTTTATGCAGTTGTTGGTGAGATAACCTCAACGCCACCCAGTACTGGGGCGGGAGTTCGGGAGTATTGCCATAACTCATATAACAGATGCTTTTCCAAGGTTGAGGTAGACGACTTCCGAAGGTTTCTTGGTTATGTGTTGAAGGATGGATACAGCTGGATTTAGGATTTGCTAGATTTGGGTGAGATATTATGCTTCCCCTGTATCCCCAACACCTAATTTCATAACCGGAAAGGTTCGGGAGTTTTATAAGTGGGAGTTCAAGTAGCTCTTAGGATATCTTTCCGACAGGTGTATGATATGAAATTGGGGTTCGACATCTAGTGGTCCGCCTATCCACGGTTGGTTTTACAGTGATCTCGTTGTGTCTTAAAGAGTCCTTGGCTATGCCGACTCGGGGACGCTTCGTATGTCATGTGCACTGCCTTGTACATGATGGTGCTGTACGATCGAGCCCGTGTAGGCCCCACCACGAAAACTTCGGACGAAATCTCTATCATATGTTTGTTCCGGCTTATTCTGCAAGCCAATCCTTTGTTTTGTTTTAAGTTGTGGTATTTGAGTTGCTTCAATGTCAAGTGTTGATTCCATACCTTTCCTAAATGGTGTTCTCATACTCCGATGTGAATACCAATCCTTCTTGATCATCGAGATTGTCTTGTCGATCCTTTTCAACCGGTGTGTTTCTCTTCAAGTGGATCCGATCATTTCAACATCCGCAAGATCAAGTATCAGTTCTTCTCAACGGTGTTGTCTTCATCCGTTCCAAGTTGACTTTGTTTTTTCCCACCCACCCACCCCTTTTTTTCTTCAAGGACTCAGATTTCTTAATCAAGTATCGTTTTATTCATGAGAAGTCTCTCCATTCTTTTTTCCTTCATGTTTTTTACCCGATGTTTCTCATGAAGATGCTCTACAAGTTCATCATTATTCATTCTCTTTCTTCTTCGGTGGAACTAATTCAAGCTTTGTTGATCATATCCTTCCCTTGTTTCAAATGCCTTCTCATACCGATGCACCTCATAATATTTCATTTCTCGCTATTCTATTGTTCCAGTGCCTTAAAGATATCTCAGAAGACTCGTCTTGTCATTCAAGATCCATTCAAGTTCTTTTCGAGGTTGTTATCTCATTCAAGCCATTTAAATTCAACTGGTGCATTCTCTCTTTTAAATCGTTCTACGGAGTTTCTTTTGAGTGGGCCCTAACCCACAGGTCTTTTCCCAGGATCTTACGTGACTCTTCTAATTTTTCCCGTATTTACTCCCAAATTCTTTTCGAAGTTTGACGTAAGAATGAACTGTCATCAGTCAAATGTCTTTCTCCATGATCTGTCAAATTCTTTTCATCATTGGTTCAACCTTTCCAATCTTAATTCCGGAGTGCCTCTACAATTTTTGGTGGTGCTTCTCATCGTCATTATCAACATTTGAAGACCGAAGAAATGTTTCCTCTATATCTTATCCGTTCTCTCAAAGATTCGTGATTCTAGCTTGATGCCATACTCTCATAATTGTTTTGATTGTCAGAATTTTTTTTTCATCCTTCCGGAGCAATTCAGGAGTCTTTTCAGTTTGATTCTTCGGAGCCCATCATTTCGGGATTATTCATTCTCAGCTTTCAGTTATCATTCTCTAAATCTTACCGGTGCTTCATTCAAATATTCTCTAATAAGTTCGAGATCTATTCGTTCTCATGTATCAAATCCCCTCAAGTATCGTCTTTCGTTTTCCAAATTCTTTCCGGTGATTTGTGTCCTTGCCACTTTCATTTTTCAATCCTAACGGTGGTTCATGCAAGAGTTCTCGTCATTCGTTATCGTATATATTCATTCGTTCTTCCCAATCCTACCGGTAACTTGTTGAAGACGTTCTCAAGTTTGTGCTATATCTATCTTAATCCTTTCTACGAAAATAAGTAGTGTGCCAAATCCATTGTTTGTCATCAATTTAATTGGTGAAGGATACGCATAACATAATTCTTATTCTTGCTTCATCCAAAGGATGTATTCGTTCCTCCGGAGTTTGTTCACAATAACTAATTCTCGTTGTCAGTTGTTCATGTTATCTTTTCCCGGAGTTCCAACCTTTTTCAATTATGTCACCACAGAGATTCATTTAAATCATTGCAAGGATTCACCTTGTGTTTTCAACTTCCCTTTCCTTCCGTTTGATCATTCTTTTGTTTACCGGAGTTCTTCATGGAGGCTCTACATGATAGTTCATCAAGGAATTAATCCGTTCTCGAAACGTTCATCAAGATTATTTTCAGAGGAGTTCAAGCATTCTTCATCTTGCAATCTGGAGTGCAATTCCTTCTACCGTATCATTTGAGGTGGTGCTATGTCATTCTTCATAACTTGAGTTCATGTTTCATGATTCACATGTTGTCAAGAATGAGGTATCTTAAATCCATCAATCTCTTCATTGGAGTTATCTGGGGTTATATTTCACCTAAAGCTTTCCCTAAGGATTTTTTTTGACACTTGAAACAGTAGGAGAGGCTCCTACTGTATGTATTAAATTATGTGACAAAAAGTCTTACAAAGTCATAACCTTACATCCATAGCCATGGTGTAACTATTGGGGAGGGGTAAACACTAGAAAGAGGGAACAAAAGAGTAAAGTTAAATACTATTTACAAAAGAGGACAAAAAGGGTTGAAGTTCTTCTCCCACTCTATAACGAAGAAGGGAAAGGTCATCTCTCAACCTAGCCAGCCAGGATGATTTCGAAGGTGAAATCCCTCTGAAGTGTTTGTTGTTTCTCTCTTTCCATATGCTCCAAGCAGCCTGTAGGAAGATGTCCATGAACATTATTGCTATTAATGGTGATAATATATGATCCAAGTTCTTCATCTATCCTCCCGGTGATATAGCTTTCTCGTCTCCTCGTTCATACCAATCAAATTCTTTTCCCGTGAGTGGCAGGTTGTCACCTCATAATCTGAGATGTATTCCATAAGACCATATCAACTTATTATTTTCCTTGTTGGTTTTCCAACAATTCTGTTCTAGCATTTGCTGTAAGCGTGCTCTCTCAAGATCTTGTTTCACTTCGTTCATTCCATTCCACTCTTTTTTCTATTCCGGAGGCATTGTGATGTTCCTCTCTGCAACCCATCTTCTTGTTTTGTCAGGATCGTGTTCTTTTCGTCCTTATCCTTTTAACCAGACTGCCGCCTGAAATCGTTCTTACCCATTGTGCCATTCTTTCAATAGTTCCGAAGGCAGTGTATTGTTGTTTTCATCAAGCATCCCCTCATCTTGTCAAATTCATGTTCAATCCCTTCCATTTACAGTCGGAGTGCTGTCCAAATTATATCAGTCTTATTCCTTCTCTATCTTGTTTTTAACCGGAGTGGTTTCAATATATATCTTGCCCTTCAACCTCAAGGTTTTTTGCAATGTTCTTTGTCCCTCTTTTCTAACGGAGTGTTTTCGACTTTGTTCACCTTCATTGTATTCTTTTCTTGAATTTGTTCAACTTCTCAAGGTTCTTTGGTTTCACTTGTTTGTCAAAGAAGCAACTTAGTTTTACCTCTTCTCTTTCTCTTCCGTTTTCCCTCCGGTGCCATTCTAGATCTCGGGACGAGATCCTCTCGTAGTGGTGGAGTGTTGTGACGCCCCGAGACCGATGTGCCAAGTGTCTTCCAGTTATTTGATGTTGTTGCCATGTCATTCGCTTGCGTGTTGCATCTTACCATGTCATCATGTGCATTGCATCATCATGTTTTCAAAACTTGCATTCGTCTGGGTTCTCCGAGTTCTCTCCGTTGTCCGTTCTGAGCCCAACCACACTTGCACGCGCCCGCGGCAAGTCCGAAATAGTATTTTATAAGTGGTCGGAAAATGTTCTCAGAATGGGATGAAAGTTGGCATGCGGTGTTTTTATGTTGTAGGTAGGCCGCCTGTCAATTTTTGTCGCATTCGGAGTTTGTTTGACGCCCCAACGGATAACTATAGCGGCAATATAGTCGGTCAAACGTCGGGCATTTTCGGTCTCCGGAAACAGTTGCCGGGCTGCATCTCTCTTCTCTTCTCTCGGCCCAAAGCTTTCTGCACAGTCCGCTGTAAACCGCCAGGCCCCGAAACCCTCTCTGCACAGTGCACCGAACCCCTCGCGCGTGTCCGGAAGTTGTCCCGGCCCGACCCGAGCAGTCGTCACCCTTGTGTCCGGATCATCCCCAAACGTCTACAAAACGTCATCGTTTTCCTATTTGGACTTCCTAGTGTTTTATTCTCGACCGCTCGATTTTAATTGGAGGGACGGATTAGCCCCTAAACTTCCCTCTTTGCCATATATATAGTCCACTCCTAGACTATTTTGGACAAACCCTAAAATCTAGGGGAACTGTCCCATCATTCCTCCTCGCCACCGCCACAATCAAATCCTCGGGATCCCCTCTTTTTCCCTGACCCAATCCCACCAACCACAGCTCCAGCTCGTTGTCAACACCGGACGAACCCGCAGCCAGTCAGAGCCCAAATCCCGATTGGATCGAGGCCTTCCTCCTCCCTCGCGCCCATTCCCTTTCTCTTCCTTTCTTCTTCTTCCCGTACCTCACCTCTCTCTGTTGCCTCCACAGGACACCATGACGAGCCTGACCGAGCCCCTCCCATGGACTCCCCGCCTCTCCGCTGCTCAAATCCGGCGGGGAACTGCACCTCCGACGCCCTCTCGTCAGGATCTGGAGCCTCAAAGACGAATCCGGCCAGTTCGGGACCTTCCTCATCGGCTCCTTGACACCCCCCGACCTCTGCAAGTTCGCCGGAGCCGCCAGTCCGTCGGCAGCGCGCCCGATGCCTCCTCCTCGCGTGCCCGTCACCCTCGCCTTCTCTCTTCTTCTCCTTGCTGTTTTGCTTCTCTGAATACACCTCTCTCTCTGTGTCTTCCTGCAGAGACCCCATGGGTGTACTTCGAGCAGCTTTGCCGCCGCTACGTTTCTGCTTCAGATCCGGCGCCTTGTGGTCGCCCTCGCCCAAAGCTGCCCGTCCGTGTTGCCACCGGTATCGCCCGCTGCCAAGTCCCGCGTCGTCGCTGTCTTCCCCTGCTTCTGCCTCGAGCAGGAGGAGACGCTCGCAGCGCCGCGTCTTTCCCATTGACCGTGCCCCTCCTCGTCGTGCAAACGGGCCCGTCTCCCATGCGGTTCATGGGCCAGCAACGCGTAGGCCCAGCCCCGCCAAAGCCCACCTCCCGATCCGGTCTGCTGCCCACTCCTACACTGAACTGGGCCGAGGCCCATGGGTGAGGCCACCCCAGCGCCCCACCTTTTTTTCCTGCTGTTGGGCCAGCCAGTTTCGGCCTGTTTAGTGTTTTTTTACAGTTCTGCAATTTCCTATTTTCCAGAGAAAAACCAGTTTTACCGGAAGCCCCCTAGACTTCATGCATTTCATTACTCACAAACGATGCATCATATTAAAACAAACTTAATATGAAACTTGCTTAGAATTTCATCTAGATTCATAATATTCAACTTTCATGCATGTTCGAAATGTTTAAAATGCTGTTTGGTTAAATTTGCTCCTATGCCATGCTAAAATGATTTAATTCATAACTAATTAACCGTAGCTCGGTTTTAAATAATCTTTATATGTAAATGGGGTAGAAAAATGCCTAGTTTAACGTGGTGACCTTACTTTGCATGTTTAACAACTCTAAAATTATGTTTAGGGCAGAACAGTACCAAACCTAATATATGCATATGAGGATTTTTCAGGACTTGTTGTTTGTTGTTCCGGCCTCATTTAAACTTGCCTAGATAGGTAGTTTTCATTTGCTTCACACCTTGCCATGTTAATCAACATTTAATATTGTTGGGTACATAAACGAGATCGAACTAAATAACTTGAATGTGGTGTTCCATCAATATGTAACTCCGTTGCATAATGAGCTCCGCTTAATTTGTAGTATTGTTTGTGCACTTTGCCATGCCATGCTTCATTAAACCGGACATGCATCATACTCGATTGTGCATCATGCCATGTTGATGTGTTGCTTGTTTACTATGTTGTTTGCTTCTTTCCGGTGTTGCTTCTTTGGGTTGGTTCCGATAACGTCGTGTGTGTGAGGATCCGTTCGACTATGTCCGTTTATCTTCTTCATGGACTCGTTCTTCTTCCTTGCGGGATTTCAGGCAAGATGATCATACCCTCGAAATCACTTCTATCTTTGCTTGCTAGTTGCTCGCTCTTTTGCTATGTCTATGCTACGATGCCTACCACTCGCTTATCATGCCTCCCATATTGTTGAACCAAGCCTCTAACCCACCTTGTCCTAGCAAGCCGTTGTTTGGCTATGTTACCGCTTTGCTCAGCCCCTCTTATAGCGTTGTTAGTTGCAGGTGAAGATTGGAGCTTGTTCCATGTTTGGAACATGGATATTTGGTTGGGATATCGCAATATCTCTTATTTAATTAATGCATCTATATACTTGGTAAAGGGTGGAAGGTTCGGCCTTATGCCTGGTGTTTTGTTCCACTCTTGCCGCCCTAGTTTCCGTCATATCGGTGTTATGTTCCCAGATTTTGCGTTCCTTACGCGGTTGGGTAATAATGGGAACCCCTTGACAGTTCGCCTTGAATAAAACTCTTCCAGCAATGCCCAACATTGGTTTTACCATTCGCCACCTAGCCTTTTCTTTCCCTTGGGTTCTGCAGACTCAAGGGTCATCATTATTTTAACCCCCCCGGGCCAGTGCTCCTCTGAGTGTTGGTCCAACCTGTCAGCTGCCGGTGGCCACCAGGGGCAACTCTGGGCTAGCCTACCCGTACCTTGGACAATCTGAGTGTGCCCTGAGAAAGAGATATGTGCAGCTCCTATCAGGATTTGTCGGCACATTCGGGCGGTGTTGCTGGATTTGTTTTACCATTGTCGAAATGTCTTGTAACCGGGATTCCGAGTCTGATCGGGTATTCCCGCTAGAAGGAATATCCTTCATTGACCGTGAGAGCTTGTTATGGGCTAAGTTGGGACACCCCTGCAGGGATTTGAACTTTCGAAAGCCGTGCCCGCGGTTATGGGCAGATGGGAATTTGTTAATGTCCGGTTGTAGAAAACCTGAAGTTGACCTTAATTAAAAATGCATCAACCGCGTGTGTAACCGTGATGGTCTCTTTCCGGCGGAGTCCGGGAAGTGAACACGGTGTTGGAGTTATGCTTGACGTAGGTTGTTCTAGGATCACTTCTTGATCATAGTTGTTCGACCGTGCTTTTGCCTTCTCTTCTCGCTCTCATTTGCGTATGTTAGCCACCATATATGCTAGTCGCTTGCTGCAGCTCCACTTCATACCTTTTACCATACCTATAAGCTTAAATAGTCTTGATCGCGAGGGTGTGAGATTGCTGAGTCCCCGTGACTCACAGATACTTCCAAAACCAGCTTGCAGGTGTCGTTGAACCATGCGGATGACGCAACCGAGCTCAAGGAGGAGCTCGATGATGATCTTGTCCTTTGTGTTGTTTCCTTCTAGTTGATCAGTAGTGGAGCCCAGTCGGGTCGATCGGGGATCTGTGTAGCTTTTGGGGTAGTCTTCTTTTATTTTGGATCCGTAGTCGGGCCTTGTTTGTAACTGGTTGATGTAATGCTTTATTTATGTATTTGTGTGATGTGGCGATTGTAAGCCAACTATGTATTTCTTTCCCTTATGTATTACATGGGTTGTGTGAAGATTACCTCACTTGCGACATTGCTTTCAATGAGGTTATGCCTCTAAGTCGTGCTTTGACACGTGGGAGATATAGCCGCATCGAGGGCGTTATAGGCACCTCTAGACACACAAGTTGATCACAAAGATCTCTCCCAGCCGTGTGCGGTGCCCCCTCCACCATAATCCACCTCGGTCATACTGTAGCGGTGCTTAGGCGAAGCCCTGCCACGGTAGCTTCATCAACATCGTCACCACGCCGTCGTGCTGACGAAACTCTTCCTCGAGCTCTACTGGATTGTGAGTTTGCGGGACGTCACCGAGCTGAACGCGTGCTGAACGCGGAGGTGCCATACGTTCGGTACCGAGGATCTGTCGATCATGAAGACGTACGACTACATCAACCTCGTTTTCATAACACTTCCGCTTAAGGGTCTACGAGGGTACATGGACGACACTCTCCCCTCTCGTTGCTATGCATCACCATGATCCTGTGTGTGTGTAGGATTTTTTTTTGAAATTACTGCGTTCCCCAATAGTGGCATCCGAGCTTGGTTTTATGCGTAGATGTTATATGCACGAGTAGAACACAAGTGAGTTGTGGACGATACAAGTCATACTGCTTACCAGCATGTCATACTTTGGTTCGACGGTATTGTTGGATGAAGCGGCCTTGACCGACATTACGCGTACCCTTATGCGAGACTGGTTCTACCAACGTGCTTTGCACATAGGTGGCTGGCGGGTGTCAGTTTCTCCAACTTTAGTTGAACCGAGTGTGGCTACGCCCGGTCCTTGAGAAGGTTAAAACATCACTAACTTGACGAACTATTGTTGTGGTTTTGATGCGTAGGTAAGAATGGTTCTTGCTTAGCCCGTAGCAGCCACGTAAAACTTGCAACAACAAAGTAGAGGACGTCTAACTTGTTTTTGCTGGGCATGTTGTGATGTGATATGGTCAAGGAATGATGCTATATTTATTGTATGAGATGATCATGTTTTGTAATAGAGTTATCGGCAACTGGCAGGAGCCATATGGTTGTCGCTTTATTGTATGCAATGCAATCGCCCTGTAATTGCTTTACTTTATCACTAAGCGGTAGCGATAGTCATAGAAGCAATAGTTGGCGATACGACAATGATGCTACGATAGAGATCAAGGTGTCACGCCGGTGACGATGGTGATCATGACGGTGCTTCAGAGATGGAGATCACAAGCACAAGATGATGATGGCCATATCATATGACTTATATTGATTGCATGTGATGTTTATTCTTTATGCATCTTATTCTGCTTTGTTTGACGGTAGCATTATAAGATGATCTCTCACTAAATTTCAAGGTAAAAGTGTTCTCCCTGAGTATGCACCGTTACCAAAGTTTGTCGTGACGAGACACCATGTGATGATCGGGTGTGATAAGCTCTACGTTCATCTACAATGGGTGCAAGCCAGTTTTGCACACGCAGAATACTCATGTTAAACTTGTCGATCCTAGCATATGCAGATATGGCCTCGGAACACTAAGACCGAAAGGTCGAGCGTGAATCATATAGTAGATATGATCAACATAGTGATGTTCACCATTGAAAACTACTCCATCTCACGTGATGATCGGACATGGTTTAGTTGATTTGGATCACGTGATCACTTAGATGATCAGAGGGATGTCTATCTAAGCGGGAGTTCTTAAGTAATATGATTAATTGAACTTAAATTTATCATGAACTTAGTACCTGATAGTATTTTGCTTGTCTATGTTAATAGTAGATAGATGGCCCGTGTTGTTGTTCCGTTGAATTTTAATGCGTTCCTTGAGAAAGCAAAGTTGAAAGATGATGGTAGCAATTACACGGACTGGGTCCGTAACTTGAGTATTATCCTCATTGCTGCACAGAAGAATTACGTCCTGGAAGCACCGCTGGGTGCCAGGCCTGCTACAAATGCTGCTAATGATGTTAAGAACGTCTGGCAGAGTAAAGATGATGACTACTTGATAGTTCAGTGTGCCATGCTTTACGGCTTAGAACCGGGACTTCAACGATGTTTTGAACGTCATGGAGCATATGAGATGTTCCAGGAGTTGAAGTTAATATTTCAAGCAAATGCCTGGATTGAGAGATATGAAGTCTCCAATAAGTTCTATAGCTGCAAGATGGAGGAGAATAGTTCTGTCAGTGAACATATACTCAAAATATCTGGGTATCATAATCAGTTGACTCAACTGGGAGTTAATCTTCCTGTTAATAGTGTCATTGACAGAGTTCTTCAATCACTGCCACCAAGCTATAAAAGCTTCGTGATGAACTATAATATTAAAGGGATGAATAAGACAATTCCCGAGCTCTTCGCAATGCTAAAGGCAGCGGAGGTAGAAATCAAGAAGGAGCATCAAGTGTTGATGGTCAACAAGACCACCAGTTTCAAGAAAAAGGGTAAAGGGAAGAAGAAGGGGAACTTCAAGAAGAACAGCAAACAAGTTGCTGCTTAGGAGAAGAAACCTAAGTCTGGACCTAAGCCTGAGACTGAGTGCTTCTACTGCAAATAGACTGGTCACTAGAAGCGGAACTGCCCCAAGTATTTGGCGGATAAGAAGGATGGCAAGGTGAACAAAGGTATATGTGATATACATGTTATTGATGTGTACCTTACCAGAGCTCGCAGTAGCACCTGGGTATTGATACGTCCATTTTGCATCATGGTTTTATATCAATATTTATTGCATTATGGGCTGTTATTACACATTATGTCACAATACTTATGCCTATTCTCTCTTATTTTACAAGGTTTACATAATGAGGGAGAATGCCGGCAGCTGGGATTCTGGGCTGGAAAAGGAGCAAATATTAGAGATCTATTCTGCACAGCTCCAAAAGTCCTGAAACTTCACGGAAGATGTTTTCCAAATATATAAAAAATACTAAGAGCAAGAACTTCACCAGGGGGCCACACCCTGCCCATGAGGGTGGGGGGCGCGCCCTACCCCCCTGGGCGCACCCCTACCTTGTGGGCCCCCTGGTGGCCCTCCGGTGGCCATTCTGCTATATGGAGTCTTTCGATGGGAAAAAATCATAAGCCATCTTCTCAGACGAAACTCCGCCGCCACGAGGCGGAACCTTGGCGGAACCAATCTAGGGCTCTGGCAGAGTTGTTCTGCCGAGGAAACTTCCCTCCCGGAGGGGGAAATCATCGCCATCATCATCACCAACGCTCCTCTCATCGGGAGAGGGTAATCTCCATCAACATGTTCATCAGCACCATCTCATCTCAAAATCCTAGTTCATCTCTTGTATCCAATTCTTGTCTCCAAGTCCGGGATTGGTGCTAGTAGGTTGCTAGTAGTGTTAATTACTCCTTGTAGTTGATGCTAGTTGGTTTAACTGGTGGAAGATCATATGTTCAGATCCTATATGCATATTAATACCCCTCTGATTATGAACATGTTTATGCTTTGTGAGTAGTTACTTTTGTTCCTGAGGACATGGGAGAAGTCTTGCTATTAGTAGTCATGTGAATTAGGTATTCGTTCGATATTTTGATGAGATGTATGTTGTCTCTCCTCTAGTGGTGTTATGTGAACGTCGACTATATGACACTTCACCATTATTTGGGCCTAGAGGAAGGCATTGGGAAGTAATAAGTAGATGATGGGTTGCTAGAGTGACAGAAGCTTAAACCCTAGTTTATGCGTTGCTTCGTAAGGGGCTGATTTGGATCCATATGTTTCATGCTATGGTTAGGTTTACCTTAATACTTTTGTTGTAGTTGCGGATGCTTGCAATAGAGGTTAATCAGAAGTGGGATGCTTGTCCAAGTAAGGGCAGTACCCAAGCACCGGTCCACCCACATACCAAATTATCAAAGTACCGAACACGAATCATATGAACGTGATGAAAACTAGCTTGACGATATTCCCATGTGTCCTCGGGAGCGCTTTACATAATATAAGAGTTTCTCCAGGCTTGTCCTTTGCTACAAAAAGGATTGGCCACCTTGCTGCACCTTATTTACTTTTGTTACTTGTTGCTCGTTACAAATTATCTTATCACAAAATTATCTGTTACCACTTATTTCAGTACTTGCAAAGAATACCTTGCTGGAAACCGCTTATCATTTCCTTCTGCTCCTCGTTGGGTTCGACACTCTTACTTATCGAAAGGACTACGATAGATCCCCTATACTTGTGGGTCATCAGGTATTTGACACTGGTTCTGTTGCTAATATTTGCAACTCAAAACAGGGACTACGAATTAAGCGAAGACCGGCTAAGGACGAGGTGACAATGCGCGTGGGAAATGGTTCCAAAGTCGATGTGATCGCCGTCGACACGCTACCTCTACATCTACCTTCGGGATTAGTTTTAGACCTAAATAATTGTTATTTGGTGCCAGCGTTAAGCATGAACATTGTATCTGGATCTTGTTTGATGCGATACGGTTATTCATTTAAATCTAAGAATAATGGTTGTTCTATTTATATGAGTAATATCTTTTATGGTCATGCACCCTTGAAGAGTGGTATATTTTTGTTGAATCTTGATAGTAGTGATGCACATATTCATAATGTTGAAGCCAAAAGATGCAGAGTTGATAATGATAGTGCAACTTATTTGTGGCACTGCCATTTGGGTCATATTGGTATAAAGTGCATGAAGAAACTCCATACTGATGGACTTTTGAAATCACTTGGTACTTGCGAACCATGCCTTATGGGCAAGATGACTAAAACGTTGTTCTCCGGAACTATGGAGCGAGCAACAGATTTGTTGGAAACCATACATACTGATGTATGTGGTCCGATGAATATTGAGGCTCGCGGCGGGTATCATTATTTTCTCACCTTCACAGATGATTTGAGCGGATATGGGTATATCTACTTAATGAAACATAAGTCTAAAACATTTGAAAAGTTCAAAGAATTTCAGAGTGAATTGGAAAATCATCATAACAAGAAAATAAAGTTTCTATGATCTGATCGTGGAGGAGAATATCTGAGTTACGAGTTTGGTCTACATTTGAAACAATGCGGAATAGTTCCGCAAATCATGCCACCCGGAACCCCATAGCGTAATGGTGTGTCCGAACGTCGTAATCGTACTTTACTAGATATGGTGCGATCTATGATGTCTCTTACTGATTTAGCGCTATCGTTTTGGGGTTATGCTTTAGAGATGGCCGCATTCACGTTAAATAGGGCACCATCAAAATACGTTGAAACGACACCTTATGAACTATGGTTTGGCAAGAAACCAAAGTTGTCATTTCTTAAAGTTTGGGGCTGCGATGCTTATGTGAAAAAGCTTCAACCTGATAAGCTCTAACCCAAATCGGAGAAATGTCTCTTCATACGATACCCAAAGGAAACTGTTGGGTACACCTTCTATCACAGACCCGAAGGCAAGACATTCGTTGCTAAGAATGGATCCTTTCTAGAGAAGGAGTTTCTCTCGAAAGAAGTGAGTGGGAGGAAAGTAGAACTTGATGAGGTAACTGTACCTACTCCCTTATTAGAGAGTAGTTCATCACAGAAACCAGTTCCTGTGACACCTACACCAATTAGTGAGGAAGCTAATGATGATGATCATGAAACTTCAGATCAAGTTACTACCGAACCTCATAGGTCAACCAGAGCAAGATCTGCACCAGATTGGTACGGTAATCCTGTTCTGGAGGTCATGTTACTTGACCATGACGAACCTATGAACTATGAGGAAGCGATGATAACTCCAGATTCCGGAAAATGGCTTGAGGCCATGAAATCTAAGATGGGATCCGTGTATGAGAAGAAAGTGTGGACTTCGGTTGACTTGCCCGATGATCGGCACGCCATTGAGAATAAATGGATCTTCAAGAAGAAGACTGACGCTGACGGTAATGTTACTGTCTATAAAGCTTGACTTGTTGCCAAAGGTTTTCGACAAGTTCAAGGAGTTGACTATGATGAGACCTTCTCACCAGTAGCGATGCTTAAGTCCGTTTGAATCATGTTAGCAATTGCCGCATTTTAGATTATGAAATTTGGCAAATGGATGTAAAGACTGCATTCCTGAATGGATTTCTGGAAGAAGAGTTGTATATGATGCAACCTGAAGGTTTTATCGATCCAAAGGGTACTAACAAAGCGTGCAAGCTCCAGCGATCCATTTATGGACTGGTGCAAGCCTCTCAGAGTTGGAATAAATGTTTTGATAGTGTGATCAAAGCATATGGTTTTATACAAACTTTTGGAGAAGCCTGTATTTACAAGAAAGTGAGTGGGAGCTCTGTAGCATTTCTAATATTATATGTGGATGACATATTGTTGATTGGAAATGATATATAATTTCTGGATAGCATAAAAGGATACTTGAATAAGAGTTTTTCAATGAAAGACCTCGGTGAGGCTGCTTACATATTGGGCATCAAGATCTATAGAGATAGATCAAGACGCTTAATTCGACTTTCACAAAGCACATACCTTGATAAAGTTTTGAAGAAGTTCAAAATGGATCAAGCTAAGAAAGGGTGCTTGCCTATGTTACAAGGTGTGAAGTTGAGTAAGACTCAATGCCCGACCACTTCAGAAGATAGAGAGAAAATGAAAAGTGTTCCCTACACTACAAAAAAAGACACATCCGTGACATTTTAGGCCAAACGAAATTTTTTTCTATCATACATATGACACTTCTATGAAGATAATTGTGATAAAACCCGGTATCATCATAGATGTGGTGGGCTGCTACTTCTATGACAAAAAATCATGACAGAAAATGGGCTTTTCGTCCTGGGAGGGCCGGAGACGCAGCTGCATGACATTCTTTGGGCCGTCCATGACGGAAAAAACCGTGGTTGAAGCGAGGGGGAGGAAAATTTCGGGGAGTTCACTGTTACGGTGGGAGGTCGGGGGCCGAGCGATGCGCGTTTCTCTCATACACGTACGTGCATGTGTGCGAGGCGTTGGCTCTAACTGAACCCGAGCGAGGCGTTGGGCTCTAACTGAACCCGAGTGATTGCACTCCAGGCTACGTGTTACTGAACCCGAGCGATCGATCGATGGCTATTAACTGAACCCAATCGAGCGATTCCTTCGCTACTGCTGCTAACTGAAGCCGATCGATTGGATGAACAGTGAGCGTTGCGGGGGGGGGGGGGTGGATGAACAGTGAGCGGTGGCGTTGCCTCTAGATGAATAGGACCCCGTGGTGTGGTGGAGGGCTGGATGAACAGTAGACGGTGGAGGGGTGCCCGTGGAGGGGTGGTTGAACAGGACCCCGTGGTGTGGAGGGCTGGATGAACGGTAGACGGTGGAGGGGTGCCCGTGGAGGGGTGGTTGAACAGTAGCCGGTGGAGTAGCGCGCGGTGGAGGCTAGATGAAGAGGAGCCCATGGAGGCTGGAGGAGGTTGACGGTAGCCCGTGGAGGCTGGAGGAGGTCGACGATGGAGATGAACAGTATCCCGTGGAGTCCCGTTTTGCGGTACGCCACACCCCTCCCGATGAACAGGACCCCCGTTTCGACCGTAGGAGGTCCGTTTCGTCCGTTTTGCGGTACGCCACACCCCTCCCGATCAACAGGACCCCCTATATCGACCGTAGGAGGTCCGTTTCGTCTGTTTTGCAGTACGCCACACCCCTCCCGATCAACAGGACCCCCGTTTCGACCGTAGGAGGTCCGTTTCCTCCGGTTTGCGGTACGCCAGACCCCTCCCGATCAACAGGACCCCGTACAGGCCTCGTTTCCATCGCCTGTTCCGTCCAAGCCCTCCCGATGAACACGACCACGCATTCCGTTCCGACCCAGCCGGTTGGCTCCCACGCGTTTCGCTGCCTCTCGATGAACACAACGCATTCCGTTGCCTCCCCATGAACACGACGCATTCCGTTGCCTCCCCATGAACATGACGACGACGCTGTTTCTCCGTTCCGACCCAGCCATGTACACGAGCCCTGGCCGTACGTATGCGCGAGTAGGCGTTCGAGACCCCGCCCGTATGTACACATACGTGGCCGTATTTTCTTTCTTGCACCCTGGCCGCTGTACGTACGTGTACATGCTACATGCGCGCCTCTACTACGACACTTACGCATCTCTACTACGACACGTGCGCGCCTCTACATCCACTAGTATATATGTACGTACACGTTCGCAACCAGAATGACAACGCTATGTACGCTTCGACCAGGTGGGTCCTGACTGTCAGGCACTTCCTTGCCTGCGAAGATGTAGCTGGTGGGTCCCAGTAGTCAGGGGGGCGAATCGTTTTTTTGCCCGGACGCACTTCCTTGCATGCGACTATGTAGCTAGTGGGTCCCAGCAGTCAGGGGCAAACGTTTTTTTCGCGAAATATGGTGGCCCGTCCGGTGGGTCCCCGCTATCGGGTGGAGGAATAATTATTTTACACGTAATAAGGAGGCACTTCCTTGCTACGGCCGTGGACCCAGCTGTCAGCCTCTCCACGTACAGTCCACGTCCGATGGAAGCCGTTCCTTGACAACGTTGACCACGCCGCGCCGAGAGCACCAGGGCGGTGGACGACGGTGAGGCCTAGGAAGGGGACGACGCGGAGCCGGGGAAGACACGGCAGTGGATGCCCATGCGTAGAGGAGTACAAGGGTTCACTAGTTCGCTGCGGTGTGAGGCTGCCGTCGCCGCAGAATAACAGGGGGTGTGGGTGAGTAGAGGGATGGCCTAGCCAGTGGTGGGAGTAGTAGGGGGCGGTGAGGCCTCCGCCGCATCGCAGCCGACCACGGGAGGCAGGAGCACGAGGCACGACCAGCGCTGGTTTGGGCGGCTGGAGCAAGAACACCAGAAGTTGAAGAAGCACTACGGCCGTTGGATGGACATCGTACGGTCACTGGAGCTAGAATCGCGCATATTGACTAAGTTGACAAAGCCCTCCGTCCCCGTCAACTTAGTAGGCGCACAAGTCAGCCTGCCACTATACTGGATCCCAGCTAACAGGGGGAGTATTCATTTTTTTGTGCGTAATAAGGAGGCACTTCCTTGCGTGCGAAGATATAGCTGGTGGGTCCGAGCTGTCAGCGGCGGTAACATTTTTTTCACGAAATACAGAGGCCCTTTCAGTGGGTCCCTGATGTCAGGTGGAGGAATCATTATTTTGCGCGTAATAAGGAGGCATTTCCTTGCGTGCAGCCGTGGACCCAGCTGTCGGCCTCTCCACGTACAGTCCACTTCAGATGCATGACGGTCGTTGACCACGTTGAACAGGCCGCAGCGAGAGCACCAGGGCAGTGGACGACGACGAGGCCTAGGAAGGGAATGACTTGGAGGCAGGGAAGACTCGACAGTTGTTTCCCACGCGGAGGGGAGTACAACTGTACGAGGGTTTACTGGTTCGTCTGCCATCGCCGGAGAATAACATCAGGTGTGGGTGAGTAGAGGGATGGCTAGGCCAGCGATGGGAGTACGGTGGGGCGGTGAGGCCTGTGCGGCAGCAGAGCCGACCGCGGGGAAGAGGGAGCAGGCAGTCCCGCCGGTGCTTGTTTGAGCGGCTGGAGGAGGAAGAGCAGAGATTGAAGAAGCACGACGTCCGTTGGATGGCCATCCAACAGTCATTGCTTGTGCGTCAACCTTTTCTTAGGAAAGCCTCAAATCTATGGAAAACAACATACAACCCATCTGCCATTATTTACAACCCATTTGCTAATTATTAAGGTTTTTTTGGAGCCCATATTCTTTTTGTTAGCATTACAGCCCATATTGTGGCCATGGTTAAAAAATTATACAAAATTTTGCATATTTCGGTGCGGTCCGAACTGTTTTTAATCCCGAAATTTCGACTCACATTCAAACTGATTTTAAAAATAAATGCATATCAATATAAAATCCAATAAATTCTCCACGCATAAAAATTAATGTAATTTAAAATCTCGAAATGAAAAAAAGATATTTGAAACTAATTGCCGGTTTGATGTGTTTTAAAAATGTACAGCCCATTTCTCATTACTGATAGGCCATTTTCTCGGCCAGCCGAATGAAGCTCTCCTCGTCTTGAAAGATTTGCAGCCCAACAGGCCTGACAAAGCGACTTACTTGGCAAATCACAAAAAAACTGGGCTGTGGCTGTGGACCCAGCTGTCAGTCCATTTGGTGGGTTGGGTGAAACAATGATGTAGCATCTATGCAGCCCGTTTAAATCCCATTTGCATTTTTCTCGAAATCCGTGGACTTGCTGGGCTGGGTAAAAATATCATGTTGGGCTAGAAGGAGAAATGTTATAAAAACATAAACACATGATTGCACGTCAGTAAAATCTTTGCAAGCTTATGTACGCAATCACTAGGAGTTAACTTGCCAAGTTATATATAAACAATTATTATTATTATTTTGTAAGAACTTTCAACTTACGAAATAAAATATCATTTTAATTTGATGGGTTAATAGTACGTGGGGTATTATTATTTTTTAGGCTAGATGTGGGACAGTTGAGTTGGTTCTAGGGGAAAGTACTGGGAGAAAACTCAGTTTACATCGAAAATGAAAGTGGGAGAAAATTCAGAGACCTGCTGGGTCCACCTGAGGAGGGGAATATGTTGGGAGGAAGGAGATTCAAAGCACGGCAGCCAAGTGAACTAGTTTTTTTTATGGACAAGTGAACTAGTTTACATACATAAGAAAATAGCCACTAAAAAAAGCAATCAGGTTAATGGGTTCTTAAAAGAAATATTTTGGACAAAACAGATAATTACGACACATAGGCTAATGCATGAAACACTCAGATGATAAAGGTGCTTATAAACAAATAAAGTACAACATCTAGACCTTCCTGGCACGCTTGATCATGACACCGCGGCTGTCCGTGTACTCGTCGGTTACGGGAAGCAGACACGCCCTCATGTCCAAGATCTTCCTGTACATGTCGTAGCATGCGTATGCGTCCTTGGCCGCGTATGTTATGTAGGCTAGATTCATAGGTACCTCCCACGTGTTCAGGTCGTCTTCTTTCATGTTGGCGTATCAGGGGTCGATGATGGTCTCAGCGAGGTCAACCACGAAGTCCTTCTCCTGCCCGTTGCTGATGATCTTGTATTGCTTCTGGATGTCGACAAGCTTGTTGCATCAGATGGCTGAATCATCGCGTTCTTCCTTCTCTCCACCGTAGCGAAGGTGCAGTTGGCGCTGTCGATGAAACAGACAAATGCTCCAGAACCTGGTGCAGCCATAGGACTGAGGCGAGGCAGAGCTTCACCGAGTCCGTATCGTTGGTGTACATCACATTCAACTTGGTGCAGCCATAGGACTGAACGGTGAACTCAAAGGGGAGCTCCTTGCTGAAGTCCATATGCAGCAGGCTCACCCCTCAGATCGCCATTGGAGTCTCTTCGAGTGAAAGAGTGTGTAGGCGGCGGCAGCAGTTCGTTTTTCAGCTCTTGGGGAACTGGATTCAACAGTAAGTTGAGTGTGTACATGCGACAACAGTTACTACCCCTCCCTCGTCCGTTGCACGCCCGGCAGAAGATGCACCCTCGGCCACATGTCGGTTCACGAGCGGGTCTGTATTGGTACTGTATAAAAGGAGTTAGTGGTCACTTTACTTAAATTTAATTAGCTTTAATAGAAATTTGTACTTAAAACAAGAAATGCATTCGCTCGTTCTATCAGTGCCACATGATCAACATGCACAACAATTAGAATTATTATTCTTAGGACGCACACGATCAACACATTTGTCGCACTTTCACAAAGATAATACTACCAAGTTTGAACTGTTTGTTATGGTTGTTGTCCTCTGCATCATCATGCCATGTTTCCCAGCTTGCAAGATTCAGAACCAACAAATAAGATCCAAATAATAAGTACAACAAAGATGCCTACACATCTCATTGATTCCCAGCTTGCAAGATTTAGAACCAACAAATAAGATCCAAATAATAAGTACAAGAAAGATCCCTACACATCTCATTGATTCCCAGCTTGCAAGATTCAGAACCAACAAATAAGATTCAAATAATAAGTACAACAAAGATGCCTACACATCTCACTGATTCCCAGCTTGCAAGATTCAGAACCAACCCATTAGAGACTTTTGATAAAGTGAATATCGGGATTAAATCCATCTTGGCTAGCCATGTCATACAATCGAAGAATTTGGCGAATGCTCTTGACCATCACAACATCTGTAGTTGAGTATTCCTGTTTGCACAGCATATTTGCATAGCACAAACAAGCATACAGGAGAGCATGATTTCGCTTTAATAGCGGCCTCCTTGAACTCAACCTTCAACTCTACTTGGATGAGGTCTGCCTGGAGTTCCATGATTCAATTCATGCGCCTTTTTCTGCAGTTCACCTGAAATGAAGCAAAGATTGCATCATTCATCTAGCAAGAAGTACTTGCTCTTGTGAGCTGGCAGGTTCTTCTTTAGTAGTTGCACTAAAATTGAGGAACATTAAGGTTGGCTGTCCGGCTCATGTAAGGTGCAACTATAATTTTCTTATCCTCTTGTGCAGTTCCACTAAAATAAAGTGCCATTGTGGTGACAGTGACGGCTCCATCTTGCAAAGGCTAATAAAATGTTGCATGAAATTACCAGCAGAACTTGACGGAGATTTTGGAAACTCCAATCACCATTTTGTGCAGTTCCACCAAAATTGAGAGATGTTGCCCACGTGACATTTTAGTTGAACTGCACAAGACACTCATTCCAAAAAAAGTGTTTTGTGCAGTTCACCAAAAGGTCACAATAGCAACAAGGTGAAATGGATATCCCTATCTGCACAAAAAGATAGAAAGTAAACATATACAAAATGAAAAGAAGCATCTTAATTATGTTCATGGCAATCACGCAAGGACAGTAGAAATTTTTAAACGGCAGCAATGCTTCATGTTACCAGAAGCATTGCGATCAACAATGAGATTCCTCAAATATGGGATTACTTTAATGGTGGTATTGCTTGTTTACCAGACACAGTAAATCAACAGCAGCTAAAGAGTTGGTTTAAGGGCATGGGACCGTGGGGACACCAGGACACTCAACAGCGTAAAGGAGCAACTTACTTATCATACTGGGGAAAACAACAGGAGTGCCATTGTACTATGTGAGGGCAGCAAATCTAATCCTGGAGACCTTTTACTATGTGAGGGCAACAAATCTAATCCTGGAGACCTTTTACTATGTGAGGGCAACAAATCTAATCCTGAGACCTTTTACTATGCGAGGGCAGCAAATCTAATCCTGGAGACCTTTTACTATGTGATGGCAGCAAATCTAATCCTGGACATACTCTGTTGACTTGTCCACCAGCCTCCACTTTCTATCCTTTTTTCAACCAATAATAGATCTGTTCCTTATCCAGTTTGTACTGCGTTTTCCCATTATTTCCCTTTTCAACCAAGAGACCGGTTGGGTATCCGGTCTCTACTACTTTCACCATATTATTTCCTCTTTGAATCAAGTCCTAGATTCATGCTACAACTTTCCCCCTTTCTTCTTGTTTGAACAAAGCCCTATATTCGAATGCATGAAGTAGCTTTACCTCTAATAATACTAAAAATTTAGGTGGCTTTGGAAGAGCTGATGTGAGTAGAAAAAGATGCACATGCAGACACGTGGGGAGCTGGGGCAGTAGAGCAAGGCCGCTTTCGAAGAACTTATACCTAAGGGTCGCCGGGATGTCGGCGGCGGCATGTCGGATCTGTGGACAATACGACAGGGAGGAAGAAGGGTCGGAGGACCTCCCGAGCTGGCCATGTGTGGGAGAGAACGGCACGGGCAGAGGATTGGGCCCCTCCGGCAACTGTGGGTTTCCTCCCTCGGCGGCGATGACCGCGTGAACGATGCACCTTTTAGTCCTCTACACACACCGGCCAAAGGGATCCGGCCGGATCTGTGACCAGCGGTGAGCAGAGAGAAAATGTCGCTACCGCTGTCTTGTTTATATCTGGAGAGGATGAGAGAATGAAGAGAGCAACCCTAGTAAAGCAAGCGCTCAGGCCCCTGCGTCCATATATAGTGGAGTGATTATCTTTTTTCTCTCCACAACAAGCGTTTCAATTTGTGTACGTGGCATTAAAGAAAAGAAACTCTCTATTTAAGGTGACTACTGTACGACTCCTACTTACTACTAGTAGTACTACAGTATTGTTCACTTGTGCTCCCCGCCCCTCCATTCATTGAACAACCCCACGGGTGAATAAACATACAATAAGTACTGTATTTATATAGAACGAACAAGCTCGAACTATTTTCGCGTAGTTAAAAGTTGAGGGCGGGGCTTTTCCCGGGCAGTACGTGCGACAATTTTCGGGTAGGGCTAGAAGACTATTTTTTTTAAAAAACTTCGAGACGACCACATAGCATGGAGCTGACCCCCACGATTTTAAGCTTACATGCACGATACACGCTATCCTAGACTACTATACACATGAAACTGCCACACAAGCGTCCGGGCTGCGCTTGGCTCTTCGCCTCTTCGGGAAGTCGAACAATGATGGAATACTACTGCACTGGAGGAGTACTACAGTATGCTTCTGGCCATCTGACACTGATTGAACTACTGCATGTCCACCGCGTGCGGGAGGGAGAGCGTGTAGCGAAAGCTTCTCCTAGTCTTGCCAGCCACCACGCTCATGGGCGAGGGAGGGACGCTCCTGCCTTTGCGTGTATGACAGGTCAGTCCTACAGGTGTGTGGCCAACCCGTCATACAGCCAAAGGCAGGTGCAGTTAAGTCCGCGAGGGAGAGGATAATCAAACTTCTCGTTGATGTACGAGTTAACGCGACACATCAATGCACTGCACTCGATATATTTCAATAATTTACGTGTGTGACTCCCAGATGCAGAGGCCGGGGGTCATCATCCTCCTTTTCGAGAAAAAACAGACGCGTGTGTGAGAGGACGAGTGCGTGTGTGCACCTCTTCTCTTCCTGTATAACGTACTACTAAACTCAGAGTATAAGTTTTTGTGGGTGGCACGATGGTGCGTGCGAGAAGTCCTGAGAGATAGGTTTAATGCATTAATTGCAATGCATGCATGCATAAAGTACATGCATTGGTCAATTTTCTCTTAATACTTGCATGCAATGATATAATGCACCTTGGAATCTGAACATGTGTTGGGGAACAACCAAATTGAGCCTTATAAAATGGAAAAACTAAAATTTTGAGATAAGCCCTATAAAACCGGAAAGGAGGGAGTAGAAAAAGAAGTACTCCATCCGGGAATAGTGCCGCACTTCGAAACTAGAACCGTCAATAATTTTGAGCTTGCGTCTCGTCAGATTCCAAATCACTCCATGTTATATTTAATTGCAAACCTGTTCACACCGATCACAACCTAAACGGTTTTCCACTTAGGAGCGTATTAGTACTCGGTTATAAGTACTAGTATGCCAAGATGACTGCACATTCCTCCTCAACTCCTCATCCACAAAAACAAACAAGTCATTCAGCATACTTCCCTCGTGTCTGCCATGGCCAGCGTGAGTTCTGGGTCGAGAGATTGCCACCAGGGAGAGGCGAGCATGGAAGCGGAAGCATGAGAGATGTCCCGCCTCGCTGCGAGAGCAGCCGACATGTCCCGCCACGCGGTAGTAGCAGCACAGAGGTCCCGTCGCGCCGCTGAAGCAGCACGGAGGTCCCGCCGCACCGTCAATGCAGCAGATTGGTCCGGCCGCATCGCGGAAGCAGCAGAGATGTCCCGCTGCGCCATGAATGCAGCAGAGATATCCTGCCGCACCGCGACGGCCTGGGAAAATTTCTCGCGGGTAGGCGACGACTGTTATAGGCGCATGCATGCGATCATCCATAGCCAGATGGATTAGATCTCCGGCTCGGTGAGGTTGCAGGACGACATGATAGCCTCGTTTGAACAAGCTACCGGCGTCATCCGGCAACTAAGGGAGGGCAATGAGAGGCTCCGGGCCAAGCGCGACCTGCTGAGGGAGAAGATCGTCCGAAGTGCAGACCTGCAGGAGGAGACCAGTGCCTTGTTGAAGAAACTTACGGACGAGAATGACATGCTACGCAACAAGCGCCAAAGGCTGGTGGAGAAATCCATTGATGTTCTCAAGCAGCGTCTTGAGGACACGAAAGAGCTCATCGCCGCTCTCCGCGGAGACTAGTTTCCTGGTTTCTTTTGATGCAATAATCGGTTTAGGATGTGGATTGTGTCGTCGGTTGTGAAATGTTGGGTTCTAGCGCGGATGTTTGGCCTTTGTTGGCCTCTTGGGATGTTGCGATTTCAATCTGGTAGCTTTTAGTCCTTCGTGTTAGGCTGGAGTTGTGCTGAACTCCTTGTGAATTGTGGTGGTTTTCAGTAATGAAAATTGGAAGGGGAAGCCCTTCTTTGATCAAAAAAAAAATTTAATCGTCCTTATATTTCATTAATCTTGCTATAAGTCACAGTAGATGCTATATAGGTCCGTCGAATCTTACATCAAGATCCGTGCTTTCAGATTTTCTTTTTTCTCTCTTAAATCTCAGTCGAGTGAGACATAGCCACGCCATTAAACAGAGGCTCGGGCACCATTAATGGAGACCTTGGGAGAGAGGTGGACGACAGATGGAGGTCAAAGGGCTCTCCTCCCGATAAGCACGTGCAGGGGTCTGATCGCACGCCTCTCGTACTCAAATAGCTACCCTGCATGGCGTCTCCTAGCTAATAAAAAATGGGGACGTGTGGCGGCACGTAAATGGTACTAGTAAGTAGAACGCCCACGGTTTCAATAATAATTGTTTTTCCGATCGTACCGTGACAACACTTGTTCCAAAATGACTTTGTTGATTGTTAATGTGTGCGCTTTCGCAAATCGGACTGCAAATTTACCACAGCATGTTGGTGCCATGTCATGGCACCAAGCCAAGTTTCATTATTTTCATGCGTGTTTTGGATTTACAGGAATTAAAAAACTAAGTTTCTCAATGTTTCCAACCCAGCCATGACGCCCATAATTTTGAATTTCATTCCCATTTCTTGCATGGAACCTAGAAATTTACCCGAGGACACACATGTGATTTTTCAACCAACTTTGGTGCACTGGAACATGTGCTTGTATTTCAAATTTGAATTATGCACACAAAGGTGACACGTTCCCTCCCAGAACCACGAGACTTCTTGAGAGAAGCTCCGATTTGCAAGAATCTTACACCAAAATTTGTTCCTATTTGGCCAATTTTTTTACCACGACATGGTACTATCATGACATGACACCATGCCAAGTTTCATGATTTTAAAACCAAGTTTCTCAATGTTCTCGACCGAGCCACGATGCCTAGATGTTTGAATTTTATTCTCATTTTTTTGCATGGGACCTACTCCCTCCTTCCATCTATATAGGGCCTAATGTGTTTTTCAAGACAGCCTTTGACTATTGACAAGATTAATAGCACATGAGATGTATACTATGAAAATTATATTATTGGAAGCTCCTTTGACATACAAAATTTAAGGTATGCTTTGTGTAAGTTGCATGTCATATATTATTGCTCTAACGTTTGGTCAAAGTTAGCCTCGAAAAACGCATTAGGACCTATATAGATGGAAGGAGGGAGTAGAAATTCACCCGAGGACACAAATGTGATTTTTCAACCAACTTTGGTGCACAGGAGCATGTGCTTGTAGTTCAAATTTGAATTATGCACATTAAATGACCAAAAACTCAATTAATGTGTAAATAAGGCCAAATGAAGCCGGAATAATTCCAAAATTTAATAGGGCACTCATGTAGTTCTATGTTGCCTTTGTAAATAAACTCAAGGGGGACAATGTATATCGTTTCGCACTCAAAGGTGGCACGTTCCTTCTCAGAACCACGAGCCTTCTTGAGAGAAGCTTCAGTTTGCAAAAGCTTATACCAAAATCTGTTCCTATTCGGCCAATTTTTTTACCACAACATGGTAGTACCATGACATGACATACATGCCAAGTTTCATGATTTTCAGACGTGTTTTGGATTTACAAGAATTTTAAAACCAAGTTTCTCAATGTTCTCGGCCGAGCCACCATGCCCAGATGTTTTAATTTTATTCTCATTTCTTGCATGGGACCTAGAAATTCATCCGAGGACACAAATGTGATTTTTCTACCAATTTTGGTGCACGAGAGCATGTGCTTGTAGTTCAAATTTGACTTATGCACATTAAATGACCAGAAACTCAATTAATGTATAAAAACGACAAACGAACCCGGAATAATTCCAAAATTTAACAGGGCACTAATTTAGTTCTATGTTGCCTTTGTTAAGAAACTCAAGGGGGGCAGCGTATATCGTTTCACACTCAAAGGTGGCACGTTCCCTCTTAGAACCACGAGCTTCCAAATCGGCCCAATTTTTTACCACAACATGTTAGTGCCATGACATGACACCATGCCAAGTTTCATGATTTCCAGGCGAGTTTTGGATTTACATGAATTTAAAATCAAAGTTTCTCGATGTTCTCGGCCGAGTCATGACGCCCAGATGTTTAAATTTCATTCTCATTTCTTCCATGGGACCTAGAAATTCAACCAAGGACACACATGTGATTTTTCAACCCACTTTGGTGCACCGGAGCATGTGCATACAATTCATATTTAGATTATGCACATTAAAAGTCCAGAAACTCAATTAATGTATAAAAAGGCCAAATTAACCCGAAATAATTCCAAAATTTAACGGGGCACTCATATAGTTCTATGTTGCCTCTGTAAATAAAATCAGGGGGAGGCAACATATATCGTTTCGCACACAAAGGTGACACGTTCCCTCTCGGAACCACGAGGCTTGTTGAGAGAATCTCCGGTTTTGCAAGAGGCTTATACCAAAACTTGTCCCAATTCAGCAAAAAATTATACGTATGAAAACAGGGTTTAGATTATCCCAAACATCTCGCTACCTAGACCAATAATGTACTATGATTTGAATTCAACATAAAATGGATACAAATATTTGAATTGGAGAGCGTATGGTACATGTAGTTCATAGTGAAATATGATTACTGCTATATGTATGTTTTTTGTTATCAAGATAATATTTAAATTATTGTATAACTTGACAACAATCGTATTCAAATAAGGAAAATTGATTCAAATTTAGTCCATATGGTAGACGACAATATATATGTTCACATGGTGGAGTAAAATGTTCATATATGATGGAAGATCAAAATGTACGACTACATCAATTATAAACCGCAAGGTCACCTAACGATATATTCGAATTCAACATAACATGGATTCAAAAATTGAAATTCGAGATCATGGCATCTGTAATCATATAAAAAGGGACATTACTCTTTCTTTGGTGGGAATTGATTTGTTTTTTGTTGTTGTTGAGGGAAGTGCGAATCGATTTGGTACTGTGCAGGGTAATCTTGTTCTCCCGATTTTTTTACATTTTTCTTGTAGTATTTTCAATGGCATCTATAGCAATATAGTAAAAGGGGACATGACTCTCTTGTTGTCGCGCCTTATTATCCCGAAATTTGGACGCGCGCGAGAACTCCCTCCTCATCCGAAATCGCTCCCGCAGCCCAGACACGCGAAATCCCCCTTCTACCCCTCAGTCGGAAATGAAGCTCCACGTCACGGTGTCAAAACCGGTGGGGTACGCTGGTAACTTACCCTACATTTCGGACAAGCGCGTCCCTAAGCTTGGCTCCCCCTCCCCCTTCGCCCCCCATTCGTACACCGAGGCCGCCAAAACCCAATGCTCCTCCGTCGGCCTCCAGACCGCCGCCTAGCCAGAGACTCTTCCCCGACTACGTTGTCCACCGCAACAGCTCGTCGTCCCTCATCCATCGCACCAGATGAGGATCCGTTGTCGATCTCGTCGTCCCGCCGGATCAGCCGCCCCGTCCTCCACCTCCAAGGAGCTGCCCCGACGTTTGCCTCGTCTATCGCGCCGCCTCAATTACCACAGCGCCGTCTTGACCTGCCCCACCGGAACCGCATCACCCTCACCAATTCCTCCGATGAAGCTGAGGCCAACTCGGTGCCACCAAGGAGGTTCTGCACTCACCGCGGCATTTTATCTTTTATTCGATCTCACGGGGCTGCCGGTGCTCAATACCGAGCAGACATGGCGTGTATCCATCGACGGCACCGTCGCCGGCCACATCATCCATAGCGTGTCTCCCCCATGTCATTGCTTCCTCGGCGGCGACTTCCACAATGGCACTAGCTGCAGCTGCTCTGGCTCTCGCTCGCGCTGCGGCTCTGTTCTTGCTGTCAGTCGCGCTGCTGCACTGCTCTTGCTTTCGTTCGTGCTGCTGCTCTGCTCTTGCTCTCGCTTGCGCTGCTGCTGCACGACCTCCGGCAGCTACAGGAGTTACTGCTTTAGCACTCGCTCGTGGTGCTACTGCACAACTTGCTCTCTGCTAGTGCGTTCACTGCTCGAGCGTCTGCTGATTTAGATCACTGCTTCTCTGCTACTAGTGCTCGAACACCCTAAACATCTATTGCAATGCTCTGTTACTAGTTCAATCAGTTTGACAGTAAAATTCAGTTTCGACTGTGAAGTTCATTTTCTTCAGTTAAGTTTAGAGTGAACAGTACTTACAACATCTGTCGGAGCGGCCATGGCGCGGCTGATGCGTTTTACATCTAGCACTTTTTGGTGATGTATTTTACATCATCTATTGTACATGATATTAGGGTCCCACTTCAGATTAACGTTGTCTGTCTTGTCATGCTTCAGCCTCGTCGTCATACACCTTAGCGGAGCTGCTCCAATGACGGAACCATCCATCACAGCGGAGCAGTACCCTCGGCGCTGTTTCCAGAGGCCTCAGATCTTCTTCCCCGCATCCGACAGTCACACCATCATCATCACCATCCTCCACGTCCAACCCAATGATGCTGAGGTCCACAAGGCTATGCCAAAGAGGTTGTACACTCGTCGCATCACTTTGTTTCTCCATTCCTCTGTTCTTCCAATTCATGTGAGCCAAACACCCAGGTTGACTGAAATCCTATGTTTCCAAATGCTCTGTTTTGCACGTGTATTCCTATCCTATTCCTGTGTTTTTCCTGTCCCTGCATTTATAGAATCCTCCAATTCTAAGGAGCCCTTACAGATTTACTTCATTTTCAGATAGGCGTCAAAGAAAACTCTGTGTGTTATGTCCTGCTCCTGCCGTGCCTTCATCCACCCCACCGGAGGTGCACCATCGACAGAAGCGTTCACTGCAGTAGAGATCCCCCCTGCAGACTTCCTTTCGCCGCCTCAGATCATCTTCTCCGTTGCCGGTAGCCACACCAACTGCAATGCCATCATCAACTGAGCAGATGAACCTGAGGACTACACAGTTCCGGAAGAGAGGTCGCAGTCTTTCGTGTTTGCTTACGTTATACATCGGTTATTATTACTTGCTACTTTATCGTTCAATCTTGAGTTTTGAATTGCCCACGGGTCTCATATCGAGCCAGCAACGAATAGTATCTGTCTACTATCTAGTTCATCTGGGGTCTTCTATGTGGTTCATGTTGGGTGGGCAACAAACAATAGATGATCCATTGTCTATCTTTTTAAACTGAAGCTATAATCTACCTGCTATCATTAGTTTTGGATCCATCCACTCATTTGCTACCATCAGTCTTGATTTTTGCATGCACCCCTTAGGCCTTACAAAATCTAACTATTTTTTTATTATGCATGTCAGATATTGTACACAATCGTACTGAACATGTAGAGAAAAAGAGAAGACCGTTGCGTGCGAATATAATGTCATGTAGACGCCGCTCCATGGTGGGCGAAGTGCCCCCCCTCCTGCATTTCCAGATTGTATTCCAGAGGAAGATAACTGTTCAGATGGAGATTCAGAAGGAGCTGACCATGCCTGTTTACCACCTGAGGTGTTTGCTCTAACCTGGCATGCTGATGTTGGTCATATCATGCATATGGCGCCTTGCATTGCTTACATTATACATCTTATATGTCATCAGCTTAGTTTTGATTTGCTTTGTTTGAATGCCACCTGTTTGGTTTCTATATCATACTCCCACCATTCCTAAATATTTGTCTTTCTAGAGATTTCAACAAGTGACTACATACAGAACAAAATGAGTGAATCTACACTCTAAAATGTGTCTATATACATCCGTATGTGGTAGTCCATTTGAAATATCTAAAAAGACAAATATTTAGGAATGGAGGGAGTATATGGGAATTATGCAATGCCATCTTCTTTAGCCAGGCATCATATACGTGAATCATGCAATGCCATCCTGTTTAGCCAGTCATCGTATATGTGAATTGTATCGTGCCATATTTTTTCTATAATGTATTCAATTTGTCAACAATGTTTATACATTCATCTACTCTTCCTGTGCATCAGCCATTTGAGTCGGTCATGGGAAAATCCGGAGTGAAAACAAGGTCTTCTGAGCAGTCAGTGCAACCTGTCGATGCAGATTTCTTGCTGGTTACAGATAGCTCCTCAGAGGAGGATTCAGAGAGAGATGACCAGTCATATCCCCCCCCCCCCGAGGTGCATGCTCTAACTTGGCTGGGTTATATTGCTCATATCATGTATATGGTGTCTTGCATTGCCATGCCATCTGCTTAGATTAGACATGCTTTGTGTGAATGCCTCCTGATTGCTTTCTATATCAGATATGTGAATTATGCAATGCCATGTTTTTCAGCCAGTTATCATATATGTGAATTATGCACCGCCATGGAGCCAGGCGTCATATATGTGAATTATCTCATGCCATCTTTTTTTTCATTACGTATTCCATTTGTCGACAATCTGTGTATATTGAACTACTCTTCATGTGTATCATCCATTTGAGCCGGTTATGGAAAAATCTGGAGTGAAAACAAGGTCTTCAGAGCAGGCATTGGTACCTGTTGAAGCATATATCTTGATGGTTACAGGGAGCTCCTCAGAGGAGGATTCAAAGACAGATGACCAGTCCTATATCCCACCTGAGGTGTATGCTCTAAGTTGCAATGTTTATATTTCTCATATGATGCATATGGTGTCTTGCATTGCTTAGTTTAGACATCATATGCACAATATTGAATTCTATCTGCTTAGTTTAGATATCATACATGCGAGTGCCAGCTGCTTAGTATATGAATCAATTATGTCAATTATATCATGCCATCCTGTATACTTAGACAACATGTATGTGAATTATTTCATCCCAACCTATTTTAGAAAGACATCATATAGTTTTTTCATGTCATCCTGTTTAGGTACTCATCATATGTTGAATTATGACATTATATCCTGTTAAGTTATCCATCATATATCTGAAACTGTGTCATGCTATCCTATTTAGTTAGGCATCATATATGTGAAACTGTGTCATGCTGTCCTGTTTGGTTAGACAACATATATGTGAATTACCACATCTGTCTATCATACAATGTCTCTACGTTCAATTTCTTTTCTTGTTTATCAGCCATTTGAATTGGAGGGGGTGATGGCAGTATCTAAGGGAGCACAAACCCGTTCTTCACAAAAGACAGTGCTACCTGTCGATGCAGATAGAACCATGGTTGTACTGGCCCACAAACTAGCCCCACCACACATAATCGAGACTCTTATAGATTGCACACTTACACCGTTGGGCAGAGAACCAGCTACAACCCATCTAACCGCAACCCCAGCGGATAGTAACTCACTTATAGTTGACAAAGCACCATGTCCACCACAGAGTACCCCCACACGAGCAGTTTGTAAAGCTACTACAGTGCCCAAAGCATGAAGACCACCACAACTAACCCAAACTCCACGTTTAAAGCAGAAGAGAAACTGCTCTTAGGTCAGATTCCGTAGCTATGGCCCATACTCCTTTGCTGTTGCATCACTGTATTTACTTATACCAACTACTTTCGAATTTGAAGGATCCAATTGAAACTCCAATGGTGCAACAGGTATGTTTTAAACATATTTCTTTAACTAGATTGTTGTTCTAACTTCTTACTCTATGTTGATTTCAGTTTAAGTTGTATAAACAGTTATGTTCTCATGTGATGCACATTACAAGTGCTGCCAATGCTGTGTAGTTTCTCACACTTATATTCTGTCTATGCTGCTGTGTCTTAAAAATATATGAGTTGAACTGTGTCTCTATCTTGATTAGGGAACATAAACTAGAATGATATGGACAATACATTGACCATAGTACATAGATATATGTTTGTTTCATGCTTTTATCTTGTCCACCTTACTACTGAACCGGTTTACCAAAATGAGTTTCGTATACTACAAGCTAAACCTGTGATGTGTCTGCTTGTTTCTCTTGTAGTATGCAAATAGAATATTGGAGAAGAGCACCCCACTATGCAATGGTAGAGAAAGTAATGCAGATAAGGTTCAAGATAGTGAGACAACCCTGTTGGTCTCCAAGAAAGGTGATAAAAACGATCTTGTAGACAGTGAGAAAACCCCACAGTCCTGCGTTGATGTAGTGTTCGAGTTACTGGCCAGTACCGTTGGCACAAGCTCTTCGAACTCGCTGCCTGAATCACTTCGGCTTATTCAGTCTCAGCTACAAGCTGAAAGGCATCAGCCAGCTGTGCTGCGACAAGAAGCCGAAGGACCGAGGAAGTCCTTGCAGAATTCAGATGCGTACTTTCTTGTGCAACAGCAAGCGCTGGAGGATTAAAGCGCTAAACAAGAGAAAGTTAATAAGCTTGCTAAGCGTCTTGCCTGCATTATGGGTACCCAGGATATTGTTTCTTGAACTCTTCTGAAGTGGTTGCAGTTCTGGACTTGTTTTGCTGCGGCGTTTATATGCTGCTTTGTTCCCTATATTTGCACTGGTGGCGAACTTTGATGCCCAGTAGATGTAATATGTGTAATAGCCGTGATAGCCTAGCATAAGTTGCTTGCTTATTTATTTCCTTGTTGTCTTGTTTATTTGTTTGCTTGTAGTCAGTGTAGTTCTTTTTCCGCGGTTTGCTAGTGGCTGCAATAACCTATTTTTTAAAACTAGGCCACAATAACCATGGGCTAATATTTACTGTAGTGACACTGGGCCTCCTACGGGTCGTAGAAATAGTGGGCCTTCTACGGGCCGTAGAAACAGTAGGCCTTCTACGGGCCATAGAAACAATGGGCTTTCTACGGGCCGTAGAAATAATGGGCCTTCTACGGGCCGTATCATCAATGGGCCTTATATGGGCCGTATGATCGATTGGCCAAACATGGGCCAATAACAGGCCGCATTATGGCCGTACATGGGCTAAAGTTGGAATTGTCCATTCATGGGCCGACCATAATGGGCCATCATTAATAGGCCATATTTGATGATGCTATGAAACGGCCCAGCGTATTAACGGACCACAAACGGGCCGACTGTAACCACAGGATGAATTTGGCCCACAAGCAGAAAATGATAGTAATAGGCCATAAGTAAATGAATGCTGGAAATGAGCCCAAGAATAAATGGGCTCTGAGAAGGCCGAAAGATAACATGGGCTGGAAACGGCCCAAAGGAATAACGGGTCGTTAATGGGTATAAAGTGATACACTGTTCATTACGGGCCAGTTTCACCACGGGCCGTTAGTGGGTGTAAAGTGATACACTATTCATTACAGGCCAGTTTCACCACGGGCCGTTAATAGGCCAAGAGTTACATAGGGCCTCATATGGGCTGAAAGATGTCATGGGCCATACATGGGCCAGAAGTGAAAATGGGCTGGAATCATATTGGATGGCCCATATGACGCTACTGGGCCTAATTCAGATAGGGCGTAATGGGCCTTGGGTTAGCGGGATGTAAATGGGCTATATGCGAACAGACCGTTAACAAGCTTTCCATGGGCCGGCCAACCACCTTTTGACCAAGTCAAATGGGCCAGCCTTTTCACATGAATGGGCCTCTGTTGGGCTGTGCCACATGTCGACGTATCATAGGCGCCTTCTTTCCAATGAGTGGATGACATCTTTCCCAACGATGAGCCGACACGTGTTTCCTCCAGCCAATGATGATTTTACACATGGAAAATCCCCATTGGTCGGGGCTGTTAACGGGTTATCGGATCCAAAACCCGACCCGATAGCTTAACGGCGTTCCGTTACGGTGGATGCCACGTGTCGGTCACCCTTGACAAAAGCACTTCTGTGACGCGTGATTTATCGTCATGGAAGTGCACACTTCCGTGATGATAATTTTGGTAATGTCATGGAACACTTCTACGACAACACAGGTATGACTATCTTGATTCTGTCATAAAATCGTCATGGATGTACATGCATGACAAAAAACGTGACCTATTGTGACAAACACGTATCATCACGGAAGTGTATTTTTTGTAGTGCTATGATTCAGCCATAGGCTCTATCATGTATGCAATGATGTGTACCAGACCCGATGTGTGCCTTGATATTAGTCTAGCAGGGAGGTACCAAAGTAATCCAGGAGTGGATCACTGGACAGCGGTCAAGAACATCCTGAAGTACCTGAAAAGGACCAAGGATATGTTTCTCGTTTATGGAGGTGACAAAGAGCTCATCATAAATGGTTACGTTGATGCAAGCTTTGACACTGATCCGGAAGATTCTAAATCGCAAACCGGATACATGTTTATTGCGGGATCTACATGTGAAGCGGAGTACATTGCTGCTTCGGAAGCATCGAATGAAGGAGTCTGGATGACGGAGTTCATATCCGATCTAGGTGTCATACCTAGTGCATTGGGTCCAATGAAAATCTTTTGTGACAATACTGGTGCAATTGCCTTGGCAAAGGAATCCAGACTTCACAAGAGAATCAAGCACATCAAGATACGCTTAAACTCCATCCGGGATCTAGTCCAGGTGGACATAGAGATTTGCAAGATACATACGGATCTGAATGTTGCAGACCCGTTGAGTAAGCCTCTTCCACGAGCAAAACATGATCAACACTAAGGCTCCATGGGTGTTAAAATCATTACTGTGTAATCTAGATTATCGACTCTAGTGCAAGTGGGAGACTGAAGGAAATATTCCCAGAGGCAATAATAAAGTTATTATTTATTTCCTTATTTCATGATAAATGTTTATTATTCATGCTAGAATTGTATTAACCGGAAACATAATACATGTGTGAATACATAGACAAACATAGTGTCACTAGTATGCCTCTACTTGACTAGCTCATTGATCAAAGATGGTTAAGTTTCCAAACCATATACATGAGTTGTTATTTTATCAATGGGATCACATCATTAGGAGAATGATTTGATTGACTTGACCCATTCCGTTAGCTTAACACTTGATCGTTTTTATTTACTCCTATTGCTTTCTTCATGACTTATACATGTTCTTATGACTATGAGATTTTGCAACTCCTGAATACCAGAGGAACACTTTGTGTGCTACCAAACGTCACAATGTAACTGGGTGATTATAAAGGTGCTCTACAAGTGTCTCTGATGGTACTTGTTGAGTTGGGATAAATCAAGATTAGGATTTGTCACTCCGATTGTCAGAGAGGTATCTCTGGGCCCTCTCGGTAATGCACATCACTATAAGCCTTGCAAGCAGTGTAACTAATGATTTAGTTGTGGGATAGTGCATTACGAAACGAGTAAAGAGACTTTCCGGTAACGATATTGACTAGGTATTGGGATACAGATGATCGAATCTAGGGCAAATAACATACCGATGACAAAGAGAACAACGTATAGTGTTATGCGGTTTGACCGATAAAGATCTTCGTAGAATATGTAGGAACCAATATGAGCATCCCGGTTCTGCTATTGGTTATTGACCGGAGACATGTCTCGGTCATGTCTACATAGTTCTCGAACCCGTAGGGTCCGCATGCTTAAAGTTCTGTGACGATCGGTTTTATGAGTTTATATATTTTGATGTACCGAAGGTAGTTCGGAGTCCTGGATATGATCACGGACATGACGAGGAGTCTCGAAATGATCGAGACATGAATATTGATATATTGGAAGCCTACATTTGGACATCGGAAGAGTTCAGGGTAAAATCGGGATTTTACCAGAGTACCGGAGGGGTTACCGGAACCCCCCGGGGGCTAATGGGCCTTGTTGGGCCATAAGGGAAATAGAGAGGGCCCGGCCTAGGGCAGGCAGCGCACCCCCTCCCCTCAGGTCCGAATTGGACTAGGAGAGGGGGCACCCCCCTTTCCTTCTATTTCTCTACCTTCCTTTCCCCCCTCCTAGTAGGAGTAGGAAAGAGGGGAATCCTACTCCTACTAGGAGGAGGATTCCTCCTCCCGGCGCACCAACAAGGGCCGGCCGACCTCCCCCTTGCTCCTTTATATACATGGGCAGGGGGCACCTCTAGACACACAAGTTGATCACAAAGATCTCTCCCAGCCGTGTGCGGTGCCCCCCTCCACCATAATCCACCTCGGTCATACTGTAGCGGTGCTTAGGCGAAGCCCTGCCACGGTAGCTTCATCAACATCGTCACCACGCCGTCGTGCTGACAAAACTCTTCTCTGAACTCTACTGGATCGTGAGTTCGTAGAACGTCACTGAGCTGAATGTGTGCTGAACGCGGAGGTGCCATATGTTCGGTACTGAGGATCGGTCGATCGTGAAGATGTACGACTACATCAACCACGTTGTCACAACGCTTCCGCTTAACGGTCTACGAGGGTACGTGGATGACACTCTCCCCTCTCGTTGCTATGCATCACCATGATCCTACGTGTGTGTAGGAATATTTTTGAAATTACTACATTCCCCACCAGTGGCATCCGAGCCTGGTTTTATGCGTAGATGTTATATGCACGAGTAGAACACAAGTGAGTTGTGGATGATACAAGTCATACTGCTTACCAGCATGTCATACTTCGGTTCGGTGGTATTGTTGGATGAAGCGGCCCGGACTGACATTACGCGTACGCTTACGCGAGACTGGTTCTACCGACGTGCTTTTCACATAGGTGGCTGGCGGGTGCCAGTTTCTCCAACTTTAGTTGAACCGAGTGTGGCTACACCCAGTCCTTGAGAAGGTTAAAACAACACTAACTTGACGAACTATCGTTGTGGTTTTGATGCGTAGGTAAGAATGGTTCTTGCTCAGCCCGTGGCAGCCATGTAAAACTTGCAACAACAAAGTAGAGGACGTCTAACTTCTTTTTTCAGGGCATGTTGTGATGTGATATGGTCAAGACATGATGCTATATTTATTGTATGAGATGATCATGTTTTGTAATGGAGTTATCAGCAACTGGCAGGAGCCATATGGTTGCCGCTTTATTGTATGCAATGCAATCGCCCTATAATTGCTTTACTTTATCACTAAGCGTTAGCGATAGTCGTAGAAGCAATAGTTGGTGAGACGACAACGATGCTACGATAGAGATCAAGGTGTCGCGCCGGTGACGATGGTGATCATGACGGTGCTTCGGAGATGGAGATCACAAGCACAAGATGACGATGGCCATATCATATCACTTATATTGATTGCACGCGATGTTTATCCTTTATGCATCTTATTCTGCTTTGTTTAACGGTAGCATTATAAGATGATCTCTCACTAAATTTCCAGGTAAAAGTGTTCTCCGTGAGTATGCACCATTGCCAAAGTTCGTCGTGCCGAGACACCACATGATGATCGGGTGTTTTAACCTCTATGTTCATCTACAACGGGTGCAAGCCAGTTTTGCACACGCAGAATACTCATGTTAAACTTGTCGATCCTAGCATATGCAGATATGGCCTCGGAACACTAAGACCGAAAGGTCGAGCGTGAATCATATAGTAGATATGATCAACATAGTGATGTTCACCATTGAAAACTACTCCATCTCACGTGATGATCGGACATGGTTTAGTTGATTTGGATCACGTGATCACTTAGATGATCAGAGGGATGTCTATCTAAGCGGGAGTTCTTAAGTAATATGATTAATTAAACTTAAATTTATCATGAACTTAGTACCTGATAGTATTTTGCTTGTCTATGTTAATAGTAGATAGATGGCCCGTGTTGTTGTTCCGTTGAATTTTAATGCGTTCCTTGAGAAAGCAAAGTTGAAAGATGATGGTAGCAATTACACGAACTGGGTCCGTAACTTGAGGATTATCCTCATTGCTGCACAGAAGAATTACGTCCTGGAAGCACCGCTGGGTGCCAGGCCTACTGCAGATGCTGTTGATGACATTAAGAATGTCTGGCAGAGTAAAGCTGATGACTACTCGATAGTCCAGTGTGCCATGCTTTACGGTTTAGAACCGGGGCTTCAACTACGTTTTGAACGTCATGGAGCATATGAGATGTTCCAGGAGTCGAAGTTAATATTTCAAGAAAAAGCCCGGACTGAGAGATATGAAGTCTGCAATAAGTTCTATAGCTGCAAGATGGAGGAGAATAGTTATGTCAGTGAACATATACTCAAAATGTCTGGGTATCATAATCACTTGACTCAACTAGGAGTTAATCTTCCTATTGATAGTGTCATTGACAGAGTTCTTCAATCACTGCCACCAAGCTACAAAAGCTTCGTGATGAACTATAATATGCAAGGGATGAATAAGACAATTCCCGAGCTCTTCACAATGCTAAAGGTAGCGGAGGTAGAAATCAAGAAGGAGCATCAAGTGTTGATGGTCAACAAGACCACCGGTTTCAAGAAAAAGGGTAAAGGGAAGAAGAAGGGGAACTTCAAGAAGAACAGCAAACAAGTTGATGCTCAAGAGAAGAAACCTAAGTCTGGACCTAAGCCTGAGACTAAGTGCTTCTACTGCAAACAGACTGGTCACTGGAAGCAGAACTGCCCCAAGTATTTGGCGGATAAGAAGGATGGCAAGGTGAACAAAGGTATATGTGATATACATGTTATTGATGTGTACCTTACCAGAGCTTGCAGTAGCACCTGGGTATTTGATACTGGTTCTGTTGCTAATATTTGCAACTCGAAACAGGGACTACGGATTAAGCGAACACTGGCTAAGGACGAGGTGACGATGCGCGTGGGAAATGGTTCCAAAGTCGATGTGATCGCCGTCGGTAGGCTACCTCTACATCTACCTTCGGGATTAGTTTTAGACCTAAATAATTGTTATTTTGTGCCAGCGTTAAGCATGAACATTATATCGGGATCTTTTTTGATGCGAGATGGTTATTCACTTAAATCTGAGAATAATGGTTGTTCTATTTATATGAGTAATATATTTTATGGTCATGCACCCTTGAAGAGTGGTATATTTTTGTTGAATCTTGTTAGTAGTGATACACATATTCATAATGTTGAAGCCAAAAGAAGCAGAGTTGATATGATAGTGCAAATTATTTGTGGCACTCCCGTTTGGGTCATATTGGTATAAAGCGCATGAAGAAACTCCATACTGATGGACTTTTGGAATCACTTGATTATGAATCACTTGGTACTTGCGAACCATGCCTTATGGGCAAGATGACTAAAACGTCGTTCTCTGGAACTATGGAGCGAGCAACAAATTTGTTGGAAATCAGACATACTGATGTATGTGGTCCGAAAAATATTGAGGCTCATGGCGGGTATCGTTATTTTCTCACCTTCACAGATGATTTGAGCAGACATGGGTATATCTACTTAATGAAACATAAGTCTGAAACATTTGAAAAGTTCAAAGAATTTCAGAGTGAAGTGGAAAATCATCGTAACAAGAAAATAAAGTTTCTACGGTCTGACCGTGGAGGAGAATATTTGAGTTACGAGTTTGGTCTACATTTGAAACAATGCGGAATAGTTTCACAAATCACGCCACCCGGAACACCACAGTGTAATGGTGTGTCCGAACGTCGTAATCGTACTTTATTAGATATGGTGCGATCTATGATGTCTCTTACTAATTTACCGCTATCGTTTTGGGATTATGCTTTAGAGACGGTTGCATTCACGTTAAATAGGGCACCATCAAAATCCGTTGAGACGACATCTTATGAACTATGGTTTGGCAACAAAACAAAGCTGTCGTTTCTTAAAGTTTGGGGCTGCGATGCTTATGTGAAAAAGCTTCAACCTGATAAGCTCGAACCCAAATCGGAGAAATGTGTCTTCATAGGATACCCATAGGAAACTGTTGGGTACACCTTCTATCACAGACCCGAAGGCAAGACATTCATTGCTAACAATGGATCCTTTCTAGAGAAGGAGTTTCTCTTGAAAGAAGTGAGTGGGAGGAAAGTAGAACTTGATGAGGTAATTGTACCTGCTCCCTTATTGGAGAGTAGTTCGTCACAGAAACCGGTTCCTGTGACACCTACACCAATTAGTGAGGAAGCTAATGATGATGATCATGAAACTTCAGATCAAGTTACTACCGAACCTCGTAGGTCAACCAGAGCAAGATCCGCACCAGAGTGGTACGGTAATCCTGTTCTGGAGGTCATGTTACTTGACCGTGATGAACCTACGAACTATGAGGAAGTGATGATGATCCCAGATTCTGCAAAATGGCTTGAGGCCATGAAATCTGAGATGGGGTCCATGTATGAGAACAAAGTGTGGACTTTGGTTGACTTGCCCGATGATCGGCACGCCATTGAGAATAAATGGATCTTCAAGAAGAAGAATGACGCTGACGGTAATGTTACTGTCTATAAAGCTTGACTTGTTGCGAAAGGTTTTCGACAAGTTCAAGGAGTTGACTACGATGAGACCTTCTCACCAGTAGCGATGCTTAAGTCCGTCTGAATCATGTTAGCAATTGCCGCATTTTATGATTATGAAATTTGGCAAATGGATGTAAAGACTGCATTCCTGAATGGATTTCTAGAAGAATAGTTGTATATGATGCAACCTAAAGGTTTAATCGATCCAAAGGGTACTAACAAAGTGTGCAAGCTCCAGCGATCCATTTATGGACTGGTGCAAGCCTCTCGGAGTTGGAATAAACGTTTTGATAGTGTGATCAAAGCATATGGTTTTATACAGACTTTTGGAGAAGCCTGTACTCACAAGAAAGTGAGTGGGAGCTTTGTAGCATTTCTAATACTATATGTGGATGACATATTGTTGATTGGAAATGATATAGAATTTCTGGATAGCATAAAAAGATACTTGAATAAGAGTTTTTCAATGAAAGACCTCGGTGAAGCTGCTTACATATTGGGCATCAAGATCTATAGAGATAGACCAAGACGCTTAATTCGACTTTCACAAAGCACATACCTTGATAAAGTTTTGAAGAAGTTCAGAATGGATCAAGCTAAGAAAGGGTGCTTGCCTGTGTTACAAGGTGTGAAGTTGACTAAGACTCAATGCCCGACCACTTCAGAAGATGGAGAGAAAATGAAAAGTGTTCCCTATGCTTCAACCATAGGCTCTATCATGTATGCAATGATGTGTACCAGACCCAATGTGTGCCTTGCTATTAGTCTAGCAGGGAGGTACCAAAGTAATCCAGGAGTGGATCACTAGACAGCGGTCAAGAACATCCCGAAGTACCCGAAAAGGACCAAGGATATGTTTCTCGTTTATGGAGGAGACAAAGAGCTCATCGTAAATGGTTACGTTGATGCAAGCTTTGACACTGATCCAGACGATTCTAAATAGAGTGTCGTTGCGGGATCTACATGTGAAGCGGCGTACATTGCTGCTTCGGAAGCAGCGAATGAAGGAGTCTGGATGAAGGAGTTCATATCCGATCTAGGTGTCATACCTAGTGCATCGGGTCCAATGAAAATCTTTTGTGACAATACTGGTGCAATTGCCTTGGCAAAGGAATCTAGATTTCACAAGAGAACCAAGCACATCAAGAGACGTTTCAACTCCATCCGGGATCAAGTACATGTGGGAGACATAGAGATTTGCAAGATACATACAGATCTGAATGTTGCAGACCCATTGACTAAGCTTCTTCCACGAGCAAAACATGATCAGCACCAAGGCTCCATGGGTGTTAAAATCATTACTGTGTAATCTAGATTATTGACTCTAGTGCAAGTGGGAGACTGAAGGAAATATGCCCTAGAGGCAATAATAAAGTTATTATTTATTTCCTTATTTCATGATAAATGTTTATTATTCATGCTAGAATTGTATTAACCAGAAACATAAAACATGCGTGAATACATAGACAAACATAGGTCACTAGTATGCCTCTACTTGACTAGGTCATTGATCAAAGATGGTTAAGTTTCCAAACCATAGACATGAGTTGTTATTTGATCAATGGGATCACATCATTAGGAGAATGATGTGATTGACTTGACCCATTCCATTAGCTTAGCACTTGATCATTTTTGTTTACCGCTATTGCTTTCTTCATGACTTATACATGTTCCTATGACTATGATATTATGCAACTCCCGAATACCGAAGGAACACTTTGTGTGCTACCAAACGTCACAACGTAACTAGGTGATTATAAAGGTGCTCTACAGGTGTCTCTGATGGTACTTGTTGAGTTGGCATAGATCAAGATTAGGATTTGTCACTCGGATTGTCGGAGAGGTATCTCTGGGCCCTCTCATATGGCATAAAAATAATGACAGGGCAAGGACTTAGTGAAATTCTAAGTCCCTGAAAACAGCATCATCGAGTAAGCTACTTTGCATGCTTGGGCTTGTCACCACAAAGATCACAAAAATACATGGCATACACCCCTGTAAACATGGCATGACATTTAACAAAACACATGTAGAGCTCAGGATCATAGCATGCACACATTAATCATGGCAAAAATGACAAAAGGCCATTTGCTGAAACAGATCTGACATAATCATCACATAGCCCTCTTCCAACAGCATTTCGGGCATTGAGATGAGCTCAAGTGAAAATGATGCAATGAGATGAAATGATGTACTCATCGAGACGGACATTTTGATATGCTACACGCACGAATCGGAGCTACGGATGCAGAGTTATGGCATGTCAAAGTATGCAAAAAAAGGAGGAGAGGTTAAAGTCAACCCTGAGAAGTGGATCTGAGATCTAGGGTTTCGAGGCGGCACGTGAACCGAGGAGCTCGCTAGAGTTACTGGTCACCGGAGAGTGCGGGGCGTCGCCGGGGTAGCGGAATCCGGTCGGGGTCGGCAGATCCGGAGATGGGGCGGCCGGATCCGTCGCCGGGGCGGCGAGGGGCGACGATCGGCGAGGCGGAGCAGCGAACCAAGGCGGCGGGGACCGGAGCTTGGCGTGGCGTCCGGCGATGGCATGCGGCGGCGCCGACCGAAGCTGACCAGAGCGGAGGAGGAAGCGGGCGGCGGGATGCGGCGTCCAAGCGCGGGGAGGCGCGGCCCGGTCGGGCGGGGGGAGGGCCGGCCCCAGGCTTTGCGGGCTTCGGCGGCGGGGCGCCACGTGGCGACCTCCGGTTGGTCGCGGGCGACGGAGTGGACATGTCCGGGCGGCGGAAGTTTTTGTCCGGGCGCGAGGTGGAAGAGGCCTAGGGTTAGACTGCGCGAAATTCGGAGGGGATCACACACACACACACACATATATATATATATATGTAGAGGGAGTTAGGAGAGTCCAAATGAGGTGCGGTTTGCGGCCACGCGATCGTGATCGAACGGCCGAGATGATAGAGGAGGTTTAGGTGGGTTTTGGGCCACTTTGGATGGGTGTTGTGCTGCAACACACACGAGGCCTTTTCGGTCCCTCGGTTAACCGTTGAAGTATCAAACGAAATCCAAATGGCACGAAACTTGACAGGCGGTCTACCGGTAGTAAACCTAGGCCACATGATAAGTATCGGTCCAATCCGAAAATATTTAACACCCGCACACGAAAAGAGGTAGAAAGGGACACCGGATGACATAGGAGCGCCGGATTGCAAAACGGACAACGGGGAAAATGGTCGGATGCATGAGACGAACACGTATGCAAATGCAATGCACATGATGACATGATATGAGATGCATAACACGCAAGGACATGACAAGGCAACAACAGCGAATAACTGGAAGACACGCGGGACATCGATCTCGGGGTGTTACAATTTGGACATCGGAAGAGTTCCGGGTAAAATCAGGATTTTACCGGAGTACCGGAGGGGTTACCGGAACCCCCCGGGGGCTAATGGGCCTTGTTGGGCCGTAAGAGAAAGAGAGAGGGGCCGGCCTAGGGCAGGCAGCGCGTCCCCTCCCCTCTGGTCCAAATTGGACTAGGAGAGGGGGGGGGTGGCGCCCACTTTCCTTCTCTTTCTCTCCCTTCCTTTCCCCCTCCTAGTAGGAGTAGGAAAGAGGGGAATCCTACTCCTACTAGGAGGAGGATTCCTCCTCCTGGCGCACCAACAAGGGCCGGTCGGCCTCCCCCTTGCTCCTTTATATACAGGGGCAGGGGGCACCTCTAGACACACAAGTTGATCACAAAGATCTCTCCTAGCTGTTTGCGGTGCCCCCCTCCACCATAATCCACCTCGGTCATACTGTAGCGGTGCTTAGGCAAAGCCCTGCCATGGTAGCTTCATCAACATCGTCTCCACGCTGTCGTGCTGACGAAACTCTTCCCCGAGCTCTACTGGATCGTGAGTTCGCGGGACGTCACCGAGCTGAACATGTGCTGAACACAGAGGTGTCGTACGTTCGGTACTGAGGATCGGTCGATCGTGAGGACGTACGACTACATCAACCGCGTTGTCATAACGCTTCCGCTTAACGGTCTACGAGGGTACATGGACGACACTCTCCCCTCTCGTTGCTATGCATCACCATGATCCTGCGTGTGTGTAGGATTTTTTTTTGAAATTACTACGTTCCCCTACAGAACCTCCTAAAACCCTCGATGCTCGTTATGTGAAAAATATTAATCACTACTTTGATAATCCCGAGAAAACCACATTCAACTTGATAATGGGAGTAGCGTTGGATCAACGTGAATACTTTAGGGATTATCGCTTGACACAAAAAGGGAAACTTTTATGGGATCAAATTGAAATGTTGCAATGGTATGCTTGAAATTTGTGCTCAAGATATGATTATACTTGTTGCTCTAGGATGAAGTATCGACACCTTCCCTTTTCATGAAAATTTAATGATAATGAAACCTTGGATTCTTATGCCAATGGTAGATATGATTTTTTTGACTGAAAGACTGTAAGGGAACCCCCTACAGTATAATTGGTGCAACAAACCCAAATTGCAAGTACCATGCCTTGAACCTGGGTGGGTGGGAAGGCATCAGCCCCTTCCCACCACTAGGCTATGCCTTAGTCTGCAATGGTAGATATGATTACTATGATGTGGAACGAATAGAAGAATTTGTTGCTTTTAGGGGTGCTTATGAAATTGAATCTTTGCTTTTAAAGTATGAAGCTTTTGATGATGATGTTTATAGACTTGAAAATTCTTCCATCCTTAAATGTTGCTATGATAATTATAAATATAATTCCGATATTGATGAATTTATAGAGAAAATCTCCGATGTCCAAGAAGAGACTAATATTTTGCAGGAGTCTATGGAAGAAGGAATTCATGAAACAGTGAGCTCATTGGATGAAAAAGATGACGAGAAGAGCAAAGAACAAAAGGAGGAAGAGCGGATTAGCTACCCGTGCCCACCTTCTAATGAGAGTAACTCTTCAACTCACACATTATTTAATTTCCATTCATTCTTACCGAAGGATGAATGCTATGATAATTGCTATGATCCCGTTGATTCTTTTGAAATATCCCTTTTTATGAACTTGATGCTTGCTATGGTTATGACCATGATGCCAATATGAATTATGCTTATGGAGATGAACTTGCTATAGTTCCTCATGTTAAGAATGAAATTTTTGCTATTGCACCCACGCATGATAGTCCTATTATCTTTTTGAATTCACCAAACTACACTATATCGGAGAAGTTTGCACTTATTAAGGATTACATTGATGGGTTGCCTTTTACCATTACATATGATTATTTTGATGAATATAATATGCATGTGCTTGCTTCTCCTACTTGCAATTATTATGAGAGGAACTATATCTCTGCCTCTCTATGTTTCCAATACGATAAAATTGCAAGAAACTGCTTATGCTATGTATTGGCCTTTACTCGATGTGCATGAATTGTTCTTGTATGACATGCCGATGCATAGGAAGAGAGTTACACTTTGTCATTGCATGATATATGTTTCTTTGTGATCACTACTAAATGCCAAATCATTTTTAATTAAAATTGGCTTTGATATACCTTGGGATCCGGGTGGATCCATTACTTGAGCACTTTATGCCTGGCTTAATGGCTTTAAAAAAGGCACTGCTAGGGAGACAACCCGAAAGTTTTTAGAGAGTCATTTATTTTCGTTGAGTGCTTTTATAAAGTTTAAAAACAAAAAAATATAGAGGGTAACTTCAAACTTCACAAAAAGAAAAGTGAAAGTGAGAGGGACGAGCATTGTGAAAGTGGGAGCTAGCCTAGAACTTTGTTCATGCCCATGGAAACTTTGTGAATCTTAATTACAGAAACTTTTCAAATAAAATTATCCCCTTGTACAAGTCCTTTGCATTGTAAAATTATTGTGCCAAGATTGCTTGTTGGTATGTGCGGTGCAAAAACGGAAACTTTTACTGTAGTGCGTGATTTTACATTTTTTACTGGAACGTCGAAAGTTTCTGAAATTTTTTGCAAAGTCTTGCTATAAAAATTGTTTATTTTGTCCTAATTTTTCATAATTTGTGGAGTACCAGAAGTATGGTAGATGTTCAGATTGCTACAGACTGTCCTGTTTAAGACAATTCCGTTTTTGATGCATTGTTTGCTTGTTTTGATGAAACTATCGATTTTTGTCGGTGGTATAAGCCATGGAAAAGTTATAATACAGTAGCTACAATGCAAAAACAAAATTAACTGGTTTGCAACAGTACTTAGAGTAGTGATTTGCTTTATTATACTAATGGATCCCACCGAGTTTTCTGTTAAGTTTTGTGTGGATGAAGTGATCAAAGATTGAGGAGGTGTCGATATAAGGAGAAGGAGGAGAGACAAGGGCTCAAGATTGGGGATGCCCAAGGCACCCCAAGTAAATATACAAGGAGACTCAATCGTCTAAGCTTCGGGATTCCTCGGAAGGCATCCCATCTTTCTTCAACGAGTATCAGTATGTTTTCGTCTTCATTTTGTTCATGTGATATGTGCAAATCTTGAAGCGTCTTTTGTTTAGTTTTCATCCTTCTTCTATGCACCATGCTGGTATGAGATAGTCCATGGTTGATGTGATGGCGGCCCGATCTTTCGATGAGAGTGGGGATTTTTATCGATTTGGTGGATTTTGACCTTGACGATCCGGCTATACCGTACCAGACGATACGCCTCGACAATCGCTAAACCAATCTCCGATGGTTATTGACCTTGCCATAGGCACGATCAACCTGTAACACCCCGGATGTAACTTCCCCAATTTGTACTCCAACTCTTGCCGTTTCCGGCGTTAAGTTATTTTATTTTCTCGGGTTCGGGTCTTTGTCTCCGTGTGTTTTTATCATTGTCATGCATCTCTTATCATGTCATCATGTGCATTGCATTTGCATACGTGTTCATCTCATGCATTCGAGCATTTTTCCCGTTGTCCGTTTTGCATTCCGGCGCTTCGTTCTCCTCCGGTGGTCCTTTCTACCTTTCTTTCGTGTGTGGGGATTAAACATTTCCGGATGGGACCGAGACTTGCCAAGTGGCCTTGGTTTACTATCGATAGACCGTCTGTCAAGTTTCGTATCATTTGAACTTCGTTTGATACTCCAACGGTTAACCGAGGGACCGAGAAGGCCTCGTGTGTGTTGCAGCCCAACACCCCTCCAATTTGGCCCAAAACCCACCTAAGCTTTCTCCATCATCTAGATCGTTCGATCACGATCGCGTGGCTGAAAACCGCACCTCATTTGGACTCTCCTAGCTCCCTCTATGCCTATTTAAAGTCACCCCCAAAAATCTCCTTCCCCTTCCTCCCGTAACCCTAAAAAATAGATCCCCTCGCCGCCGGACGTGTCCGAATCGGGCCGGACACGTCCGCCCGCCGTTGCCGACCAACCAGCCGCCACGTGGCCCGGGCGAGCCCCACATCGTCGCCGCTGCCCGAGGCCCGCCCGAGCCCGCGGGAGGCCCTCCCGGGCCCATCGACCGCGCCGCCCCGCGCCTCCTTCTCCTCCGACGCCGTCCGCCGCACCTGCGCCCCTCGCCGGCCGGATCTCGCCCCGGCCGCCGCGCAACCCGCCGGCGCCAGCGCCGCCGCGCGCCCCTCGCCGCCATAGCCGGCCGGAGCCGCCGCCCTCGCCGGATCGGGACGAGAGGAGGCCGGATCCGCCCCTTCCCGGCCTCCCCCTCGACTTCCCTCGCCGGAGCCGCCGCCACCTCGCCAGATTTCTGCCTCGGTTCACGCGCCGTCATGAAACCCTAGATCTGGAGGTCGAAATTCTTCTAAGTCCCCGATTTTTTCCAGTTTCAAGTGCCTATGTTCATCGTGCCGTATCTCCGCATCCGTAACTCCATTTTTGGCATATAGCATATCAAAATGTTCATCTCAGAGAGTACATCATTTCATTTCATTGCACCATTTTCATTTGAGTTCATCTTGATGCCAGAAATGCTGTTAGAAGAGGGCTACTTGAGATATTTGTCAGATCTGCTACTCCATTTAGATATTTGTCATTTTTGCCATGATTATTGTGTGCATGATATGCCCATGAGTTCTACATATGTTTTGTTAAGTGTTTTGCCATCTTTCCAGAGGTGCAACCCATGTATTTTTGTGATGTGTGTGGTGACTAGCACAAGCTTGCAAAGTGGTGCACTTGGTAATTCTGATTTCAGGGACTTAGCATTTCCACCAAGTCCTTGAGCTGTTTATCTCATATGGCCATATGTTCATGTTATTTCCTAGCGGTCCGTGCCTCTTTTGAGGATGATCACTGAGGATGTTTTGTTAATCTTGTAGTGCTCTATCCATCCATGTCTTTGTTTGCAATTATGGAGCACCCTAGCTTGAGTCAATCGAGCTCTAATTTTGCTACTTTGTGAATTTGGGCAGATTGTCTACTTGTTAGCGATTTTCCCGAGGATATTGTAGTTGATCCGTGCATGCTATGCTATTGTTTTTGCCATGTCTAGCTTGTATTTTATGTATTCTTGATGGATGTATGCTTAGATTATCATGACTTGCTCCGTAGTGAGTGCATCGAGCTCGTAAACATGCCTACTTGATATCTGTTTTCAGCATGCTCCAGTTTTCACTAAGTCTGATCTGATTATGTTTTTGCCATGTTCACATGCTTGCAATTGTATTTTCTGATCCCTTTTGGCTCAAGGTCACTAAGGGACTTTTGTTAAGCTCTTTGAGTAGCTCCATTCCATGCTTTACTTTGCCATGTTCAGGTCTTGTAACATGTAGATTTGTTGCTCCGAAGAGTGCTACCTGATCTGAAATTCCAGACAAGTGTTAATTTCACTAAGTCTGAAACCTGTTTGCCATATGCATTTTTGCCATGCTTGTTTGAACCTGTTAATGGATGAATTGGCCGTAGCTCAGTGCTAGACTTTTGTTAAGCATCATGAATACGTCCTTGCCATGTATTTTTTTGTAATATTTGAGTGCTGTAGCATGTTCATCTCATTGCATTTAGATGGCTACTTGCTGTAAATCGCAGAACGTGGCCATATTTGAATTGCTTGCCATTTCCAAACCGTAACTCCGATTCCGACGTTCTTTATATCGTTTTCAAGCGATTTCATCTCATATTTCCAGTGGCACACTTGGATTCCCAAGTTGAGGCCAGGTTCATGCATCCCTTGTCAAATCTTGCATATGCATCCCGCATCGCATCCCGCATAGCATACCATCTTTGCATCATATTGTTTGATCCTTGCACGTGGTTGATTTGTGTCCTTGTTGCTTGTTTGTCTTGTTTGGGTAGAGCCGGGAGACGAGTTCGCTAACGAGGAGCCCGTTGAGTTTGCTTTCGAGGATCCAGTCAACTCTGACAACTTTGCAGGCTAGATGATCATACCGTCGAAATCACTACTATCTTTGCTATGCTAGATTGCTCGCTCTTTTGCTATGCCAATGCTACGATGCCTACCACTTTCTTTCAAGCCTCCCAAAATTCCATGCCAAACCTATAACCCACCATGTCCTAGCAAACCGTTGATTGGCTATGTTACCGCTTTGCTCAGCCCCTCTTATAGCGTTGCTAGTTGCAGGTGAAGATTGGAGACCGTTCCTTGTTGGAACATTATTTACTTGTTGGGATATCATTATATTATCTTGTTATCTTAATGCATCTATACACTTGGGAAAGGGTGGAAGGCTCGGCCTCTCGCCTAGTGTTTTGTTCCACTCTTGCCGCCCTAGTTTCCGTCATATCGGTGTTATGTTCCCGGTTTTTGCATTCCTTACGTGGTTGGGTTATAATGGGAACCCCTTGATAGTTTGCCTTGATTAAAGCTTTTCCAGCAATGCCCAACCTTGGTTTTTGCCATTTTCCACCTAGCCTCTTTTTTCCTTGGGTTTCCGGAGCCCGAGGGTCATCTTATTTTAAACCCCCCCGGGCCAGTGCTCCTCTGAGTGTTGGTCCGAACCAGGCAGCCTGCGGGGCCACCTCGGGGAAACTCGAGGGTTGGTTTTACTCGTAGCTTGACCTATCTGAGTGTGCCCTGAGAACGAGATATGTGCAGCTCCTATCAGGATTTGTCGGCACATTCGGGCGGTGTTGCTGGTCTTGTTTTAACCTGTCGAAGTGTTTTGAAGAACCGAGATACCGAGTCTAATCGGAACGTCTTGGGAGGAGGTCTATTCCTTTGTTGACTGTGAGAGCTTGTCATGGGCTAAGTTGGGACTCCCCTGCAGGGATTTGAACTTACGAAAGCCGTGCCCGCGGTTATAGGCAGATGGGAATTTGTTAATGTCCGGTTGTAGATAACTTGAACCTTAACTTAATTGAAATGAATCAACCGAGTGTGTTACCGTGATGGCCTTTTCTCGGCGGAGTCCGGGAAGTGGACTCGGTGTTGGAGTAATGTTTTGCGCAGGTTGTCCTCTAGTTTCTCGCTCGCGCTTTGCCTCCTCTTCTCGCTCTCTTTTGTGAATAAGTTAGCCACCTTATTTTGCTAGTCGCTTGCTGAATCTCCACATATTTACCTTGCCATACCTATAAGCTTAAATAGTCTTGATCGCGAGGGTGCGAGATTGCTGAGTCCCTGTGGCTCACAGATTACTATTACCCCAGATGCAGGGCCTGATGTTTCCGCTCCAGGTGACGCGCTCGAGCTCAAGTGGGAGTTCGACGAAGACTCTCAACGTTACTATGTTTCCTTTCCTGATGATCAGTAGTGGTGTCCAGTTGGGGGTGATCGGGACCGTGTCGCATGTTGGGTTATCTTTTATTTTGGCGCCGTAGTCGGGCCATGAGTGTTTGGTTGATGTAATGTTATTTATGTACTTGATTGACGTGGCGAGTGTAAGCCAACTATGTTATCTCCCCTTTTATTATCTATATTACATGGGATGTTGTGAAGATTGCCTAACTTGCGACATATGCCTTCAATGCGATTATGCCTCTAAGTCGTGCCTCGACACGTGGGAGATATAGTCGCATCGAGGGTGTTACAAGTTGGTATCAGAGCCTTCCCCGACCGTAGGAGCCCCATTGCTTGATCGTTTTTAGCGGCCGAGTTGTGTCTAGAAAAATGTTTTGAGTCATCTAGGAATTATATATCAGAGAGTTTAGGAATTCTTTTTACTTCCCAGTCTCCTCATCGCTCTGGTAAGGCATCCTGACGTAGAGTTTTGACTCTTCTCTTCTCAAATTTCACTAATTTTCTTTAGGATCACGCGGGTATCTTGGAATTGTTCCGATGGTTTTATGATGAGAACATTGTCTTGGTGCCTCCTGTCAGGGGTTTCGTGGAAGTGTCCTGGGGAGTTGAGCTCTGAGGTGTTGTCGTCATAATTTTATCGTTGCAGTTCTGGAATACCTGAGTTTAATACGCCGACATCGAAAATCTCTTTTATGCAGTTCGTTGGTGAGATAACCTCGACGCCACCCAGTACTGGGGCGGGAGTTCAGGAGTATCGCCATAATTTGTATAACGGATGCTTTTCGAAGGTTGAGGTAGATGGTTTCCGAAGGTTTCTTGGTTATGTGTTGAAGGATGGATACAGCTGGATGTAGGATTTGCTAGTTTGCGTGAGATATTATGCTTCCCCTGTATCCCCAACACCTGATTGCATAACCGGCAAGGTTCGGGAGTTTCATAGGTGGGAATTCTTGTAGCTCTAGTTCTTCTTCCACGGATATTGGTTTGAGATTGGGATTTCTTACCGATTATTCGTTCTTGATCCGTACCTTGTTGATTTATTTCTCTACCTTAAATCTAAGTGGCTTCTCAATTTATGGATATGTGAGCATTTCAAGAGGAATGCATTCGTTCATTTTGTTCGGATGTGAAGACTATATGTTGCAATTTTCATTCCGTTGGATTCAGCTTCAATATTTGTCTATCAATGTGCTAATGGATGTCAACCTCTTCAGGATGGCTCCTCCAACACGCACGACTCCGAATCCTGATCCGCCACCACCTCCACCTCCTCCAGAGGCATGGCAAGCTGTGATGGCCGCAACCAATGCAAACACATAGTTGATCATGCAAATTCTTCAAGAGCGCAATCAAGGCAACCAAGGGAACCAAGGAAACAATCAGAATCACTTTGCTACACTCAACCAGTTCCTTGCTAACGGGCCAAAGACTTTCAGCAATTGTGTTGAGGCAACCGATGCTGACGATTGGCTTGTGGATCTGTGCAAGCATTTCGAGTGCAGTAACGTCAGGCCTGAGGACTTTGTCAAGTTCGCTTCCCTCCAACTCAAAGATCAAGCTGCGGAATGGTTCCAGCAGTACAAGGATTCCAGAGGTGGACGTGTTATCACTTGGGATGAATTCCGTCAAGATTTCTGAGCTCATCATATTCCTCAGAGCGTGGTTGAAAGCAAGCGTGAGGAATTCGGCAACCTGAAGCAAGGCTCTTTATCTGTCTATGACTATAACAAGTTGTTCCAGAAGCTCGCCCGCTTTGCCAAGCAGGACGTACCTGATGAGAAGAGCATGATATACCAGTTCAGGGGTAGTCTCAGAGAAGAAATTCAGCTAGCTCTTGTTCTCTTTGAGCCCTTGAGATACGATGAGTTCTACAACATGGCACTGAAGCAAGAGGCTGCTCAATTGAGGTGTGATGCTTCCAAGAAGCGAGTCAGAGATGTTACTCCTTCTTCCTCTACTCAAGTGGCCAAGAAGCAGAAGTATTGGCTTCCTCCTCCTCCGTTTCGTCAGCCGTATCAGCAGGAGAGCAAAGGTGGCAGTGGTTCTTCCCACCCACCCAACCCTGGCTTTCAGAACAAGACTTCGTCTCAAGCTCCAAGATCGAGTGCTTCGTATCACCGTCCGCTTTCAGAGGTCACGTGCAACAAGTGCCAACAGAAGGGCCACTATGCCAACAAGTGTCTCAATCAGAGGTGTCTTCCTCCTCCTCCTCCTGTCAGATCGGCAAGTACAACTGTGGTCAAGCATAACCCCAAGCATGCCAAGGTCAATATGGTGAATGCAGCTCAGGCAGAGGACTCGTCAGATGTCATCATGGGTAACCTTCCTGTTAACGATGTTCCTGCTAAAGTTCTTTTTGACACTGGCGCATCGCATTGTTTCATGTCAAAGCCATTTTTTTACCAAGCATGAGTTCGTTTCTTCTCATTTGGGTAAACAAATGGATATCGTTTCTCCTGGCAAACATTTGAGTGCAAGTCTGGAGGTGCCAGATGTTACTATCACATTGGGAAACTACAAGTTCCTTTCTTCCCCAATGGTTCTTGGTAACTCGGATATTGATCTTATTCTTGGAATGGATTGGCTTTCTAAGCACAAGGCTCAGCTTGATTGTGCAGCCAGGCAGATTCAATTGACTCATTCGTCTGAGGATGTAATTGTCTTTGCCGCTCGTGATGATACCATCCGTCTGTTTTCTCTCAATGAGAAGGGTGAACTCGATGCCATCTCCCAGATTCCAGTCGTTTGCGAATATCAAGACGTCTTTCCAGAAGAGCTTCCAGGAATGCCTCCGCATCGGCCAGTTGAATTTGTTATTGATCTTGAGCCTGGTACGGAACCTATTTGCAAACGTCCCTACAAGCTTGGACCTGAAGAGTTGAAGGAGATGAAGAAGCAACTCGATATTCAAGAGAAAATGGGTCTCATCCGGCCTAGTTCTTCTCTGTGGGGTTGTGGTGTTCTTTTTGTGAAGAAGAAGGATGGAACGGACCGACTTTGTGTTGATTACCGTCCATTGAACAAGAAGACCATCAAGAACAAATACCCACTTCCCAACATCAACGAGCTGTTCGAACAACTCAAAGGTGCCCAAGTATTCTCCAAGCTTGATCTCCATATGGGTTATCATCAGATTCGAATCCGTGAGCAAGATATTCCCAAGACGGCTTTCAGGACAAGCTATGGTTCATATGAATACACTGTCATGTCTTTTGGCCTCGTCAACGCTCCTCCGACTTTCTCTCGCATGATGAACTTCATCTCCAATGCCTACACCAATGACTTCGTTTTGGTCTATCTCGACGACATTCTGGTTTTCTCGAAGAACAAGGAAGATCATGCCAAGCACTTGCGTTTGGTACTCGATAAGTTGAGGGAACAACAGTTCTACGCCAAGTTCTCCAAGTGCGAATTTTGGCTCAATGAGGTTCTTTATCTTGGTCATATCATCTCTGTCAAGGGCATTGCGGTGAATCCTGAGAAGGTGTCTGCAATTGTGAATTGGGAACCTCCTCAGAACGTGAAGCAACTCCGTAGCTTCCTCGGTCTCGCAGGCTACTGTCAATGATTCGTTGAAAACTTTTCTAAGATCGCGAAGCCTCTCTCTAATCTTCTCCAGAAGCACGTCAAGTACGTTTGGTCTCCGGAGTGTGACATTGCTTTCAACACTTTGAAAGAGAAATTGATCACTGCTCCAGTTCTGACTCCGCCTGATGAATCCAAGCCGTACGAGGTCTTTTGTGATGCCTCTCTCCAAGGTCTTGGCGCAGTATTGATGCGAGAGAAGAAAGCTGTTGCTTATACCTCTCGCTAGTTGAAGCTTAATGAGAAGAACTACCCCACTCATGATCTCGAGTTGGCGGCAGTTGTGCATGCTCTTTTGACTTGGAGACATCTCTTATTGGGAAGAAAAGTGGACATTTTCACTGACCACAAGAGTCTCAAGTACATCTTCACTCAGCCTAATCTCAACCTCAGGCAAACTCGATGGGTCGAAATGATTCAAGAGTATAATCCGAGTATTGAGTATACTCCAGGCAAGGCCAATGTGATTGCTGACGCATTGAGCAGAAAAGCTTATTGCAACAGTCTGATTCTTAAGCCTTACCAACCCGAGCTTTGTGAAGCTTTCCGCAAACTTAATCTGCAAATTGTTCCTCAAGGTTTCCTCGCCAACCTTCAAGTCTCTCCTACCTTGGAAGACCAGATTCGCCAAGCCCAGCTTCTTGATGCTATGGTGAAAAAGGTGAACATTGGGATTGCCAAGAGTCAACCCAAGTACAAGTGCTACCGCCTTGACGACAAGGATACTCTCTTCTTCGAGGATCGTATTGTTGTACCCAAAGGTGAACTTCGTAAAGTGATCATGAACGAGGCTCACAATTCTCTCCTCTCCATCCACCCTGGGAGCACGAAGATGTATCAGGACCTTAAGCAGGCTTATTGGTGGACTCGAATGAAGCGCGAGATTGCTCAATTCGTGAATGAATGTGATGTCTGCAGAAGAGTGAAGGCAGAACACCAAAGGCCAGCGGGTCTCCTCCAACCTCTTGCCATTCTAGAATGCAAGTTTGACCACATTGAAATGGACTTCGTGACTGGGTTTCCAAAGTCCAAGCATGGCAATGATGCTATATTCGTTGTCATCGACAAACTCACCAAAGTGGCTCACTTTCTGTCTATCAAAGAGTCAATCACTGCAGCTCAATTGGCGGAACTCTATACCTCTCGGATTGTCTCTCTGCACGGTATTCCACAAGTGATCTCTTCAGACCGTGGCAGCATCTTTACCTCGAAGTTTTGGGATTCTTTTCAGAAGGCCATGGGCACTAACATCCGATTCAGCACAACTTTCCATCCTCAAACTAGCGGTCAAGTCGAGCATGTCAACCAGATTCTTGAAGATATGCTCAGGGCTTGTGTGATCTCATTCGGCATGAAGTGGGAGGATTGTCTTCCTTATGCTGAATTCTCCTACAACAACAGTTTTCAAGCAAGTTCGGGTAAGGCCCCATTTGAAATTCTGTATGGCAGGAAGTGCCGTACCCCTCTCAACTGGTCTGAAACCGGTGAACGTCAGCTTTTGGGTAATGACTTAATCACAGTGGCAGAGGAAATGTGCAAAGTCATTCGTGAGAACCTCAAAGCAGCCCAATCCCGTCAGAAGAGCTACTATGATAGTAAGCACCGTGATTTGGCTTTTGAGATCGGAGATCATGTTTACCTCCGCGTCTCTCCTATGAAAGGTACTCGTCGCTTCGGTATCAAAGGGAAGCTTGCCCCCAGATACGTGGGACCTTTCAAGATTGTCAGCAAGAGAGGCGACCCCGCCTATCAACTCGAGCTTCCTTCAGACTTTGCAAATGTTCATGACGTGTTCCATGTCTCTCAGCTTCAAAAGTGCTTCAAGACTCCTGACCGCACCGTCAACTTCGAAGACATTGAGCTCCAAGAAGATCTCTCCTATCGTGAGCACCCAGTTGCTATTCTTGAAGAGACTGAACGCAAGACTCGCTACAAATCAATCAAATTTCTCAAAGTCAAGTGGTCACACCATTCCGACCGTGAAGCTACCTGGGAACGCGAGGATCACCTCCGTTCTGAGTACTCGGCGTTCTTCCAGTCCTAGATCTCGGGACGAGATCCTTTCGTAGTGGTGGAGTGTTGTAACACCCCGGATGTAACTTTCCCAATTTGTACTCCAACTCTTGCCATTTCCGGTGTTAAGTTATTTTATTTTCTCGGGTTCGGGTCTTTGTATCTGTGTGTTTTTATCGTTGTCATGCATCTCTTATCATGTCATCATGTGCATTGCATTTGCATACGTGTCCATCTCATGCATTCGAGCATTTTTCCCGTTGTCCGTTTTGCATTCCGGTGCTTCGTTCTCCTCCGGTGGTCATTTCTACCTTTCTTTCGTGTGTGGGGATTAAACATTTCTGGATGGGACCGAGACTTGCCAAGCGGCCTTGGTTTACTACCGGTAGACCGCCTGTCAAGTTTCGTATCATTTGGACTTCGTTTGATACTCCAACGGTTAACCGAGGGACTGAGAAGGCCTCGTGTGTGTTGCAGCCCAACACCCCTCCAATTTGGCCCAAAACCCACCTACGCTTACTCCATCATCTAGATCGTTCAATCACGATCGCGTGGCCGAAAACCGCACCTCATTTAGACTCTCCTAGCTCCCTCTATGCCTATTTAAAGTCACCCCCAAAAATCTCCTTCCCCTTCCTCCCGTAACCCTAAAAAAATAGATCCCCTCGCCGCCGGACGTGTCCGAATCGGGCCGGACACGTCCGCCCGCCGCCGCCGACCAACCAGCCGCCGCCACGTGGCCCGGGCGAGCCCCACATCGTCGCCGCCGCCCGAGGCCCGCCCGAGCCCGCGGGAGGCCCTCCCGGGCCCATCGACCGCGCCGCCCCACGCCTCCTTCTCCTCCGACACCGTCCACCGCACCCGCGCCCCTCGCCGGCCGGATCTCGCCCCGGCCGCCGCGCAGCCCGCCGGCGCCAGCGCCGCCGCGCGCCCCTGCCGCCATAGCCGGCCGGAGCCGCCGCCCTCGCCGGATCGGGACGAGAGGAGGCCGGATCCGCCCCTTCCCGGCCTCCCCCTCGACTTCCCTCGCTGGAGCCGCCACCACCTTGCCGGATTTCTGCCTCGGTTCGTGCGCCATCGTGAAACCCTAGATCCGGAGGTCGAAATTCTTCTAAGTCCCCGATTTTTTCTAGTTTCAAGTGCCTATGTTCATCGTGTCGTATCTGTGCATCCGTAACTCCATTTTTGGCATATAGCATATCAAAATGTTCATCTCAGAGAGTACATCATTTCATTCCATTGCACCATTTTCATTTGAGTTCATCTTGATGCCCGAAATGCTGTTAGAAGAGGGCTACTTGAGATATTTGTCAGATCTGCTACTCCATTTAGATATTTGTCATTTTTGCCATGATTATTGTGTGCATGATATGCCCATGAGTTCTACATATGTTTTGTTAAGGGTTTTGCCATCTTTCCAGAGGTGCAACCCATGTATTTTTGTGATGTGTGTGGTGACTAGCACAAGCTTGCAAAGTGGTGCACTTGGTAATTCTGATTTCAGGGACTTAGCATTTCCACTAAGTCCTTGAGCTGTTTATCTCATATGGCCATATGTTCATGTTGTTTCCTAGCGATCCGTGCCTCTTTTGATGATAATAAGTAAGGATGTTTTGTTAATCTTGTAGTGCTCTATCCATCCATGTCTTTGTTTGCAATTATGGAGCATCCTAGCTTGAGTCAATCGAGCTCTACTTTTGCTACTTTGTGAATCTGGGCAGATTGTCTACTTGTTAGCGATTTTGCCGAGGATGTTGTAGTTGATCCGTGCATGCTATGCTATTGTTCTTGCCATGTCTAGCTTGTATTTTATGTATTCTTGATGGATGTATGATTAGATTATCATGACTTGCTCCGTAGTGAGTGCATCGAGCTCGTAAACATGCCTACTTGATATTTGTTTTCAGCATGCTCCAGTTTTCACTAAGTCTGTGATCTGATTATGTTTTTGCCATGTTCACATGCTTGCAATTGTATTTTCTGATCCCTTTTGGCTCAAGGTCACTAAGGGACTTTTGTTAAGCTCTTTGAGTAGCTTCATGCCATGCTTTACTTTGCCATGTTCAGGTCCTGTAACATGTAGATTTGTTGCTCCGAAGAGTGCTACCTGATCTGAAATTCCAGACAAGTGTTAATTTCACTAAGTCTGAAACCTGTTTGCCATATGCATTTTTGCCATGCTTGTTTGAACCTGTTAATGGATGAATTGGCCGTAGCTCAGTGCTAGACTTTTGTTAAGCATCATGAATACATCCCTGCCATGTATTTTTTTGTAATATTTGAGTCTGTAGCATGTTCATCTCATTGCATTTAGATGGCTACTTGCTGTAAATCGCAGAACGTGGCCATATTTGAATTGCTTGCCATTTCCAAACCGTAACTCCGATTCCGATGTTCTTTATATCGTTTTCAAGCGATTTCATATCATCTTTCCAGTGGAACACTTGGATTCCTAAGTTGAGGCCAGATTCATGCATCCCTTGTCAAATCTTGCATATGCATCCCGCATCGCATCCCGCATAGCATACCATCTTTGCATCATATTGTTTGATCCTTGCACGTGGTTGATTTGTGTCCTTGTTGCTTGTTTGTCTTGTTTGGGTAGAGCCGGGAGACGAGTTCACTAACAAGGAGCCCGTTGAGTTTGCTTTCGAGGATCCAGTCAACTCTGACAACTTTGCAGGCAAGATGATCATACCCTCGAAATCACTACTATCTTTGCTATGGTAGATTGCTCGCTCTTTTGCTATGCAAATGCTACGATGCCTACCACTTGCTTTCAAGCCTCCCAAAATGCCATGCCAAACCTCTAACCCACCATGTCCTAGCAAACCATTGATTGGCTATGTTACCGCTTTGCTCAGCCCCTCTTATAGCATTGCTAGTTGCAGGTGAAGATTGGAGACCGTTCCTTGTTGGAACATTATTTACTTGTTGGGATATCATTATATTATCTTGTTATCTTAATGCATCTATACACTTGGGAAAGGGTGGAAGGCTCGGCCTCTCGCCTAGTGTTTTGTTCCACTCTTGCCGCCCTAGTTTCCGTCATATCGGTGTTATGTTCCCGGTTTTTGCGTTCCTTACGCGGTTGGGTTATAAAGGGAACCCCTTGATAGTTCGCCTTGATTAAAGCTTTTCCAGCAATGCCCAACCTTGGTTTTACCATTTGCCACCTAGCCTCTTTTTCCCTTGGGTTTCCGGAGCCCGAGGGTCATCTTATTTTAAACCCCCCGGGCCAGTGCTCCTCTGAGTGTTGGTCCGAACCAGGCAGCCTGCGGGGCCACCTCGGGGAAACTCGAGGGTTGGTTTTACTCGTAGCTTGAACTATCTGAGTGTGCTCTGAGAACGAGATATGTGCAGCTCCTATCGGGATTTGTCGGCACATTCGGGCGGTGTTGCTGGTCTTGTTTTAACCTGTCGAAGTGTCTTGAAGAACCGAGATACCGAGTCTGATCAGAACGTCTTGGGAGGAGGTCTATTCCTTCGTTGACCGTGAGAGCTTGTCATGGGCTAAGTTGGGACTCCCCTACAGGGATTTGAACTTTCGAAAGCCGTGCCTGCGGTTATGGGCAGATGGGAATTTGTTAATGTCCGGTTGTAGATAACTTGAACCTTAACTTAATTAAAATGAATCAACCGAGTGTGTTATCGTGATGGCCTTTTCTCGGCGAAGTCCGGGAAGTGGACACGGTGTTGGAGTAATGTTTTGCGCAGGTTGTCCTCTAGTTTCTCGCTCGCGCTTTGCCTCCTCTTCTCGCTCTCTTTTGCGAATAAGTTAGCCACCATATTTTTCTAGTCGCTTGCTGCAGCTCCACATATTTACCTTGCCATACCTATAAGCTTAAATAGTCTTGATCGCGAGGGTGCGAGATTGCTGAGTCCCTGTGGCTCACAGATTACTATTACCCCAGATGCAGGGCCTGATGTTTCTGCTCCAGGTGACGCGCTCGAGCTCAAGTGGGAGTTCGACAAAGACTCTCAACGTTACTATGTTTCCTTTCCTGATGATCAGTAGTGGTGTCCAGTTGGGGGTGATCGAGACCGTGTCGCATGTTGGGTTATCTTTTATTTTGGCTCCATAGTCGGGCCATGAGTGTTTGGTTGATGTAATGTTATTTAAGTACTTGATTGACGTGGCGAGTGTAAGCCAACTATGTTATCTCCCCTTTTATTATCTATATTACATGGGATGTTGTGAAGATTGCCTAACTTGCGACATATGCCTTCAATGCGATTATGCCTCTAAATCGTGCCTCGACACGTGGGAGATATAGTCGCATCGAGGGTGTTACACAACCTAAAAAACAAGGTTCGAGTTCCTACAAGCAACCGAAAAAACGGCAAGAACAAAGGTGAATTGAAACTGAAATTGCGGATAAATAAACTGAGCACACGAACTAGATGAAAAGTTGGGGTTCCACTATGGATCTGACAAGGCAGTAGTTCTACACGTCTCGTAGATTTTAATTGTAGCAATGGATAGACAATACAACAAAACCCAAGTCTAAACCTAATAAACAATAGCTATTTATTGGAGGATTACAGGAGCATGCGCCGCCTCGACTTTCCTTTTTTGTTACGAGTATGTTGTAGCCGATGGGAGAGAGAGGGCCACGTCCTTGTTCCATGTTGGGCTTGTGGTGGACATCAGATCCATGTATGCATGCATGAATCACACATGGGCTTGGTCCCCACTCTCTTGAATTAGAACTTTGACATACACGTGCACACATACATGGATTAATTAGACAAAGTCTAGGAATATATGTGTACTCAATGCATGCATGCATATCAGTACATGTATATGATGCATGTATGTGCCCAGACTGCTGTAGGATATATTGGTCGATGAATAATCCTCGTATTTTGACCCATGGCTTGTAGAGATACTCCATAATTCTGTACATATTAAATAAGGTGTTGTATCTTTGTGTTTCTATCAAAAAATAATTCATGAAATTATTGTTAATTGAAATCACCTGTAAATTGTATATGCGGATAATATTTTTGGTCATATCCGTAAAGGCCATGTCCACATCAATGGTTGATTTATAGAATGCTCATTGCACTTCACTTAAATCTTTTGAGTATGGCTTTATAGAATGCTTCATGTGATTCACTTATATCATTTGAAGTTTGGATTGTCTATTTCTCTTCACATAGAAAACTGTTGTTTGTAGAATGCTCTTTTGCTTCACTTATATATATATATATATATATATATATATTAGAGCATGATCTTTTGTAGAAAGAATTAAACTCTCATGCTTCACTTATATCTATTTAGAGAGTCAACTGGAATTGGACAATTGCATGGTTAGTCATGAAATCCTACATAAAACTTATGGATCACTGAATATGATATGTTTGATTCCTTGCAATAGTTTTGCGATATAGAGATGGAATATGCGGGAAGTACTAGTAAATGGTTGTGGTTAGTAAGAATATTGGTGTTAAGGTTTGTGATTCCCGAAGCATGCATGTATAGTCTCTCGTTATGCTATGAAGTTGGAGCATGATTTATTATTTATTGTCCTCCTTATGAGTGGTGGTTGGGGACGAGCGATGGTCTTTTCCTACCAATCTATCCCCCTATGGGCATGCGTAGTAGTACTTTGCTTTGAGGGATAATAAACTTTTTCAATAAGTATATGAGTTCTTTACGACTAATGTGAGTAATGGATTATACGCACTCTTACCTTTCCACAATTTGCTAGCCTCTACGGTACCGTGAATTGCCCTTTCTCACCTTCCGATGTGGTGCAAACTTCGCAGGTGCATCCAAACCCTATGATATATTATGCTCTATCATACATAATCCTTATTATATCTTCCTCAAAACAGCCACCATACCTACCTATTATGGCCTTTCCATAGCCATTCCGAGATATGTTGCCATGCAACTTCCACCGCTTCCGTTTTGATGACTTGAGCATTCATTGTCATATTGCTTTGCATGATCATAGAGTTGACATAGTATTTGTGGCTCAGCCACCGTTCATCATTTTTCATACATGTTACGCTAGATCATTGCACATCCTGGTACACTACCAGAGGCATTCATATAGAGTCATATTTTCTTATAGGTATCGAGTTGTAATATTGAGTTATAAGTAAACAGAAGTGTGATGATCATCAATTTTCATTATTAGAGCATTACCCCAGAGAGGAAAGGATGATTGAAACTATGATTCCCCCACAAGTTGGGATGAGATTCCGGACAATGAGAGAAAAATATAAAAAACAAAAGAAAAAAGAAAAAGAAAAAGAAAAAAGGAAGAAAAAAACAAAGAGAGAAGAGGCATGCCAATTCCACACTTGTGCTTCAAAGTAGCACCATGTTTTTCATATAGAAAGTCTCATATGCTGTCACTTTCATATACTAGTGGGAATTTTTCATTATAGGATTAGATGCACACCCACTTAGTTTTCATATTGAGCTTTCATACACTTATAGCTCTGATATGTCTCCAACGTATCTATAATTTTTTATTGTTCCATGCTATTATATTATCAATCTTGGATGTTTTATATGCATTTATATGCTATTTTAGATGATTTTGGGACTAACCTATTAACCTAGAGCCCAGTGCCAGTTTCTGGGTTTTCCTTGTTTTTGAGTTTTGCAGAAAAGGAATATCAAACGGATAATTGAGCTAGAACTTTTCGACGATTGTTTTTGGACCAAAAGAAGCCCATGGAGTACTGGAGTTGGGCCAGAAGAGTCCCGAGTCATCCACAAGGGTGGAGGGCGCTCCCACCCACCTAGGGCGCGCCCTCTGACCTTGTGGTTGACTCATGGACCCCCCTGACTTGTTCTCGACGCCAACACCTCTTATATATCCCCAAACCTCTAAAAAAGAACCTAGATCAGGAGTTCCGCCGCCGCAAGCCTCTATAGCCACCAAAACCCAATCGGGACCCTATTCCGGCACCCTGTTGGAGGGGGAAATCATCATCGGTGGCCATCTTCATCATCCCGACGCTCTCTGATACGTCTCCAATGTATCTATAATTTATGAAGTATTCATGCCATGTTTACAACAATTTTATATGGTTTTGGTATGATTTGCATGGAACTAACCCGGACTGGCACTGTTTTCAGCAGAACTACTGTGGTGTTGTTTTTGTGCAGAAATGAAAGTTCTCCAAATAAGCTGAAACTTTTTGACGATTTTTTTGGAACAAAAGAGACCCCCGAAGCTTCGTGGGAGGGCCAGAAGAGCTACGAGGAGGGCACAACCCACCAAGGCGAGCCTGGTGGGCCTAGCTTGCCCCGGTGAGTTGTGCTCACCTCGAGGCCCATCTTAGCGTGAAACCAACGCCAAAAAATCCTATAAATAGAGAAACCATCAGAAGTTAACCTAGATCAGAAGTTCCGCCGCCGCAAGGCTCTGTAGCCACCGAAAACCAATCTAGACCCGTTCCGGCACCCTATCGGAGGGGGGAATCATCTCCTGTGGCCATCTTCATCATCCCAACGGCCACCACGATGAGGAGGGAGTAGTCCACCCTCGGGGCTGAGGGTTTGTACCAGTAGCTATGTGTTTAATATCTCTCTCACATGTTCTTGAGATGTCATGATCTTGATGTATCGCGGGATTTATTAATATAGTCGGATCATATGGTGTTTTCCCTCTCTATCTTGTTGTGATGGATTGACTTCTTCCCTCTCTATCTTGTTGTGATGAATCGAATACTTTTATGGATTTGAGAACACTTGATATATGTCTTGCAATTGAATACTCGTGGTGACAATGGGGTATCGTATTGATTCACTTGATATATATTTTGACACTCAACTCGTGGATTTCCAAGGTGACATTGGGGTAATCTATGCATAGGGGTTGATGCACGTTCTTATCTTTGTTTCTCCGGTAGAAATCTTGGGGCACTCTTTAAGTTCTTTGTGTTGGATTGAGTATTATGAATATGAATTTGATTTGGTGTTATTTTAGTATGAACTCTAGGATAGATCGAACGGAAAGAATAGCTTTGTGTTATTTTAGTACGAACTATTGAATAGATTGAACAGAAAGAATAACTATGCAAATGATAACCATAGAGCCTTCACCAGCCAAATATGCATGTAGTGATAACTGTTATTTGTTCATTGCTCTATAGTGTTATCTTGCCAGCATATTCCATGTGCTGACCTACACGGCTGCAACGTATCATGTTGCAGAGTTTTCAGACGAAGAGTAAGGTGCGATAGGTCGTTGTCGTGCACTCAGTTTTGTCATGGAGTTGAATGGACTCATTTCTCTTCGAAGCTTCCACAGTTATCTTAATTAGATGGCCTTCAGCCATGTTATTGTAATAATTACTCTTTTTGAGACACTCGATGTAATAAGTGTGTGATTGAACTTTGTTATAAAGCCTCGAGTACTGTGCGTGTTAGCAATACCGATCCAGGGATGACTCTTAAGCACAGAGACTACGGTCCATTGGGATCGGGTTGCTACAAATATGAATTTGCTTTGGTGTTATTTTTGTACGAACTCTAGGATAGATCGAACAGAAAGAATAGCTTTGTGTTATTTTAGTACGAACTCTTGAATAGATTGAACGAAAAGAATAGCTTTGAGGTGGTTTCGTACCCTACAAACAATTTATTCTTATGTTCTTTGCTAGATAGGAACTTTGGAGTGATTCTTCATCGCACTTTGAGGGATTGTTATATGATCCAATTATATTAGCACTATTGAGAGATTTCACTAGTGAAAGTACGGACCCTAGGCATCATTTTCAAGCATTGCAATACCATTTTTGTGCCCGTTTACTATTTGCTACCTTTCTGTTTTTATTTATTCAGATTATAAAATATATTTCTACCATCAATACTACACTTTTATCACCATCTCTTCACCGAACTAGTGCACCTATAAAAATTACCATTGTATTGGGTGTGTCGGGGACACAAGAGATTTCTTGTATTTGCTTGCAAGGTTGTTTGAGAGAGACCATCTTGATCCTACACCTCCCACGGATTGATAAACCTTAGGTCATCCACTTGAGGGGAAATTGCTACTGTCCCACAAAACTCTACGCTTGGAGGCCCAACACGAGTCTACAAGAATAAAGTTGCGTAGTAGACATCAAGCTCTTTTCTAGCGTCGTTGCAGGGGAGGTGAGTGCATGAAGGTATATCTTTAGATCTTGTAATCGAATCTTTTAGTTTCTTGTTTTACCACTAGTTTGGTTTATAAAACAAAACTACATAAAAAATGGAATTGATGTTGCATCATATTATTGATCATCTTTATAATATCTTTCTTGAAAATGATGGAAAGGAAAATTGTGCTCAATTGATAGAATAAGAGTTCTATAAAATGTTTGGCATAAATGATGAGCATGATTGCAATGTTATTAGTATGAATTCTTTGAATATCCATGATGCTAATGATATGCAAAGCCATAAGCTTGGGGATGCTATGTTTGATGAAGATGATATTTTTAGTCCCCCAAGATTTGATGTGCAAATTTGTTATAATGATTGCATGCCTCCTATTTATGATGATTATAATGATGAAAGTGGATTTGGAGAGGTCATGACTTTATTTAGTGATGAATCCACCATTTTGGATGAGGCTTCGATTGACTATGATAACAAAGTTGCTATCTATGATGATTATGGTGATGGCATGTATGCTATAAATAATAATGATAACCATGAAACTTGTCATCATGATTTTAATTTTCAATCCCATGATAGTTATTTTGTTGAGTTTGCTCCCACTACTATTGATGACAATAAATTTGCTTATGTGGAGAGTAACGAAATTTCTATGATTATGCATCATGAAAAGAGTGCCTTATGTGATGGTTATATTGTTGAATTCATTCATGATGCTACTGAAAATTATTATGAGAGAGGAACAAATGCTTTTACATAGTGTTGAAAATCTTGAAGTTATGCTTGTTTTGCCTTCCTATGCTAGTTGATTCTTGTTCTCATAAGTTGTTTGCTCACAAAATCCCTATGCGTAGGAAGTGGGTTAGACTTAAATGTTCTAGTCATATGCTTCATGATGCTCTCTCCATGTTTCAATTCTTATCTTTTATGCGAGCATCATCGAAATCATCATGCCTAGCTAAAAGGCATAAAAGAAAAGCGCTTGTTGGGAGAACACCCAACATTTACCCATACTGTTTTTGTGTGTTAACATGATTAGGCTACTATAGTGATCAAGTTTTATTGCTTTCGTTTCAATAAAGTGCCAAGTAAGACCTTTGGGATGGTCTATGGTGATAGTTGATTTGATCTTGCTAAAAAACACAAACTTTTGCGCTTAGGAAAACAATTCTAATTTTAACAGAAGTGTGATAAAATTCTGATTCTTTTTGAAGAAGGTTAATAGATAAATTTCCCTGTTTGTCCTAATTTTTCAGATTTTTTGGAGTAGCAGAAGTATGGTTGGAGTACAGATTACTATAGACTGTTCTGTTTTTGACAAATTCTGTCTTCAATGCATAGTTTGCTTATTTTCTAGTTTCTATGGCTTATATTGCTCAATATAAATTGTGGAGATGATATTCTACAGTAGTCATTATGTGGAAACAATTATGAATCTTGACTTTGCCAGTACCAAAGTGAAATGGTTTGCTCTTTATCATACTAACCTATCTCACAAAGTTCCGTTAAGTTTTGTGTGATTGAAGTTTTCAAATTTTGGGTGAGATGTCAATATGAGGAGAATAAGTAGTGAGAAGACCCTAAGCTTGGGGATGCCCAAGGCACCCCCAAAGTAATATTCAAGGAAGATCTTGGGGATGCCCCGGAAGGCATCCCCTCTTTCGTCTCCAACATTATCGGTAACCTCACTTGGAGCTATGTTTTCATTTGTCACACGTTATGTGTTTTGCTTGGAACGTCAATTTATTTTGTTAGTATTTTCTTGATGTTATTTAGAATAATGTTTTTCATCTTTTATTTCCATAAAAGTGGCATTGATAGCCTTTACTATGCTTATTTTGCAAGTATACATGTTGCTGTTTGAAAACAGAAAGTTTACCGCTGTTGAAAAAATTCCCTAGAAAATTTAGAATGTGATAAAATGTTGAAACTTTTTGAAAAATTAGCTCTGATAAATTTTATACAGTGTGGCAAATTTTCATAATTTTTGGATTTTAAGAAGTATTGATACTCTTGCATTCTTTGCGGACTGTACTATTTTGGCAGATTGCTGTTATGTTTGCATTGTTTGCATATGTTTGCTTATTTAATGATTCTATTTGAGGATATGACTATTAAATATGCAGAGGCATTTAGAATGCAATGATGAATAATAATTTTAGTGATTTTCTACAGTAGAAAATGACAAGGTTTTTGCCTTGGTTTATACTAACTTACCTCACGAGTTCTTGTTGAGTTTCGTGTGGATGAAACTTTTGAGATTTACGAAAACCGTGATATGGGAGGAATTAAGGAGACACAAAAGCTCAAGCTTGGGGATTCCCAAGGCACCCCAATATAATATTTCAAGAAGTCTCAAGCATCTAAGCTTGGGGATGCCCGCTAGGCATCCCGCCTTTCTTCTTCAACAATTATCGGTTAGTATCTGTTGAGCCTAAGTTTTTGCTTCTTCACATGGTGTGTGCTATTCTTAGAATGTCATTTTATTTTGTCTTTGCTTGCTGTTTTAATAGAATTCTTAGATCTGAAAGTTTTTGAATAAGAGAGAGTCCTCAAATAGCTACCTATTTACTTAACTACTCGCTTGATCTTCACTTATATATTTTTGGAGTAGCTTGTCATTTGCTCTAGTGCTTCACTTATATATTTTTGAGCACGGTGTGCTTTAGCATTTTTGAAGAAATTCTCTATTGCTTCACTTAAATTAATTTGAGAGAAAGAAATATTCTGCTCATGATCTTCACTTATATTTGCTTGAGCTTATCAAAAGCAACACATGAAAATTAGTCCCAAAGTGATATATATCCAAGAAGGATATAATAAAAACTCTCATGAAGATCATTGGACAAAATAAACTTGATTCATCATAATAGTTTTGAGATATGATGATGTGATATGTGAGTCATGTTGATGAGTAATTATGCTTTAGTAAGAATATTGGTGTTAAGGTTTGTGATTCCCTATGCAAGAACGGAAGTCAATAGTTGTGCAATAAAATTATATCCTACTTGTGGTGCATTATTTGGTGTTAATTATGCTCAATGCTCGCTCATGAGATTATTCGTTTCTTGGTTGGTCGCTTCTCAATCTTTTGCCAGCCTTCATTTTGCACTAAGTATGATCACTACTTGTGCATCCAAAATCCTTTAAAGCAGTTTTGCAACATGAGTCCACCATACCTACTTATATGCGGTATTCTTTTATCGTTCTAAGAAAATTTGTATGTGCCATCTCTAATTTTCAAAATAAATTTATCTTTTGTGTGCTCGTAACGGTCGCGAGGCGATGAGGGGTGGCCAATATTTTCCATGCTAGATGTGTTATTCTCACGATGAGTGTTTATTTACTTGTCATTGCACAAGAGTAAGGAAAAGGTATTAGGGATGCCCAGTCCCGAAATGAAAAATGAAATTACTTTATGCTGTTAAATAATAAATTCCTTGGAAAATGTTGGTATGGAGGGCACCCGTGGATACGGTTAGCCATGGAAAGTGAAAGTATGGTGGAAAAAGGAATAAACTTTATTTTCTGTTTGGGAACCGCCTATGATATATCTAGCATGGAAAGTGTTGGGAGCTCTAAGTCGTTTTCGTTGGTGGGAAAAGTATGCCACTCAAAATGTTTTTTATCTCTCAATTTTTTCTCTAAGCTCTCGCACCTCTACAAATCCCTACTTCCCTCTGCGAAGGGACTTTCTTTTACTTTATGCAAATTTTATTTTTAATTTGAGTCTCCATATTCTCTTATAAAGAACCAACAAGGAGGCACTATGATCGTACTTAAGCATTGGGTGTAGCTAATATGCAAGTGTGTTTCACGAATGGATCAATGATTGAGCATGATGGGCCAGGGATAACTTATTTTAGCGTTGATATTTTGAAAGACATGGTTGCTTGTTAGTATGCTTGAGTATTAAAGTCCTCATGTCAAATTATAGACTATTGCTTTGAATCATATAAAAGTCCAAATGTCCATGCTACAAAAGAAAAGAGTTTATGATGAATATGATAGGTAGCATTCCACAACAAAAATTGCATTTTCAATTGCTACTTTATCATGATAAGTTTTATGAGAAAGAGTTGCTGTTATGATGCTAAGGAAAGTGATTGAAATTATAATTGAGCAAACTTATGCACTTTGCTAGCATTCACACTTCATCAATTATTTCTTTTATCATTTACCTACTCGGGGACGAGTAGGAATTAAGCTTGGGGATGCTGATACGTCTCCAACGTATCTATAATTTATGAAGTATTCATGCCATGTTTACAACAATTTTATATGGTTTTGGTATGATTTGCATGGAACTAATCCGGACTGGCGTTGTTTTCAGCAGAACTACCGTGGTGTTGTTTTTTGTGCAGAAATGAAAGTTCTCCAAATGAGCTGAAACTTTTTGAATATTTTTTCAGGAACAAAAGAGACCCCTGAAGCTTCGTGGGAGGGCCAGAAGAGCCACGAGGAGGGCACAACCCACCAGGGTGCGCCTGGCTTGCCCCGGTGAGTTGTGCTCACCTCGAGGCCCATCTTAGCGTGAAACCAATGCCAAAAAATCCTATAAATAGAGAAATCATCAGAATTTATCCTGGATCAGAAGTTCCTCCGCTGCAAGGCTCTGTAGCCACCGAAAACCAATCTAGACCCATTCTGGCACCCTGCAGGAGTGGGGGAATCATCTCCGGTGGCCATCTTCATCATCCTGGCGGCCACCATGATGAGGAGGGAGTAGTCCACCCTTGGGGCTAAGGGTTTGTAACAATAGCTATGTGTTTAATCTCTCTCTCTCTCTCATGTTCTTGAGATGCCACGATCTTGATGTATCGCGGACTTTGTTAATATAGTCGGATCATATGGTGTTTTCCCCTCTCTATCTTGTTGTGATGAATTGAGTTTTTCCCTTTGAGATTTCGTTGTTATCGGATTGAATACTTTTATGGATTTGAGAACACTTGATATATGTCTTGCAATTGAATACACGTGGTGACAATGGGGTATCGTATTGATTCACTTGATATATGTTTTGGCACTCAACTCGCGGATTCCGAGGTGACATTGAGGTAATCTATGCATAGGAGTTGATGAATGCTTTTGTCTTTGTTTCTCCGGTAGAAATATTGGGGCACTCTTTGAAGTTCTTTGTGTTGGATTGAGTATTATGAATATTGTAACATCCCAATTTTCAATTTGGATGTTAATCATTAGGTCATCATATGCATCCATGATTCTTGCAATTTTTTGAATTTGGTTTATTTGGACATTTTGATCCTAGAGGCCTTAAGCAACTCAAGGACCATTTGAGAGAGTTGGAGGTTTTCATAAAATTCCATTTTTGAATTTTCAAAATTGGCATATGGGATCAAAGTGATTTTTATTCGAAATTATTTTTCCAATTATTTCAAAATAAATAAAATAATTAGAGAAGATAATATGACTTCTTCAAAACAGCGAGGAAATAATGGAAATTTAGTTTTGAATAAAAATATATTTTGTTTGATTTTTTATTTGATTAAATCAAGGAAAAATACGCATTTTTTAAATTGCATTTAGCCCAGAAAAATGTTCACTTTGTCCTAAATATTAGGAGAGAACGGTGAAAATTATTTCTGGAATTTTGGGATTTTTATTTTTTATTTTATTTGGCATTTTTCTTCGCGGCGAAATGTTATTTAAAAGAAGTTCTGGACCGAACTGGGCCGAAGGCCCAGCCGGCCCGTCAGCGCCGCTACCTCCGAGCGCGTGGCCGAGCCGGACTCCGCCAGAGTCCGAGCCGCTGCTGCCTCGCCGCCCGGCCCCTCCTACAAGTCGGACCGCCCCGACCCCCTGTTGATAAGCCGCAGCCACCCCCCGGCCTCTCCTCCACCCAGCCCCGCCACAGCCCACCACCGCTCGCTGCCGCCTTGCTACTGCCGTCCGCTGCCGCAAGCCGCGCCGCACCACCCCGCCCCACAGCCGCCGGAGCCGGTGATCGACGCCGCCGCCGCCAGTTTATTTCATGAACCGGTAAACCGGCATAAACTGCCTCGTTTTTTTTCTAGATTCGGTTTTTCGTTTTAGGTCGGTTTGTTTTATTAGTTTAGGTTTATTAGCGAACATTCGTTCGTTTAGATCTGTTAGTGAACGTTTTCGTTCATTAGTTTCTGTTAGCGAACGTTCATTCGTTAGATTTTTCTTTTTAGTTTTATTTTCGGCCAGGGACCTGGAGTTAGTAGCCGTAGTACATGCGCACAAGACCTGGAGACATTTTTCTCATTGGTAACCGTTGTGATGTATACACGGATCATAAAAGTTTGAAGTACATCTTCACGCAGAAGGAGTTGAATCTCAGGCATAGGAGATGGTTGGAGCTGATAAAGGATTATGATATGAAGGTGCATTATCATCCAGGAAAGGCCAATGTTGTAGCAGATGCGTTGAGCCGCAAGAGTTATGTTAATACTCTCATAACCAAAGAATTTCCTCAGGAGTTAGCCGACGATCTAAAAGAACTTCGAATGGAGATAGTTCTGAGAGATTTTGTTGCAGCGTTGGAAGTTCAGTCCACGTTGTTGGGAAAGATTCGAGAAGCCCAGAAGACTGATAAGGAGATTGCGGAGATAAAGGAGAAGATGAATAAAGGGAAGGCCAAAGGTTTTCATGAGGATGAACATGAAACTTTATGGTTTGAGGATCGTATTTATGTGCCCAATGACCCAGAGATCAGGAAGTTAATACTTCAGGAAGCTCATGACTCGCCATACTCGATTCACCCAGGAAACACCAAGATGTATTTGGATTAGAAGGAACGTTTCTCGTGGACAGGCATGAAGAAGGATATTGCCGAGTATGTAACCGTATGTGACGTATGTCAGAGAGTTAAGGCAGAGCACCAGAAGCCAGCAGGATTACTTCAGCCTTTGCCGATACCCGAATGGAAGTGGGATAAGCTTGGTATGGATTTCATCACCGGATTACCCAGGACACGATCAGGATATGATTCCATTTGGGTAGTAGTTGATCGCTTGACCAAATTGGCTCACTTTATCCCCGTGAAAACCACTTATACGAGCGCGAAGTTGGCCAAGATATATATGACCAGGATCGTATGTCTGCATGGAGTTCCGAGGACCATCGTATTAGATAGATGAACATAGTTTACCTCGAAGTTTTGGAATCAATTACACCAGACTTTGGGTACCAGGCTAGAGTTCAGTACAGCCTTTCATTCGCAGACAGATGGGCAGACCGAGAGAGTCAATCAGATTTTGGAGGACATGTTAAGAGCTTGTGCACTAGATTATGGATCTAGTTGGGACGACAATTTTCCTTATGCAGAGTTGTCGGATTTGGGGCTCCGAAAAACCCTTGATATTCGAACACAGGGGCGTGACGAAGATCTCTCCCACCACACGTCTACCTAGCGCCACGCTCTTCTCCTGGTGGTGGAAATGGAATGCAAGCAAGCAAACAAGTAGAGCACACAAGAGTTTACCCAGGTTCAGGCCACCTCGCGGTGTAAAACCCTACGTCCCGCTTTAGTGGATTGGCCTCACGAGGGCTCAAGTATGAACAAGTACAATGGTTTCCTGAGCTCAGGAGGCGAGCTCAAGGGGGTGAGGAGGTGGACGTTCTTGCTCCTTTTCTAGTCTAAGTCTCCATGGGTCCATCCCCTCTATGATGGAACCCTAGCTACTTATATAGGCGGCCAGGGTCCTCTTCCCCTGGAATGTTTAGGCGGGAAGGGAATCCCACAATGGCCATTTGAGCGGGAACACAAGGACGCTCCCATCCTGACAAAAGGTGGTCTTCACCTGCAAAGAGGGCAGACGGTGACGCGGTGGTGGGCTCGGCGATGACATCCTTCCTGCCGTCCTGGCGGTCTTCGGTCTTGTTGCACCAAAGGGGAAACCTTTGTCTCGCCCCTCGGGAACCTGTGCCTGTGCGGTCTCCTTTGCACCGATATGGAAACTGTGCCTGCTGGCGCACGCTGGCGCCTGCTGGCACGGTTCGTCATGGCTTGTGTCACTGCCTCCTCCTGAGGCAGCCCTTGCCTTGAGATCTCCGCCCTCCCGAAGTAGCCTAGGCGAGGCCACTCTAGGGAGAGGTCTTGGTCGCCCCTCCGGCGCAGCCTAGGTGAGGCCGCTCCCTGAGGAGGTCTTGGTCGTTCTCCTCGCGAGGGCTGGCCCCCTCCCGAGGGTCTTGAGCAGATGGTCGATCAACTAGGCCCTATCAGGCCGTACCAGGAACGCGACGTGGGCCGCAGACAGGCAAGTCTGGATACCCTGGTTCCCAGTACGCCGACAGTAGCCCCCGGGCCCAAGGCGCGCGGAGAGTTGGCTTCTGGGCGAAGCCTAGTTGAGGACGAAGCGCCGCGGCCCCAAAGGCTGCGGCTAGGCTGGCGCATGACGGTTGGATGGGACATGGCGACTCCACTCCTCACGCAACCTTGGTAACCGTGTGATTAGACGACTCCCCGGCGCGGGCGACGCGGCCATCATGGCCGTGACCAAGCGATGGTTGGCCTTCCCCACCCTATAAATGAGGCCCGGGGGAGAAGCCCCCGGGCCATCTTTAAGCCTGTGCCACCATCCTCTCTCCTTCCCTTGCCCTCCTTCGCCCCCAGATACCCATGCCGCCGCCGAGGAAGTCCTCCGCCGCTGAGGAAGTCCTCCGCCGCAGAGAGGGGAAAGGGTGTGGAGGAGCTGGTCTTGCCGATGCTGAAGAGGGGCCGCGGGCGTCCCGCAAGCATGCCGCCACGGCCATGACAGTTCCTCAGGGAAGCGGGCGCGGCTTCTCGGGGTCCGACAGGGTTTCCGGCGAGAGGCCTGGACCCTCTCCTCTTGGTGGGGGTGGCCGTGGCCACAGTGGCGCAGGGGGGCGACCGGCGCCCAACCGTCCCCCGCGCCGGCAACTCCACTCCTCCGATGCGGCCTCTGAATTCGTGATGTGGGTGGAGAAACCCGGCAGCGTGTGGCTCCGTCTTCCCTGCTGGTTCCGCATCGAACTGCCGGAAGAAGGGCCCGTCGGCGTTTGGCTGCAGGCCGACGGGTGCTGCAGTGGAGCCTTCTGGGTGGGGGTCAAGGTCCTTGCTTCAGGCGACGTGTTCCTTGGTCGTGGCTGGCAATCCTTCGCCCGTGCGCGCCGGCTGCAGGGAAAGTGCACCCTCCACTTCAAGTACGATGGGGTGTCGTCACTGCTCGTCAAGGCCTTCTCGGAGGGAGGAAGGCGCCTTGGGTGTTGCCCAGAGGTGGACGACGACGAGGAGGGTGGCGACGGCGTCCTGAGGGGCAGTTCTTCCTCTGGAGACGAGCTCGGCCTCGGCAGGCCCCGCGGGTTCCCCCTCTGTGGCAGCAGCAACTCCTACAGCAGCGGCGGCTACCCTGGGCGGCCGCTCCGCCACGCCCGGCTTGCCGAGGAGGAGGGGCCCTCGCGCCGCCGCTCTTCGGTGAAGCGCGAAGAGTAGGGCTCCGACTTGGTTGGGGTGCTGACTACGCCGATCCACGAGCTCCGAACCCGCCTGGCTCTTGTTTTAGATTTTCTTCATTTCCTTTCTGTATTTGGTTTAAGCTGCCTCGGGTGGGCGTGTAATGAACAATGATATGTATGCATGAAATGGAAGTCTGCTATTATTTTCGTTCTGTATGAAATTACTTAGCTTGTGTACTACGCTTGTCGTGAGACGAAGTCCTGAGGCGGGTGGCCTCCTGATGTCACGAGCCCCCAGGCGAGTTATTAGGACCGCCGGGCTCGGAGCTCCCGAGCGTAGGTGAGCTTTGGTGAGTTGAGGAGGGCTCGCGCCCTTGAGCTCACTTGAGAGCGCGGAGCGAGTACTGATATTCCAAGGCCCGAGCAGGCTTGGCGAAGTAATTCATGAGGGCTGAAGAGCCTGACGCCAGAGCCTGAGCAGGCTTGGCAAGGTGAGGTCGTGAGGTCACGGTAACCGAGAGCTGAGACCGGCCGTATCCCAGCCCCCACGTGCGAGGCGCGTGAGGGAGGATAAGCGGCGCAGCCTGGCCCGAAGAACTGAACTTGAGAACAGTGCGAGAAACACGAGCGAAACCAGAGCAAACCGCAATAAAATCGGAAAACTCCATAGCATGGGGCAGAGGAAGGGCTGACAGCCAAGGAAGTAGAAAAGGCTGACAGCCAAACACCAAGGCGAGAAAAAAAAGGAAAAAGGTCGTGTCCGACCCCTAGCTACGTCTTCTTCCCAGCGCGGAGCTAAGGACTGCCACTGGGACGTGGGTGGGAGCCCGATCTAAGGGCCCGTAGGCAACACACAGGAGACTCCGAGGCGTGTACAGCCCCAACTCATTATTACATGAGAGTGTCACGAGCGGAGACCTTCACGGGCACAGAGCCTTGATTGTCTTCACGGGCACGAAGCCTTGATTATGGATAGAACCTCCTGAGGTGCTGAATGTTCCGGGAATTCTGGATGAGTATCCCATCCCGCGTCTCCAGGCGCACAGCGCTAGGCCTAGAGACACGGGCGATTCTGAACGGGCCCTCCCACATAGGCGAGAGCTTGTGTAGCCCTTCCCTGGAGAGGACCCGCCTCAAGACCAAGTCACCAACTTCCAATGTTCTCGAGCGGGCGCTGCAGCAATGGTACCGCCGCGGAGCCTGCTGATATCGCGCTGCCCTGAGCGCAGCTCGGTAGCGGCCCTCCTCGCCGAGCATGAGGTCCATCCGCCAGGCGGCGTCCTGGCATTCCTCATTGAAAGCCAAGACCCGTGGGGAGCGACTCTTGACCTCGTGAGGGAGGACCTCCTCCGCACCATAAACGAGAAAAATGGGGTTTCTCCCGTAGGTTTGGTTGCGGTGGTGCGGATTGACCACAGCACAGATTGGAGCTCGCCGATCCAGCCCCTACCGTAGGCCTCGAGCTTTTTCTTGAAGCTGCGCGTCTTGAGGCCGCGCAGGACCTCTGCGTTGGCGCGTTCGGCCTGCCCATTGCTCCTGGGGTGGGCCACTGAAGTGTAGCAGATCTGCGTTCCAAGGTTAGCACAATATGATCTGAAGAGATTGCTCGTGAACTGCGAACCGTTATCTGTGATGATGCGGTTGGGGACACCGAAGTGGGTCACGAGGCCCTTGATGAACTTGACGGCCGATCCTGCAGGAATCATGCGCACCGGCTCCACCTCGGCCCACTTGGTGAACTTGTCGACGGCGACATAGAGGAAACGGTAGCCCCCTGCCGCTCAGGGGAACGGTCCCAGGATGTCCAACCCCCAGACCGCGAAGGGCCAGGAGAGCGGGATGGTCTGAAGATCTTGCGTTGGCTGATGGATTTGCTTGGCGTGGAACTGGCATGCCTCGCAGGCTCCCACGAGCTCCGTGGCGTCATCCAACGCTGTGGGCCAGTAGAAGCCGCTGCGAAAGACCTTGCACACGAGGGTGCGGGACGACGAATGATGGCCGCAATCCCCCCCATGGATGTCGGCCAGCAGCTCTTGCCCTTGCCTCCTCGAAATGCATTTTAGCGAGACGCCATTAGGGCGCCTCCTGTAGAGCTCACCGTCTTGGATGCAGTAGGCCGAGGCCTGCTGAGCCGCACGTTCCGCGCCTTCCTCCTTCTCCGGAAAGGTGCCGCGTAGTAGGTATGTCTTGAGTTCCTCAATCCACCAGTCTTCCTCAGGTTCAACGGCGAGCAGCAGGTGGGCTCCGGAGGGTGGTCCACAGGGTGGTGCGCCGACTTCGGGAGCCGCTGGCAGCCCCTCATGCATGAATGCCGGCTCCGGAGTAGGTGGCACCGCCGATGGCCTGAGCAAGCGCTCCTCGAGGACACCTGGTTCCTGCAGCTCTCATCGGGAGGCCCACTTGGCGATGTCGTCTGCTTCCTTATTCGTGCCCCTCGGCACGTGTTGCAGCTCCACTCCTAGGAACCGCTTCTCCATCTTGCGCACCTCCTCCAGATACACTTCCATGTGTTCGTCCTTGGGCTTGTACTCTTTGTTAGAGAAGTTGACGAGGAGCTGTGAGTCGCCTTTGATGGTGAGACGCTTCACCCCTAGTGCGGCCGCGGCCTTGAGCCTGGCGATTAGGCCCTTGTACTCCGCGATGTTGTTGGAGACCTTTTCGCCATGCTTGAAGCAAAGTTGCACGGCGTAGCGGAGCTTATCCTGAGTGGGTGATACTAGCACAGTGCCAGCCCCCGCGCCGAGGCGCGAGAATGCACCATCAAAATATACCACCCATCCATCCGGAGTTTCGTCGCTCGGGGCCAGCGAGCGGTCCTCGCCAGCCCCCTAGTCCGGAGCATCGGTCCACTCTGCCACGAAATCAGCCAGCGCTGCCCCCTTGATGACCCGCGTGGTGCTGAACTCCAGTTGGAACGCCTGCAACTCGATGTCCACTCAGCAACCCTCCCGACGATGTTCGGGCCCCGGAGTACCTTCTCCAGGGGGTAGGCTGAGACGACCTTGATGGGATGGCCCTGAAAATAGTGGCACAGCTTCCTGGAAGCGACAAGGAGCGCCAGCAGCAGCTTCTGGGGCATGGGGTAGCGCGAGCGAGCGTCGCGGAGCACGGTGCTGACGAAGTACACGGGATGCTCCACGAGGGTTGGTGATGCGGGACCCTCAGGTGCTTCTGATGGCTCAGGAGCTCTACACAGGTCGGCAGGGTCGCCAGACGTTGCGGCCGTGCCACTACCAGCGCCGCGCTGGCGGAGTGAGGCATAGCGGCGAGATAAAGGATCAAGGGCTCCTGAGGCCTTGACGCCACCATAACCGGCAGGCTGGTGAGGTACTTCTTGAGATCTTGGAAGGCAGCGTCGGCCTCCGGAGTCCACTCAAAAGGCCCCTTCCTCTTCATGAGCTTGAAGAAGGGGAGGGCGCACTCGCCGAGCTCCGAGATGAAGACGTCACACACCCCGCAAGTTTCTGCAGTTGCTTCAGGGTTGTGGGCGGCTTCATTCTCTCGATGGCTTTGACCTTCTCCGGGTTGGCTTCAATGCCCCGGTGCGAGACCAGGAATCCCAGCAGCTTGCCCGAGGGGACCCCAAACACACATTTTTTTGAGTTGAGGCATAGGTTCACCTTGCGCAGGTTGGCGAATGTTTCCTCCAAGTCCCCGACAAGGGTCTTGGCCTCCTTGGACTTGACCACGATGTCGTCGACATAGGCCTCTGCGTTCCTCCCGAGCTGAGGGCCGAGGGTGATGTGCATCAGTCGCTGGAAGGTGGCGCCTGCGTTCCTCAGCCCGAAGGGCATGTAGATGTAGCAATAGGTACCACATGGGGTCAGGAACGACGTCTTCTCTATGTCTTGAACTGCCATTTTGATCAGGTGGTAGCCTGAGAAGGCGTTGAGGAAGCAAAGCAGGTTGCACTCGGCCGTTGAGTCCATGATCTGGTCGATGCGAGGGAGAGGGAACGGGTCCTGAGGGCAGAACTTGTTGAGGCTCGTGAAGTCGACGCACATGCGCTCTTTGCCCCCTTTCTTCGGGACGATGATGGGGTTGGACAACCATTCAGGGTGGCGCACCTCCCGGATAACGCCTGCTTCTTCCAGCTTCCGGGTCTCTTGGACGATGAAGGCCTGCTTTTTCGGAGCCTACCGCGCGCCTTTTGCTTGATAGGTCGTGCGTTCGGGCACACCGTAAGGTGGTGTTCGATGACGTGCCTAGGCACCCCGACCAGGTCGGTCGCCTTCCATGTGGACACGTCCTTGTTTTCCCTAAGGAAGGCCACCAACGCCTCCTCTTGTTCTAGAAGCAGGCCCGCGCCGATGGTGAAAGTGGAGCTCGCGTCTCCCTCATCGACGGGTACCTGCTTGGTCTAGGCGCGATCCTGAGAGAAGAGTTGTTTCTTTTTGGCTGGAGCGGCCTCGGCGGCCTCCGGAGCCTCCTCTGCGCTTGGGCGAGCCGTGGCAGCAGCTCGATAAGCGTGCTCGAGGACCTGAAGGGCGGCCTTGGCATTTCCTTTGATGGTGATGGTGCCACTGCTCTTGGGTATCTTGACGATGTTGTAGCCCGGGTGAGTCGCCGCCATGAACTTGGCCAGGGCCGGGGAGCCGAGGATGGCGTTGTAGGACAGGTGGACAGGCGCGACGTCGAAGTGGATAAGCTCGGTCTGATAACTGGCGTGCGTCCCGAAGGTGAAGGGGAGGCGGACCCGCCCGAGCGGGACGGCCGAGCCCGCGACCCCCGAGAAGGGTTTGGTGGGGAGGAGCTGCCCGTAGGGCACCGGCATACGACCAAAGGCCTCCGCAGAGAGGATGCTGAGCCCGGCGCCGCCATCGACAAGGGTCCTTGTGACGGCCACCCCGCAGATGGTGGGGGTACATACCGTGGGGAGGAAGCATGTGCTGGTTGTAGCTCTGGTGCAGTCGCCGAGGCCGAAGACGATGACGTGCCCCTGCACGTCTCGCCCCCGTGCGGCCTCCTGCGGCCGAGCGACAGCCCCCAGCCGTCCAAGGTGTGATTTGGCGTGACGGGCCGATACCGGCGCCTGGGATCCTCCGATGATGCAGGCGACCCAACGGGACGGTGGCGCTCCGCCGGCAGCGTCCAGCAGCTCGCCGAGGCGAGCCACCCAAGCGTCAAGCCCCGCCGTAGGCGGTCAGAGTCGGAGCATCTCCTCGGCCGTTAGAAGCGCCGCCGGCGGGGCCAGGGGAAGCGGGAGTTGCATAGCAGGCCGCTTCCCAGTGGCCGGGCCGGCGATGGGGTCGTCGACGTGGAGGACGAAGCTCCCGTGAGCGATGCGGTCCGCCAACACCACCCGGGCGACGGGGACGACTCCAGCCTCCGCGCGGATGCCGCTGGCAGGTGCCGCCATGGCGACGCAGGGCAGAAGAGGGGAGGCGAGGTCATCGGAGAGGCGAGATTTTGACACGCCCCCTACCTGGCGCGCCAAATGTCGGATTTGGGGCTCTGCAAAACCCTTGAGATTCGAACACAGGGGCATGACGAAAATCTCTCCCACTACACGTCTACCTAGCGCCACGCTCTTCTCCTGGTGGTGGAAATGGAATGCAAGCAAGCAAACAAGTAGAGCACACAAGAGTTTACCCAGGTTCAGGCCACCTTGCGGTGTAAAACCCTATGTCCTGCTTTAGTGAATTGGCCTCGCGAGGGCTCGAGTATGAACAAGTACAGTGGTTTCCTGAGCTCAGGAGGCGAGCTCAAGGGGGTGAGGAGGTGGATGTTCTTGCTCCTTTTCTAGTCTAAGTCTCCATGGGTCCATCCCCTCTATGATGGAACCCTAGCTACTTATATAGGAGGCCAGGGTCCTCTTCCCCCGAAATGTTTAGGCGGGAAGGGAATCCCACAACGGCCATTTGAGCGGGAACACAAGGACGCTCCTATCCTGACAAAAGGTGGTCTTCGCCTGCAAAGAGGGCAGGCGTGACGCGGTGGTGGGCTCGGCGATGACATCCTTCCTGCCGTCCTGGCGGTCTTCGGTCTTGTTGCATCAAAGGGGAAACCTTTGTCTCGCCCCTCGGGAACCTGCACCTGTGTGGTCTCCTTTGCACCGATATGGAAACTGCGCCTGCTGGCGCACGCTGGCGCCTGCTGGCGCGGTTCGTCATGGCTTGCGTCACTGCCTCCTCTTGAGGCAGCCCTTGCCTTGAGATCTCCGCCCTCCCGAAGCAGCCTAGCCGAGGCCACTCTAGGGAGAGGTCTTGGTCGCCCCTCCGGAGCAGCCTTGATGAGGCCGCTCCCTGAGGAGGTCTTGGTCGTTCTCCTCGCGAGGGCTGGCCCCCTCCCGAGGGTCTTGAGCAGATGGTTGATCATCTGGGCCCTATCGGGCCGTACCAGGAACGCGACGTGGGCCGCAGACAGGCAAGTCTGGGTACCCTGGTTCCCAGTACGCCGACAAGAGTTCTCATATAACAATAGCTACCAGGCTAGTTTGAAGATGACCCATTTCGAAGCTTTGTATGGAAGGAGGTGTAGGACACCATTGATGTGGGATGAAGTTGGAGACCGACAATTGTTCGGACCAGATTTAATCAGAGAGTCTGAAGAGAAGGTTAAGTTAATTCGTGATATACTGAAGGTAGCTCAGTCCAGGCAGAAGAGTTATGCTGACACTAAACGCAAGGAGGTAGTCTATGAAGTCGGAGATAGAGCATATCTCTGTGTGTCACCACTTCGAGGAGTTAAACGATTTGGAGTCAAAGAAAAGTTAGCCCCAAGATTTGTAGGACCATATAGAGTTTTGGAACGTATGGGTGAAGTTGCCTACAAGTTGGAGTTACCCAAAGGTTTGTTAGGAGTTCATGATGTGTTTCACATTTCCCAGTTGAAGAAGTGCCATGCACAGATGGCCAATATTCCTCTAAGAGATACAGTGTCCCTGGAAGCAATTCAGTTGGAGAGTGACCTAACCTACAAGGAGAAACCCGTCAAGATTCTCGAGTTTGCCAACCAAGTTACACGCAGGAAGAAGCCACCTGGGAGCGAGAAGAAGACCGACGGAAAGACCACCAACACCTTTTTGCTAGCCAACCCGAATCTCGAGGGTGAGATTCATCTTAAGTGGGTAGGTTTGTAACATCCCAATTTTTAATTTGGATGTTAATCATTAGGTCATCATATGCATCCATGATTCTTGCAATTTTTTGAATTTGGTTTATTTGTACACTTCGATCCTAGAGGCCTTAAGCAACTCAAGGACCATTTGAGAGAGTTGGAGGTTTTCATAAAATTCCATTTTTGAATTTTCAAAATTGGCATATGGGATCAAAGTGATTTTTATTTGAAATTATTTTTCCAATTATTTCAAACTAAATAAAATAATAAGAGAAGATAATATGACTTCTTCAAAATAGCGAGGAAATAATGGGAATTTAATTTTGAATAAAAATATATTTTGTTTGAATTTTTACTTGATTTTTTATTCGATTAAATCAGGGAAAATATGCATTTTCAAAATTGCATTTAGCCTAGAAAAATGTTCACTTTGTCCTAAATATTAGGAGAGGACGGTGAAAATTATTTCTAGAATTTTAGGATTTTTATTTTTATTTTATTTAGAATTTTTCTTTGCAACGAAAAGTTATTTAAAAAAAGGGTTCCGGACCGAACTGGGCCGAAGGCCTAGTCGGCCCGTTAGCGCCGCCGCTTCCCCGCGCGTGGCCGAGCCGGACTACGCCGGAGTCCGAGCCACCGCCTCGACGCCTGGCCCCTCCTCCAAGTCGGACCGCCCTGACCCCCTCTTTATAAGCCGCCGCCACCCCCCGACCTCTCCTTCACCCAGCCCCGCCGCAGCCCACCGCCGCAAGCCGAGCCCCACAGCCGCCGCTCGCCGTCACCCTGCCGCCGCAAGCCGCGCCGCACCACCCCACCCCGCTGCTGCCGGAGCCGCACGCCCTCGCCGGTGTTCGACACCGCCGCTGCCGTTTTATTTCACGAACCGGTAAACCGCCCAGGTTTTTTTTTCTTTCTAGATTCGATTTTTTGTTTTAGATCCGTTAATTTATTAGGTTAGGTTTATTCGCGAACGTTCGTTCATTTAGATCTGTTAGTGAACGTTTTCGTTCGTTAGTTTCTGTTAGCGAATGTTCATTCGTTAGATTTTTCTTTTTAGTTTTATTTTCAGCCAGGGACCTATCTGCGATTAGTTTTCTTACAGATTAGTCCATGATCTTAAATGCTTCACCACTTTTTGCTCATTTATCCAAATCCAATGAAACCAACGCCAAAATCTTCGTCTTGTTTCCCTCTGTCTAGATAAACAACTTGAACATGATTTTGAAAGTTTAAAATTTGGTTTCAAGAAGATTTAAATTTGAACCTTTTATCGTAGTTTGTGTGTTTGTAACGCTGATTCGACTGATTGTTTTTGCAAATCGAAGCTCTTCACTTGCACATTCTGTTTAGATCTTTTCTTTTGATTTTACCTTTGTATCTTATGCTTGAGTGCTTATGTATGCTATTGTTTGTTCACAATAGAGTTTCCAGAATGCAGGGCCTGCTACTACAAATCTCTAGGGTTTTCCCATCGTTAGCAAGGCAAGTAACACTTTGATCATATCCCTTTATTACCTAGTTTTTATGCATTAGTTTCAACCCTCAAACATTGCATGATTAGGACTGATAACATGTGGGTGTGGGAAGTAGTTGTTGAGGTAGGAACCTATTATCCTTTTATCAACCCTGGATTATACGTTATGCTCATACTGTTTTGCTATGCCGTAGACGTGGATTGGTATGTGAGATTCATGAAAGATGCGAGAGTTATATTTAACTAAGGGAAACTTAAAGTGGCTACTTTAATGCACATCCGGGTGGATTGGTTGTGGGGACCCTGGGGATATAACAGTGGCTTGCCCAGGCACCTGGGGAATATAGTGTTGTCCTAGGAGATCATGGGGTACCCGTGTGATCATCCTATTGAATGCCACCCAGGCTCAAAGGGATCATAAGATTTTTCATGCTAGAACCTTCCGTGTGGAGCCACAAGCCATTATGGGCTATGGCATAGTTGAGTAAGTTGTGGGAATCCTTTCCATGATGGGCTAGCAGATGTAGGGGATTGTAGGTGTACCGGCCTATCTATCGGTTAAGGGGCCTCTTCGAAAGACTGTGTCTCGATCATCCGTTTCTCGAACATCATGTAGTGCGAGAAATCCAACGGAGGAGATCGAGTCTTGTGGGGAAAAGTGCGCACACCTCTACAGAGTGTACAAACTAATCATGATTAGCCGTGTCCCCGGGTATGGACAATTTGAGTATCTGGTACTTGAATTATTGTTTGATCTCATCACTATATTTAATGAATTTGTTGGGTTATTATCATTATATTGGGATTGAGTTGGGGGTGCCTTATCAATAATGACATAAACTTTGTAGCTAAGTAAAATATATTCCTTTGTTGTAGGGAAAACTTAGCCTTATGCAAATGATAACCATAGAGCCTCCACCAGCCAAATATGCATGTAGTGATAGCTGTTATTTGTTCATTGCTCTATAGTGTTATCTTGCCAGCATATTCCATGTGCTGACCTACACGGCTGCAACGTATCATGTTGCAGAGTTTTCAGACGAAGAGTAAGGTGCGATAGGTCGTTGTCGTGCACTCAGTTTTGCCGTGGAGTTGGATGGACTCATTTATCTTCGAAGCTTCCGCAGTTATCTTAATTAGATGGCCTTCAGGCATATTATTGTAATAAGTACTCTTTTTGAGACACTCGATGTAATAAGTGTGTGATTGAACTCTGTTATAAAGCCTCGAGTACTGTGCATGTCAGCAATTCCAATCCAGGGATGACACTTAAGCACAGAGACTACGGTCCATTGGGATCGGGTCACTGCAAATATGAATTTGCTTTGGTGTTATTTTAGTACAAACTCTAGGATAGATCGAACGGAAAGAATAACTTTGTGTTATTTTAGTACGAACTCTTGAATAGATTGAACGGAAAGAATAGCTTTGAGGTGGTTTCATACCCTACAAAAAATGTATTCTTATGTTCTCCGCTAGATAGGTTCTTTGGAGTGATTCTTCATCGCACTTTGAGGGATTGTTATATGATCCAATTATATTAGCACTGTTGAGAGATTGCGCTAGTGGAAGTACGGACCCAAGGCCTCATTTTCAAGCAATGCAATCTAGTTTTTGTGCCCGTTTACTATTTATTACCTTGCTGATTTCATTTATTCAGATTATAAAAATATATTTCTACCATCAATATCACACTTTTATCACCATCTCTTTGCCGAACTAGTGCACCTATACAAATTACCATTTTATTGGGTGTGTTGGGGACACAAGAGATTTCTTGTATTTGCTTACAGGGTTGTTTGAGAGACACCATCTTCATCCTATACCTCCCACGGATTGATAAACCTTAGGTCATCCACTTGAGGGAAAATTGCTACTGTCCTACAAAACTATGCGCTTGGAGGCCCAACACGAGTCTACAAGAATAAAGTTGCGTAGTATACACCACTCTCCATGACGACAAGGGAGTAGTTCACCCTCGGGGCTGAGGGTATGTACCAGTAGCTATGTGTTTGATGTCTCTCTCTCGCGCGCGTGTTATTGATATGGCACGATATTAATGTACCGCGAGCTTTGCTATTATAGTTGGATCTTATGATGTTTCTCCCCCTTTACCTTCTTGTAATGGATTGAGTTTTCCCTTTGAAGTTATCTTATCGAATTGAGTCTTTAAGGATTTGAGAACACTTGATGTATGTCTTGCATGTGCTTATCTGTGGTGACAATGGGATATTCACGTGATCTATTTGATGTATGTTTTGGTGATCAACTTGCGAGTTCTGTGGCCATGCGAAATTATGCATAGGGGTTGGCACACGTTTTCGTCTTGACTCTCCGGTAGAAACTTTGGGGCACTCTTTGAAGTTCTTTTGTGTTGGTTTGAATAGATTAATCTAATATTGTGTGATGCATATCGTATAATCAAACCCGCGGATTCTTGTGGTGACATTGGAGTATCTAGGTGACATTAGGGTTTTGGTTGATGTGTGTCTTAAGGTGTTATTTTAGTACGAACTCTAGGGCTGTTTTTGACACTTATAGGAATAGCCCAATAGATCGATCAGAAAGAATAACTTTGAGGTGGTTTTGTACCCTACAATAATCTCTTCGTTTGTTCTCCGCTATTAGTGACTTAGGAGTGACTCTTTGTTGCACGTTCAGGGATTGTTATATGATCTAATTATGTTATCATTGTTGAGAGAACTTGCACTAGTGAAAGTATGAACCTTATGCCTTGTTTCGAAGCATTGCAATACCGTTTTCGCTCACTTTTACCACTTGCTAGCTTGCTATTTTGATATTTTCAGATTACAAAAATTCATATCTACCATCCGTATTACACTTGTATCACCATCTCTTCGCCGAACTAGTGCACCTATACAATTTACCATTGTATTGGGTGTGTTGGGGACACAAGAGACTCTTTGTTATTTGGTTGCAGGGCTGTTTAAGAGATTCCATCTTCATCCTACGCCTCCCATAGATTGATAAACCTTAGGTCATCCACTTGAGAGAAATTTGCTATATCTGTCCTACAAAACTCTGCACTTGGAGGCCCAACAACATCTACAAGGATAAAGTTGCATAGTAGACATCAAGCTCTTTTCTGGCGCTGTTGCCGGGGAGGTTAGTGCATGAAGGTATATCTTTAGATCTTATGATCGAATCTTTTAGTTTCTTGGTTTATCACTAGATTAGTATATAAAAGAAAATTACAAAACATGGAATTGAGGTTGCCTCATATGCTTCATCTTTTTAATGTCTTTCGTGAAAATAAGGATTCCGATAATTGTGCCAAAGTGTTAGAAGAAGAAGTTAATAAAATGCTTGGCACTAGATTTTTGAATGATGAGCATGATTGCAATGTTGTTAGCGTGAATACTCTGAATATCCACGATGCTAATGATATGCAAAGGTACAAGCTCGGGGATGCTATGTTTGATGAAGATGATATTTTTTGTCCGCCAAGTTTTGATGAGAAAATTTATTATGATGATAGCATGCCTCCTATTTATCATGATTATATTGATGAAAGTGGGTTTAGAAGAGTTTCAACTTTAGATAATAATTATCCCACAATTTTGGAGGGTGTTGAATCTTATGATTTTATTTATGAAAGTGGATTTGGAGAGGTCATGACTTTATTTAGTGATGAATCCACTATTTCGGTAGAGGTTCCAATTGATTATGACAACAAAGTTGTTATCTATGACGATTATTGTGATGACATGTATGCTATTAAGAATAATGATAACCATGAAGCTTTTCATCATGATTTTAATTTTCAATTGTATTATGCCTCACATGATAGTTATTTTACTGAATTTGCTCCCACTAGTGTGAATGAGAAGAATTTTGATTATGTGGAGAGTAGTAAAATTGCTATGCTTGTGCACCATGAAAATAATGCTTTATGCGATGGTTATATTGTTGAATTCATTCATGATGCTACGGAAAATTGTTATGAGGGAATAATATATGCTTGTAGGAGTTGCAATAATATCAAGTTTCCTCTCTATGTGTTGAAAATCTTGAAGATATGCTTGTTTTACCTTCCTATGCAAGTTGATTCTTGTTCCCATAAGTTGTTTGCTCACAAAATCCCTATGCATAGGAAGTGGGTTAGACTTAAATGTTCTTCTCATATGCTACATGATGCTCCCGTTATGTTTCAATTCTTATCTCTTATGTGAGCATCATTGAAATCATCATGCCTAGTTATAAAGGCATTAAAGAAAAGCGCTTGTTGGGAGACAACCCAACACCTTTACCTACTGTTTTTGTGTGTTCACATGATTATGCTACTGTATTAATCATGTTTTATAGCTTTTGTTTCAATAAGGTGCCAATTAAAGCCTTTGGGATAGTATGGGTGATAGTTGATATGATCTTGCTGAAAAACAGAAACTTTGACACTCAAGAAAAAAATTCTCATTTTTTACAGAAGCATGATAAAATATTGATTCTTTTTGCAAAATATTAATAAAAAAATCCTAGGACTTCCTAATTTCTCAGGATTTTTGGAGTTACGAAAGTATTCAACAGTTACAGATTACTACAGACTGTCCTGTTTTTGACTAATTCTGTTTTCGATGCATAGTTTGCTTGTTTCCTAGTTTCTATGGCTTATATTGTTTAATATAAATTGTAGAAATGATAGCATATAGTACGAATCATGTGATAATAATTATGAATCTTGTCTTGACAATACCTAAGTGGTGATTTTCTTTCGTTTACTAACGGAGCTTATGAGTTTTCTGCTGAGTTTTCTGTTGTGAAGTTTTCGAGTTTTGGGTAAAGTTTTGATGGACTACGGAATAAGGAGTAGCAAGTGCCTAAGCTTGGGTATTCCCAAGGCACCCCAAGGTAATATTCAAGGACAACCAAGCATCTAAGCTTGGGGATGCCCAATGCACCCCAGGGTAATATTCAAGGACAACCAAGCATCCAAGCTTAGGGATGCCCAAGGCACCCAAGGTAATATTCAAGGACAACCAAGCATCCAAGCTTGGGGATGCCCCGGATGGCATCCCCTCTTTCGTCTTCAATCCATCAGTAACTTTACTTGGAGCTATATTTTTATTCATCACATGATATATGTTTTGCTTGGAGCATCATTTTATTTTATTAGGATTTGCTTGCTGTTTGAATAAGGTACTTAAGATCTAAATTTATTTATGAGAAGGAGTCTTCACGTAGTTACATAATTATTCAACTACTCATTGTTCTTCACTTATATCTTTTGGAGTAGTTTGTCATTTGCTCTAGTGCTTCACTTATATCTTTTTAGAGCACGGTGGTAGTTTTGTTTTGAAGAAATTGATGAACTCTCGTGCTTCACTTATATTATTTCAAAAGTCTCTAAACAACATGGTAATTTGCTTTGGTTATAAATTTAGTCCTAATATGATAGGCATCCAAGAGAGAGATAATAAAAACTTTCATATAAAGTGCATTGAATACTATGAGAAGTTTGATCCCTTATGATTGTTTTGAGATACAAAGATGGTGATATTAGAGTCATGCTAGTGAGTAGTTGTGAATTTGAGAAATACTTGTGTTAAAGTTTGTGATTCCCGTAGCATGCACGTATGGTGAACCATTATGTAATGAAGTTGAAGCATGCGATATTTTTTTGATTGTCTTCCTTATGAGTGGCGGTCGGGGATGAGCAATGGTCTTTTCCTACCAATCTATCCCCCTAGGAGCATGTGTGTAGTACTTTGTTTTGATGACAAATAGATTTTTGCAATAAGTATGTGAGTTCTTTATGACTAATGTTGAGTCCATGGATTATACACACTCTCACCCTTCCACCATTGCTAGCCTCTCTAGTACCGCGCAACTTTCGCCGGTACCTTAAACCCACCATATACCTTACTCAAAACAGCCACCATACCTACCTATTATGGCATTTCCATGGTCATTCCGAGATATATTGCCATGCAACTTTCCACCGTTCCGTTTATTATGACATGCTCCATCATTGTCATATTGCTTTGCATGATCATGTAGTTGACATCATATTTGTGGCAAAGCAACCTTTCATAATTCTTTCATACATGTCACTCTTGATTCATTGCACATCCCGATACACCGCCAAAGGCATTCATATAGAGTCATATTTTGTTCTAAGTATCGAGTTGTAATCCTTGAGTTGTAAGTAAATAAAAGTGTGATGATGATCATTATTAGAGCATTGTTCCAGTGAGGAAAGGATGATGGAGACTATGATTCCCCCACAAGTCGGGATGAGACTCCGAACGAAAAATAAAAAAGAGGCGAAAAAAAGAGAGGGCCCAAAAAACAAAAAATGAGAGAAAAGAGAGAAGGGGCAATGCTGCTATCCTTTTACCACACTTGTGCTTCAAAGTAGCACCATGATCTTCATGATAGAGAGTCTCCTATGTTGTCACTTTCATATACTAGTGGGAATTTTTCATTATAGAACTTGGCCTGTATATTCCAAGATGGGCTTCCTCAAATTGCCCTAGGTCTTCGTGAGCAAGCAAGTTGGATGCACACCCACTTAGTTTTCTTTTTGAGCTTTCATATACTTATTGCTCTAGTGCATCCGTTGCATGACAATCCCTACTCACACACATTGGTATCTATTGATGGGCATCTCCCTAGCCCGTTGATATGCCTAGTTTATGTGAGACTATCTCCTTCTTTTTTGTCTTCTCCACAACCACCGTCTATTCCACCTATAGTGCCATGTCCATTGCTCACGCTCATGTATTGCGTGAAAGTTGAAAAGGTTTGAGAACAACACAAGTATGAAGCAATTGCTTGGCTTGTCATCGGGGTTGTGCATGATTTGAATATTTTGTGTGATGAAGATGGAGCATAGCCAGACTATATGATTTTGTAGGGATAAGCTTTCTTTGGCCATGTTATTTTGAGAAGACATAATTGCCTTGTCAGTATGCTTGAAGTATTATTGTTTTTATGTCAATATTAAACTTTTGTTTTGAATCATATGGATCTGAACATTCATGCCACAATAAAGAGAATTACATAGATAAATATGTTAAGTAGCATTCCACATCAAAAATTCTGTTTTTATCATGTACCTACTCGAGGATGAGCAAGAATTAAGCTTGGGGATGCTTGATACGTCTCCAACGTATCTATAATTATTGATTGTTCCATGCTATTATATTATCAATCTTGGATGTTTTATATGCATTTATATGGTATTTTATATGATTTTTGGGACGGACCTATTAACCTAGAGTCCAATGCCAGTTTCTGTTTTTCCTTGTTTTTGAGTTTCGTAGAAAAGGAATATCAAACAGAGTCCAACTGAGCTGAAAATTTTCGATGATTGTTTTCGGACCAAAAGAAGCACATGGAGTGCCGGAAGTTGGTCCAGAAGAGTCCCGGGTCATCCACAAGGGTGGAGGGCGCCCCCACCCCCTAGGGCGCGCCCTCTGACCTTGTGGTTGACTCGTGGACCCCCCTGACTTGTTCTCGACGCCAACACCTCTTATATATCTCCAAACCTCCATAACAGAACCTAGATTGGGAGTTCTACCTCCGCAAGCCTCTATAGCCACCAAAAACTAATCGGGACCCTATTCCGGCACCCTGTTGGAGGGGGAAATCATCATCGGTGGCCATCTTTATCATCTCGGCGCTCTCCATGACGAGGAGGGAGTAGTTCACCCTCGGGGATGAGGATATGTACTAGTAGCTATGTGTTTGATCTCTCTCTCTCTCTCATGTTCTTGATATGGCACGATCTTGATGTCACTAAAAAAAGACACATCCGTGACATTTTGGGCTGAACAATTTTTTTCCTGTCATGCTTATGACACTTCTATGACTATAATTGTGACAAAACCCGGTATCATTATAGATGTGGCAGGGTCCTACTTCTATGACAAAAAATCATGACAGAAAATGGGCTTCTTGTCCTGGGCGGGCTGGAGACGCAGCTTCATGACATTCTTTGGGCCGTCCATGACGGAAAAACCCGTGGTAGAAGCTAGGGCAAGGAAAATATCAGGGAGTTCCCTGTTATGGTGGGTGGTAGGGGGCCGAGCGATGCGCGTTTCTCTCATACATACACGCGTGTGTGCGAGGCATTGGGCTCTAACTGAACCCGAGCTATTGCACTGCAAGCTATGTATTACTGAACCCGAGTGATCGATCGATCCCTTGCCTTGCAGTTAACTGAACCCGAGTGATTCCTTCGCTACTGCTGCTAACTGAAGTCGATCGAACACTGCTGCCTCCTTCCCTTGATGAACAGTGGGCATTATTGGGGGGTTTGGATGAACAGTTCCTGATGGGGGGTTGGATGAACAGGACCCCTTGGTAGTAGAGGCCGTTGCCGTTGGATGAATAGTACCCCGATCGATCAAGCCGGTGGATGAACAGGACCCCGTGGAGGGCTGGATGAACAGGACGACCCCGTGGAGGGATGGATGAACAATAGCCGGCGGAGGGCTGGATGAAGAGTAGCCCGTGGAGGGGTGGTTGAACAGGACCTCGTGGAGAGGGCTGGTTGAACAGTAGCCGGTGGAGGAGCGCGCGGTGGAGGCTAGATGAGCAGGAGCCCGTGGATGAACAGTCGTAGGTGGAGGCCGGAGGAGGTCGACGGTGGATGAACAGGAGCCCGTGGAGGCTGGAGGACGTCGACGGTAGAGATGAACAGTATCTCGTGGAGTCCCGTTTTGTGGTACGCCACACCCCTCCCGATGAACAGGACCCCCGTTTCGATCGTAGCGCTCCAACACAAGTCCGTTTCCTCCATTTTGCGGTACGCCACACCCCTCCCGATCAACAGGACCTTGTTTCGACTGTAGGAGGTCCGTTTCCTCCGTTTTGCGGTACGCCGGACCGCTCCCGATGAACAGGATCCTGTTTCCAAGGTGGCCGGTCGAACACAAGGCCGTTTCCTCCGTTCTGCGATACGCCTGGCCTCGTTTCCATCGGCTGTTCCGCCCAAGCTGGTTGGCTCCCGATGAACAACACGCATTCTGTTGCCTCCCGATGAACATGATGCATTCCATTGCCTCCCCATGAACACGACGACGACGCAGTTTCTCCGTTCCGACCGAGCCACAGCCATGTACACGAGCCCGGCCGTACGTATGCGCGAGTAGGCATTCAAGACCCCACCCATATGTACGTACGTGGCCGTATTTTCTTTCTTGCACCCTGGCCGTTGTACGTACGTGTACATGCTACGTGCATGCCTCTACTATGACACGTGCCCTTCCTTACTTGGCCGTGGTTCATCGTTGCAGCCTGTAGACAGACCGATCGACCAGTATGTACATACAAGTTCGCCACCAGAATGACTACGCTACGCACGCTTCGACCAGGTGGGTCTCGACCGTCAGGCACTTCCTTGCGTGCGAATATGTAGCTGGTGGGTCCCAGCAGTCAGGGGGAAACACTTTTTTCCGCAAAATACGGTGGCCCGTCCGGTGGGTCCCTGCTGTCCAGTGGGGGAACAATTATTTTGCGCGTAATAAGGAGGCACTTCCTTGCTGCGGCTGTGGACCCAGCTGTCAGCCTCTCCACGTACAGTACTCTTCCGACGGAAGTCGTTCATTGACCACATTGACCACGCTGTGCCGAGAGCACCAGGGCGGTGGACGACGGCGAGGCCTAGGAAGGGGACGACGCGGAGCCGGGGAAGACGCGGCAGTGGATGCCCACGCGGAGGGGAGTACGTGGGTTGACTACTTCAGCTGCGGTGTGAGGCTGCTGTTGTCGGAGAATAACAGGAGGTGTGGGTGTGTATAGAGGGATGGCATGGCCAGCTGTGGCAGCACAGCCGGACACGGGAGGCAGGAGAAGGCGGCATGGCAGGCTCTTGTTTGGGCGGCTGGAGCAAGAAGAACAGAGGTTGAAGAAGCACTACGGCCGTTGGATGGACATCGTACGGTCACTTGAGCTAGAATCCTTCATATACTGACTAAGTTGACAAAGCCCTCTGTCCGCGTCAACATAGTAGGCCCACAAGTCAGCCTCCCACTTTGGTGGGTCCCAGCTAGCAGGGGGAGTATTCATTTTTTTGTGTGTAATAAGGAGGCACTTCCTTGTGTGCGAAGATATAGCTAGTGGGTCCGAGCTGTCGGTGGTAGTATTCATTCTTTTTGGCGTAATAAGGACAAACTTCCTTGCATGCGAAGATGTAGCTGGTGGGTCCCAGCAGTCAGGGGGAGAAAACATTGTTTTTCAGGGTAAAAAGGATGCAGTTGCATGCATGCGTCCATGGGTGTGGTGCGTCCCCACTGTCAGCCTCTCACGTACAGTCATCTTACGATGACTCTTGTTTATTGATCACGTTGACCACACCATGCCGAGCGCACCAAGGCTGGTGGATGACAGCGAGGCCCCAGACTGGGATGACCCGAAGATGGGGAAGACGCGGCAGTGGGGTCGCAGATGGAGAGGAGTGGGAAACTTGACTGGTTCGGGTGCGCGGCAGCACTGCCACCCACGGGAGACAGGAGCAAGAACAGATGTTGAAGAAGGAGCATGGCTGTTGGATTAACATACAACAGTCCAGCTGCTAGAATCATTTGTTGATTAAGTTGACAAAGCCATGCGTACACGTCTGCTTAGTAGGCCCACAAGTCAGCCACCAAATCTGACGGGTCCCAACTGTCAACAGGAGGAATAGTTTTTTTCGCATAACAAGGAGGCACTTCCTTCCATGCGAAGATACATCCGGTGGGTCCCAACTGTTAGGGGGAGGATACATTTTAATAAGGATGAACTTTCCTTGCATGCGACCATGGACCTCGTGGGTCCCAACCGTCAGGCTCTCCAGTCCTCTTCCGATGACTCTCGTTTGTTGACCACGCCGTGCCGAGCGCAGCGAGGCGGTGGATGACGGCGAGGCCCCGGACGGGAACGACCCGGAGATGGGAAGACACGATAGTGGAGTCGCAGATTGAGAGGAGTACAAGGGTTATAACTGGTTCTGGTCCGGCGTGGGGCTGCAGTCGGGGGAGAATAACACGAGGTGTGGAGGGGTGGAGGGATAGCCTGGCCGGTGGTGGGGTAGCGCTTCGCAGCGATGCGTGCTAAGCAGAGCCGCTAGCCGCCAGAGGCCGGATCAGGCGGTCCCGACGACGTTGGAGGAAGAAGACGAGAGATTGAAGGTGCTTGTCGGCCGTTGGATATAAATCCAATGGCTGTGGATGTCATAATCATTTGTTGACCAAGTTGACAATGCCCTGTGTAGGCTTCGACCTATTGTCCCACATGTCAGCCTGCAACAATGTGGTATATATTTAACCCATGTTTTCTAGAATGTACAGTCCATTTGCTGGGCTGGGTGAACAAATAATTTCACGTCAATGCAGCCCATTTAATATTTTCTAAGAAATCCCAGCCCATTTGCACTTTCTTGAAATAGACGAATTAGCTGGGCCCGTTCTATATATAACGTTAGGTTAGAAGGATCAATTAATATCAAAAAATAAACTATTGGGACACACATATATATATAATTAACAAATTAGCGAGTTATTGCTTAAAATAAAAATGAGCGTGTTATTATTACATTGGTCCTTAAAATCTTTGCAAGCTTTTGTACGCAATCACCAGGATTTTCCTACCTGTGAGTCAAAAACAACCAAGATTTTCCTTGCCAACTTCTGTTAAACATTTACTTTTATAAGTTAATAACACGTGCGATGTTTTTATAATGTATATATAAGTCTCTATAAAATATTCAATAATAGTAATAATATAAATAAATATAATGTGGTTAGAAGGGAAAACATAAATTGGACACATCATTATTATTCTTATATATAGATAAATAGAACAAAGATCTGTGTTTTATTAAGAAAATACATTGGCTTGTCGATCTTTAAGAAAAAGTAAAACCTACGCTGGGAGGCCCATAGGCCGGTATGGACCTCAAAAAATAATTTGACACCATTGCCTCCGTATGTCGTGGGCTACGCATACCTAGGCCTAGCTGATACTTGTTCGCCCCCCTGGAAAAAAATGATAGTACTAGCTAGATCCCCGAGCGAACTGGATTAAAGAGGGGGCCGGCGGCCCTACTGAAGAAGCACATCAGACGCGATTTTTTTCTTCAGTGGATGGCTCTCGATGGCATTTTTTACTTGCCTCTGCACCATACAACTTGTATTTTTAGCCTCCCAGTCCGTGGTGGACCAGCAACCCATTTTCTGGGCGGGCCAACCTACAGAAACCAGCACTCGATTTTTCATCAAGTCCCAAAAACAACGCAGCCCATTATGCTTGTTTTGAGGCTGAAAACATTATGGCAGGGGTTGAGAGGGGGAGGGGGAAGACAGAGCAAAAATATTAAGAAGAGCTAATGCGCCGTTGCTACCCTAACAAAGCAGGTGCAATTCTTCTCGGGAAGAAGGTGTGTCGTTGACACCCACACGTCACAAATCCCACAGTACACATACTAACAAGTTCACACATAAGTACAACAGAATAGGTAAACATTCGTATCAAACTCAAGTTCACAAGACACATTCGTATTCATAGCCAACATTCACAGTCAACAACTCAAAAGATTCATATATACACAAGTTCAGCATGTCTATGCATCCAAATTATTGATAGATCACATGACAATATTCATAGATAATTCACAAAAAGATTCATATATACACATGTTCAATATGTTTATGCAACCAAATGATTGAGTTCACAACCAATATCATCCATGGACGGACTTTAATTACCTAGGGTACAGACTGGTAAATGGTGTTCAGTCGGAGGTACTTCTTGCTAAAATTAATGCTTGTATGAGTAAACTTTCGAGTACATAAGAGGCACCACAGACAATCTGAACTGTGTTTGTAGGTTTATCCTCAAATAGTGACTTGTGCCGAGGGAGGTTTGAGCACCTTGTCCACTACTCTCATCCAACTATTTTACTAGCTCATCTTGGGCCTGTAGCTCTCCAAAATTCTACATTGCAGACAAGAAAGGAGGCGGTTGAGAAAATGAACCACCCAAATTTTTTGTGCAGTTCAACTGAAATGGAGCATCCCTGGCGTGCAGACTGATTAAGTGCCAGATGAATATACGCGTCAAGCAACTTGTCTGGAATCTTTAGACTCCATGCCATACAGTTCGCTACCATATGTGCCGATAACCAAAAGGCACAAGTTGGGACCAAAGACTGGACTGCGTTTTTCTTGGCTATGCGCCAAGCAATATTTTTGGCGTTCACTCTCCTAATACTTGGAGTTTGACAACTAGTTGACGTCGGTTGATACTCGAATGAATATAGGCACTTCTTCTTGTCAACATCGATGCTTGTCTGAGTGAACTTTGGAGTATATAGCAGCAGCATAAGTACTTGTCCATCTGATCTTTTTGTGCAGTTCTAGTGAAATCACCCAATGTAATGATTTGCCTGCGAGTTCAGGCTCCAAGTTTGTGACGCCCCCGACTTGACCGTACACTAATCATACATGCAAACGTGTATGATCAATATCAGGGACTCACGGGAAGATATCACAACACAACTCTACAAATAAAATAAGTCATACAAGCATCATATTACAAGCCAGGGGCCTCGAGGGCTCGAATACAAGAGCTCAATCATAGACGAGTTAGTGGAAGCAACAATATCTGAGTACAGAGATAAGTAAACAAGTCTGCCTTAAGAAGGCTAGCACAAACTGGGATACATATCGAAAGAGGCATAGGCCTCCTGCCTGGGATCCTCCTAAAGTACTCCTTGTCATCGTTAGCGGCCTGCACGTAGTAGTAGGAACCTCCAGAGTAGTAGGAGTCGTTGTCGACGGTGGCGTCTGGCTCTTGGACACCAACGTTTGGTCGCAACAACCGGATATAGAATGGGGAAAAGGGGGGAGCAAAGCAACCGAGAGTACTCATCCAAAGTACTCGCAAGCAAGGAGCTACACTACATATGTATGCATTGGTATCAAATGGAAAAGGGTAGCATATATGGACTGAACTGCAGAATGCCGAAATAAGAGGGGGATAGCTAGTCCTATCGAAGACTACGCTTCTGGCAACCTCCATCTTGAAGCAGAAGAAGAGAGTAGATGGTAAGTTAACCAAGTATCATCGCATAGCATAATCCTACCGAGCGATCCTCCCCTCGTCGCCCTGTGAGAGAGTGATCACCGGTTGTATCTGGCACTTGGAAGGGTGTGTTTTATTAAGTATTCGGTTCTAGTTGTCATAAGGTCAAGGTACAACTCCGGGTCGTCCTTTTACCGAGGGACACTATTCGAATAGATAAACTTCCCTACAGGGGTGACCACATTTCCAAACACGCTTGATCCCCTTTGGTAGGACACACTTTCCTAGGTCATGCCCGACCTGGGAAGATCAACACGTCGCAGCCCCACCTAGGCACAACAGATAGGTCAGCGCGTCGGTCTGAATCCTATGCGCGCAGGGGTCTGGGGCCATTACCCATTGCACACCTGCACGTTGCGTACGCGGCCGGTGAGCAGACCTAGCAACCTCCATTACAAAGGAAGTTGCGTTACGCGGTCCAACCTGGCGTGCGCTGCTCAGTCGCTGATGTCACGAAGGCTTCGGTTGATACCATGACGTCGAGTGCCCATAACTGTTCCCGTGTAGTTGGTTAGTGCGTATAGGCCAGTGGCCAGACTCAGATCAAATACCAAGATCTCGTTAAGCGTGTTATTTTTAAGTGACCGCGGACGCCGACCAGGGCCAGGCCCACCTCTCTCCTAGGTGGTCTCAACCTGCCATGTCGCTCCGCCACAAAGTAACAGTCAGGGGCCGTCGGGAACCCAGGCCCACCACTACCTGGATGGAACCACCTGCCCCTTCAACCCCCACATCGGAATCACTTGCGGGTACTCTACGAGCTGACCCGACTTTAGTCACCACATGTATCACATATTATGTATATAAGTATATACTTGTGATCACCTCCCAAGTGATCACGGACCGATAGTATAGCATGGCAGACGGACAAGAATGTAGGGCTACTGATGGAATGCTAACATCGTATACTAAGCATTTAGGATTGCAGGAAAAGGTAACAACAGTAGTAGCAAGGACAGGCTATGCATCATAATAGCATTAACGGAAAGCGGTAAAATGCTACACTACTCTAATGCAAGCAGTAGAGAGAAGAATAGGCGATATCTGGTGATCAAGGGGGGGCTTGCCTGGTTGCTTTGGCAGGAAGGAGGGGTCGTCGGTGACGTAGTCGTACTCGGTGGCAGCAGCGCCGGTCTCGGGGTCTACCGGAGAAGAAGAGGGAGAAGAAACAGTAAATACGGAGCAAACAAAGCATCACACAAAATATAACAAGGCAATACGCGGTGCCATGGGTAATCTAACACGAAGATAGGTGATACCAGCGAAGGGGGAAAACATCTGGGAAAGTATTCCTGGTGTTTGGCATTTTCAGACAGATGAAACGGAGGTGGGTTGTTGCATGTTCATTATGCTAGGGGCGTGCGGCGGACGAACAGACTGCATATTCGGATTCATCTCATCGTTCTGAGCAACTTTCGTGTACAAAGCATTTTCATCCGAGTTACGAATTATTTTATATTAATTTTCGAAGTTTTAAATTATTTCCTAAAATTATTTTAATTTGAAAAAAGAATTTAATGCGTCAGCCTGACATCATCATGACGTCAGCAGCCAACCCAACTGACCCAGGTTAAACCTGACGGCTGGGTCCCACATGTCATACACCGTGGGGCTAACAATGGTTTAAATTAAACTAAATTAACTATATTAGAACCTGGGCCCACATGTCAGCCACTATTTAGATTAGTTAAATTAATATAATTAATTCCCGTTAATTAGGGGGGGGGTAGGCTCCACTGGTCAGTGGCTGGGGTTTGCCCAATCAGCAGGGTTGACTAGTCAACCCAGTCAACTAGGGTCCCTGGGCCCACGGTTCAGTGACCCAGTAGGCGGCCATGTCGCGCCAGGTCAGCGCCTTCGCCAGAGTAACTCCGGCGACCACGTTTTGCGGTGGCGCGCATCGGGAGGCGGTCGGGTTTCGGCTATGGTGGCTCGTTTCGAGCGCTGGAGGTGGCGTTCGAACAAGTGCGGTGAGCCGCATCTAGTGGTGGCGCTGGCGTGGCCGAAGGTGGTCGGAAGTGACGGCCGTGAGCCCATCGGCGAATGACTGGAGTCAGGAATGAGCGCAAATAGTGATGCGGGGCATGGCAGGGCGAGCTAGCGGTGGCGTTGACCTCCCATGCGTGCGCTGAGCACGGCTACGTGCTCGTACGAGCTTGTCGGTGACGGCATTGACGGCGACGAGCACGACGGCGGAGGCGAGCTACAGCAGAGGCGACTACTATAGCTATGGGCATGGATCCTTGGAGAAAGAAGAGGGGAAGAAGCAGAGCTCACCGGGGGAGCACAAGGAAGGCTCGTTGAGGTCTCGGAGCGCAGGGGGCGGCGAATCGACGCGGCAGAGCTCCAGTGGCCGGAGGTAGAAGACGATGCGGATTTGGCAATGGAGAGGCACAGAGCTCGAATGAGTCCTCGTAGAGGACGTAGTGGACACCGACGCATCTCTTAGCCGCGGTCTCGAGGCGTGGGGCGACGGTGGCCGCAAAGTCGACAGAGGCCATGGTAGCGGTGCTTCGGACTCGTGCGGGGAAGGAAAGAGCGGCGCCAGGGGGATGGGAGAGTGAGCTAGGGTTCATCAGGGGGGTTCGAGGAGGGGTCATCGTCGACCTAAAGGAGCTGGGGGGCACCGGATGGCCGCCCCATGGCCATCCCTGGCCATGGACGCGGTGCATGCGTCCAGCGCGACGGGGGTGAACAGGAGAAGGGGAAGGGGTTAAGTGGGCCGATTGTTTGGCTAATGGGCCACAGGGCCCAGTAGATTAGTTTTATTTTTATTTTTCCTTTGTCTTTTTCCTTTTGTTTTCTATTTCTATTTTATTTTTAGTTCCTTTTTATTTCAGTTTTATAAAAATTAACACTAGCACCTAAATTTGTATTTCTAAATATACTATTGCCACATTAATTCTCTACCCAAAATAACATAGTTTAATATTTTATAAAATCCAATAGGCATTTATTTAATTGTTTTAACTACCATTTTAATTATCTTAGAGCATTGAAGCATTTTATCAAAGTTTGGTTCCTCCACCATAATTACCTATGCATTATTTGGCACAACCCGAACATTTTAGTTTTAAAGTTTGAAAACTTTTGATGTTTGCCTTTAATAAATTTTGAATTTGTTTCGGTTTTGAACTAAAGAGAGTTTATCAACAGTAACTGAGGTGACGTGGCATCATTAGCGGAGGTTCACTGTAGCTTAATTACCCGAGCGTCACAATTCTCCTCATCTACAAGAAATCTCGTCCTGAGATTTTAAGAGGTGGAGTAAGGGGGAAAGATCTGGTTACGAAATTCTAACGAATCTTCTCGGTCTTGATTGCCCTTCTCGAAGAGGTCAATCCATTACTTTGATGTCTTCCTTTCTCTGCTTCAGGTCAACAAGATGTAGTACGCATCCCTTCTTCAGGATCTTCATCATACTTACAGAAAGGATAAGGGGTGGCTTTGAATGGACAAACCTCTACAAGGTTGCTTATCTGGTAGATAATATCGGGGAAGGTGGCAGAAAGTGACTCTCGAACTAAAACTTAACAAAATATCGAGAGCAAAGTAAGTAAGTACCATGAGAAGTTTCAAGCGGGTAGGCAATCGTTCGATGCCTGAAACAGAGTGTGAAAGGGGTTCGTAGCAACGGGAATAAGTATTGTGTTTCATACCAGAATTGATGATCTCTCGGGAGGTGGCTCGTGACTTTCATACGAAGCCAAGCGTGAGGGAAAACTTTGGAAACAGGGGGTGTAAAGGAGAGTCAGGTTTCAATCCAATGGGACTATGGGTTATGGGCCCACCATGTGAGTTAAAGGTAGGGAGGGCGGTGATGTCTTGTACGATCATGTAGGCAAGACATGTCAGAGGATAGCATGTCATTTATGTTGGCAACAACGTTGGTACCAAGGGCGAGGATGAAGAGAACCATCTTCCTGCTCGATGAATGAGGCGAACCAATAGGCAAAGTTCCCGTCCATTGGTGGTTACCGGAATGTCATCAACAATAGTAACAGGTTCTTACTGACAGAGTTGTACACCCAGGTGCTTACAAAAGCAGTGACTTATTACTGATTAGATCATATAAACCTCAAGAAGGTTAAACAAAACAATGCAAAGGAAAATGTGATTATTAGATTAAACAGAACTATGGAAAGGAAAATGTGTTTAAACACATATTCCAAGGGTATATCCTTCCCAAGGAAAAACAGAGCATGATATCCATGACAGGATATAATGTAGAAAACTCTTTAGGTAAGGGGAGAGAAATTTCATGACATTACCCATACAATGGTCTTTGGATAAATGAGCAGGAAACATTTAGCATTGGGCTTCAAATGTTCTTGTTGAAAATAGGAGTACCACAGACATGCTTCGAGATAGCATTGACATGGCCATCAAGTAAGGGTCAGAATTTGGATGCACAAAGGATCCATCAGGAACAACTTATAGAATAAGTCTTACAATTTCCTCATGGACGAATGGCTAACCTTGCTAAAAGGATACGATAGCAATAGGTCCTCCAGCCAGGTGTGCTAGGCATGACATCACCCTATCGGGTTATACTATGACCAATGCTATGACTCTTGGAAAATGGTCCAACCATCATATCTGACCGAATTTTAGATCTGATTGGTGTCATGATACCTCAGACTCGGGATGCCTGAGAAGAAAATGTGCAACACAAATTGACGAGATGACATTGTAAGATTCTCGGGAGATGAATGATACGTCTCCAACGTATCTATAATTTTTTATTGCTCCATGCTATATTATCTACTATTTTGGACCATATTGAGCTTTATTTTCCACTTTTATATTATTTTTGGGACTAACCTATTAACCGGAGGCCCAGCCCAGAATTGTTGTTTTTGCCTATTTCAGTGTATCAGAGAAACAGAATATCAAACAGAGTCGAAACAGAATGAAACCTTCGGCAACGTGATTTTCTCATCAGATAAGACCCAGGAGACTTGGACCCTCCGTCAAGAAAGCCACGAGGTGGTCACGAGGGTGGAGGGTGCCCCCCTAGGGCGTGCCCCTGCCTTGTGGGCTCCTCGAAGCTCCATCGACGTACTCCTTCCTCCTATATATACCTACGTACCCCCAAACGATCGGGGACGGAGCCAAAAACCTAGTTCCACCGTCGCAACTTTCTGTATCCACGAGATCCCATCTTGGGGCCTGTTCCGGAGCTCCGCTGGAAGGGGAATCGACCACGGAGGGCTTCTACATCATCATCCAAGCCCCTCCGATGAAGTGTGAGTAGTTTATTTCATACCTACGGGTCCATAGTTAGTAGCTAGATGGCTTCTTCTCTCTTTTGGGATCTCAATACAATGTTCTCCCCCCTCTCTTGTGGAGATCTATTCGATGTAATCTTCTTTTTGCGGTGTGTTTGTTGAGACCAATGAATTGTGGGTTTATGATCAAGTCTATCTATGAATAATATTTGAATCTTCTCTGAATTATTTTATGTATGATTGGTTATCTTTGCAAGTCTCTTCGAATTATCAGTTTGGTTTGGCCTACTAGATTGGTTGTTCTTGCCATGGGAGAAGTGCTTAGCTTTGGGTTCAATCTTGCGGTGTCCTTTCCCAGTGACAGAAGGGGCAGCAAGGCACGTATTGTATTGTTGCCATCGAGGATAACAAGATGGGTTTTTTTTTATCATATTGCATGAAACTATCCCTCTACATCATGTCATCTTTCTTAAGGCGTTACTCTGTTTTTAACTTAATACTCTAGATGCATGCCGGATATCGGTCGATGAGTGGAGTAATAGTAGTAGATACAGGCAGGAGTCGGTCTACTTGTCTCGGACGTGATGCCTATATACATGATCATACCTAGATATTCTCATAACTATGCTCAATTCTGTCAATTGCTCAATAGTAATTTGTTCACCCACCGTAGAATACTTATGCTCTTGAGAGAAGCCACTAGTGAAACCTATGGCCCCCGGATCTCTTTCTCATCATATTAATCTCCATCACTTTATTATTGGTTTGATTTTACTTTGCCTTTTACTTTTCACTTTGCATCTCTATACCAAAAATACCAAAATATTATCTATCATCTCTATCAGATCTCACTTTCGTAAGTGACCGTGAAGGGATTGACAACCCCTAAGCGCATTGGTTGCGTTGAGCTATAGTTTTTGTGTAGGTACGAGGGACTCGCGCGTAGCCTCCTACTGGATTGATACCTTGGTTCTCAAAAACTAAGGGAAATACTTTCGCTACTTTGCTGCACCATCCTCTCCTCTTCGGGGAAATCCAACGCAGTGCTCAAGAGGTAGCAAGAAGAATTTCTGGCGCCGTTGCCGGGGAGTCTGCGCAAAAGTCAACATACCAAGTACCGATCACAATCCCTATCTCCCGCATTACATTATTTGCCATTTGCCTCTCGTTTTCCTCTCCCCCACTTCACCCTTGCCATTTTATTCGCCCCCCCTCTCTCTCTCTATCCTCCTTCTCTTTCTCTATTTGCCTCTTTTTGCCCGTTTCTGTTTGTTTGCTCGTGTGTTAGTTTGTTTGCTTGTCGTCATGGCTAGTCTCATATATTATCTGTTGTCTCCCAAGAATGAAGTTCTAAATTTTAAACAAAGGGAGGGAGAAAATCTAAAAGATGCTTGGTATAGGATTTGCAGTGCTCAAAATAGATCTACCAGGAAGCAATCTACTTCAGTTCTTGTCCGCAATTTTTATGTAGGTGCTAGTCCTTGGTATAGATATATCCTTGATCCATTACCGGAGGGAATTTCTTGGGTAGCCATACTTTTGATTCTTATAATGCTATGATAGATTTATTTGGCTCACCACCTCTTTTGGTTAATGGAACTATGTTAAGTTTGGAGCATGTTATGCAAAGGCTTGAAATTATTGAAAATAAAGTTGGTACCATTGAATTAATTGAAAGTCTAGATAAAAAGATCCACAATCAAATTACCCAATATGGATCTAAGGTAGGAATGACTTTGAAAAATATTAAGGAAAAGGAACCCATAGTTAGTGAGAAAATAAATCTAGATTCCACTAGAATCGATAAACTTGAGGGTATCATTACGAACTTGGGAACCGTTTTTTATTCCATAAAGAATACTCCAAGTCCTCCTACTAAAATTTCCAAGCTTATGTATGTTCCTAAAAATAAGGGTGAATCATCTAGTAAGGAAACTGTGGATCTTAAATCTATAAGTATTCATCCCAATCTTTTTGCTATCATTAAGGAACCAATTGCTACAAATGAATTTTTTGATCTTGTGCCTAAGAGTTTGATAATTACTAGAAAGAAAGAAATTTCTAAGGAAGATAGATGCCTCATTGAAGAATTGCCTACCAAAGATGGCAATACCTAGATATATCCTTGCTTGTTACGCCTAGCTAGGGGCGTTAAACGATAACGCTTGTTGGGAGGCAACCCAATTTTATTTTTATTCCTTGCTTTTTTCTCCTGTTTAGTAATAAATAGTTTATCTAGCCTCTGTTTTGGTTGTGTTTTTGTGTTTAATTAGTGTTTGTGCCAAGTAGAACCGTTGGGAAGACTTGGGGAAAGTCTTGTTGAACTTGCTGTAAAAAACACAAACTTTAGCGCTCACGAGAACTGCTATCATTTTTATTCGGAAAGTGATATTTAGTTAATTCTTTTTGCAGATGATTAATAGATAAATTCCTCACGTCCATCAGTTTATTTTAGAATTTTTGGTGTTCCAGATCTTGCGCTAGCTACAGATTACTACAGACAGTTCTGTTTTTCACAGATTCTGTTTTCCGTGTGTTGTTTGCTTATTTTGATGAATCTATGGCTAGTAAAATAGTTTATAATCCATAGAGAAGTTGGAATACAGTAGGTATAACACCAATATAAATAAATAATGAGTTCATTACAGTACCTTGAAGTGGTCTTTTGTTTTCTTTCGCTAACGGAGCTCACGAGATTTTCTAATTTAAGTTTTGTGTTGTGAAGTTTTCAAGTTTTGGGTAAAGATTTGATGGATTATGGAACAAGGAGTGGCAAGAACCTAAGCTTGGGGATGCCCATGGCACCCCCAAGATAATCTAAGGACACCTAAAAGCCTAAGCTTGGGGATGCCCCGGAAGGCATCCCCTCTTTCGTCTACTTCTATCGGTAACTTTACTTGGAGCTATATTTTTATTCACCACATGATATGTGTTTTGCTTGGAGCGTCTTTTATGATTTGAGACTTTGCTTGTTAGTCTACCACAATAATCCTTTCTGTACACACCTTTTGAGAGAGCCATACATGATTTGGAATTTGATAGAATACTCTATGTGCTTCACTTATATCTTTTGAGCTTTATAGTTTTGCTCTAGTGCTTCACTTATATCTTTTAGAGCACGGTGGTGGATTCGTTTTATAGAAACTATTGATCTCTCATGCTTCACTTAGATTATTTTGAGAGTCTTAATAGCATGGTAATTTTCTTAAATCCTAATATGCTTGGTATGCAAGATTAATAATAAAACTTTCTTATGAGTGTGTTAAATACTAAGAAAAGTTTGATGCTTGATGATTGTTTTGAGATATGGAGGTAATAATATCAAAGTCATGCTAGTTGAGTAGTTGTGAAATTGAGAAATGCTTGTGTTGAAGTTTGCAAGTCCCGTAGCATGCACGTATGGTAAACATTATGCAACAAATTTGAAACATGAGGTGTTATTTGATTGTCTTCCTTATGAGTGGTGGTCGGGGACGAGCGATGGTCTTTTCCTACCAATCTATCCCCCTAGGAGCACGCGCGAAGTACCGAGGTTTTTGATGACTTGTAGATTTTGCAATAAGTATGTGAGTTCTTTATGACAAATGTTGAGTCCATGGATTATACGCACTCTCACCCTTCCATCCTTGCTAGCCTCTTCGGTACCGTGCATTGCCCTTTCTCACATTGAGAGTTGGCGCAAACTTCGCCGGTGCATCCAAACCCCGTGATATGATACACTCTTTCACACATAAACCTCCTTATATCTTCCTCAAAACAGCCACCATACCCACTTATTATGGCATTTCCATAGCCATTTCGAGATATATTGCCATGCAACTTTCCATCATTCCGTTCATCATGATACATTTATCATTGTCATATTGCTTAGCATGATCATGTAGTTGACATAGTATTTGTGGCAAAGCCACCGTTCATAATTCTTTCATACATGTCACTCTTGGTTCATTGCATATCCCGGTACACCGCCGGAGGCATTCATATAGAGTCATCTTTGTTCTAGTATCGAGTTGTAATCATTGAGTTGTAAATAAATAGAAGTGTGATGATCATCATTATTAGAGCATTGTCCCAAGTGAGGAATAAAAACAGAGAGAAAGGCCATAAAAAAAGGGAAGGCCTAAAAAAAGAAAGGCCATAAAAAAGAGAAGGCCCAAAAAAATGAGAGAAAAAGAGAGAAGGGACAATGTTACTATCCTTTTACCACACTTGTGCTTCAAAGTAGCACCATGATCTTCATAGTAGAGAGTCTCTCATGATTCACTTTCATATACTAGTGGGAATTTTTCATTATAGAACTTGGCTTGTATATTCCAATAATGGGCCTCCTCAAGTGCCCTAGGTCTTCGTGAGCAAGCAAGTTGGATGCACACCCACTAGTTTCTTTTGTTGAGCTTTCATACATTTATAGCTCTAGTGCATCTGTTGCATGGCAATCCCTACTCCTTGCATTAACATCAATCGGTGGGCATCTCCATAGCCCATTGATTAGCCTCGTTGATGTGAGACTTTCTCCTCTCTTTTTTGTCTTCTCCACATAACCCCCTTCATTATATTATATTCCACCCATAGTGCTATGTCCATGGCTCGCGCTTATATATTGCATGAAAGTTTATAGGTTTGAGATTACTAAAGTATGAAACAATTTCTTAGCTTGTCATCGGGGTTGTGCATGATGAGAGCATTCTTGTGTGACGAAAATGGAACATGACTAAACTATATGATTTTGTAGGGATGAACTTTCTTTGGCCATGTTATTTTGAGAAGACATTATTGCTTAGTTAGTATGCTTGAAGTATTATCATTTTTATGTCAATATGAACTTTTGTCTTGAATCTTTTGGATCTGAATATTCATACCACAATTAAGAAGAATTACATTATGGGGTTGTGCATGATGAGAGCATTCTTGTGTGACGAAAATGAAACATGACTAAACAATATGATTTTGTAGGGAAGAACTTTCTTTGGCCATGTTATTTTGAGAAGACATTATTGCTTAGTTAGTATGCTTGAAGTATTATCATTTTTATGTCAATATGAACTTTTGTCTTGAATCTTTCGGATCTGAATATTCATACCACAATTAAGAATAATTACATTAAAATTATGCCAAGTAGCACTCCACATCAAAAATTCTCTTTTGATCATTTACCTACTCGAGGACGAGCAGGAATTAAGCTTGGGGATGCTTGATACGTCTCCAACGTATCTATAATTTTTGATTGCTCCATGCTATATTATCTACTGTTTTGGACCATATTGGGCTTTATTTTCCACTTTTATATTATTTTTGGGACTAACCTATTAACCGGAGGCCCAGCCCAGAATTGCTGTTTTTGCCTATTTCAGTGTTTCAGAGAAACAAAATATCAAACAGAACCCAAACAGAATGAAACCTTTGGGAACGTGATTTTCTAATCAGATAAGACCCAGGAGACTTGGACCCTCCGTCAAGAAAGCCACAAGGCGGTCACAAGGGTGGAGGGCGCGCCCCCTGCCTCGTGGGCCCCTTGAAGCTCCAACGACGTAGTCCTTCCTCCTATATATACCTACATACCCCCAAACGATCGGGGACGGAGCCAAAAACCTAATTCCACCGCCGCAACTTTCTGTATCCACGAGATCCCGTCTTGGGGCCTGTTCCGGAGCTCCGCCAAAAGGGGAATCGATCACGGAGGGCTTCTACATCGTCAGCCAAGCCCCTCCGATGAAGTGTGAGTAGTTTATTTCAGACCTACGGGTCCATAGTTAGTAGCTAGATGGCTTCTTCTCTCTTTTTGGATCTCAATACAATGTTCTCCCCCTCTCTTATGGAGATCTATTCGATGTAATCTTCTTTTTCCGGTGTGTTTGTTGAGACCGATGAATTGTGGGTTTATGATCAAGTCTATCTATGAATAATATTTGAATCTTCTCTGAATTCTTTTATGTATGATTGGTTATCTTTGCAAGTCTCTTCAAATTATCAGTTTGGTTTGGCCTACTACATTGGTTGTTCTTGCCATGGGAGAAGTGCTTAGCTTTGGGTTCAATCTTGCGGTGTCCTTTGCCAGTGATAGAAGGGGCAGCAAGGCACGTATTGTATTGTTGCCATCGAGGATAACAAGATGGGTTTTTTTTATCATATTTCATGAAACTATCCCTCTACATCATGTCATCTTTCTTAAGGCGTTACTTTGTTTTTAACTTAATACTCTAGATGCATGCTGGATAGTGGTCGATGAGTGGAGTAATAGTAGTAGATGCAGCCAGGAGTCGGTCTACTTGTCTCAAACGTGATGCCTATATACATGATCATACCTAGATATTCTCATAACTATGCTCAATTCTGTCAATTGCTCAATAGTAATTTGTTCACCCACCATAGAATACTTATGCTCTTGAGAGAAGCCACTAGTGAAACCTATGGCCCCCGGGTCTCTTTCTCATCATATTAATCTCCATCACTTTATTATTGCTTTGCTTTTACTTTGCCTTTTACTTTTCACTTTGCATCTCTATACCAAAAATACCAAAAATATTATCTATCATCTCTATCAGATCTCACTTTCGTAAGTGACCGTGAAGGGATTGACAACCCCTAAGCGCATTGGTTGCGTTGAGCTATTGTTTTTGTGTAGGTACGAGGGACTCGCGCGTAGCCTCCTACTGGATTGATACCTTGGTTCTCAAAAACTAAGGGAAATACTTACGCTACTTTGCTGCATCATCCTCTCCTGTTTGGGGAAATCCAGCGCAGTGCTCAAGAGGTAGCAATGAACTATGGAAGCGAGTTCCGAAACAAGAGTTCATCATTAAACCAAGGAGAGGATGAGGAGGTGGCTGATGGACTCAACGGCAATTCATTGAGATTTCCAAAAAGATAGATCTCCACAATTTTGTGAACAAGGAGATAACATTTGTGAGATCAAATGATATAATGATGTATGCTCGAGGAAAACATACATAGTTGAAAATTGATCAAAAATGCACCTGGAATTATGGATCAAGTAGCAAGATCAAAGTTAGAATGATATTGACCATTAACTCCAAAGTAATAGGGTTGCTAGAAATTTTGAATTCACACATCATAGTTCAATTGTCGGTATTCCAGTTAAAAACAACACAGGGGCCAAGAAATGAATGTAGATGGTGAGAGGTATTACTATATCAAGAATTCTTAAGAGGTGGAGCAATTCTCACAACATTCTTGACATAACAGTTGGTAATACTCCAAGGTAGATCATAACACTGATACGTCCATTTTGCATCATGCTTTTATATCAATATTTATTGCATTATGGGCTGTTATTTCACATTATGTCACAATACTTATGGCTATTCTCTCTTATTATACAAGGTTTACATAAGGAGGGAGAATGCCGGCAGCTGGAATTCTGGGCTAGAAAAGGAGCAAATATTAGAGACCTATTCTGCACAACTCCAAAAGTCCTGAAACTCCATGGAACACCTTATAATAAATGATGAAAAATCCTTGCTAAAGATGAAGACCAGGGGGCCCACACCCTTCTCACGAGGGTGGGGGGCGCGCCCCCCCTAGGGCGCGCCCCCTACCTCGTGGGCCCCCTGGTGGCTCTCCGATGACCATCTTCTCCTATATGAAGTCTTTCTTTGAGAGAAAAATAAGAAGCAACCTTTCGGGACGAAACTCCGCCGCCACGAGGCGGAACCTTGGCGGATCCAATCTAGAGCTCCGGCAGAGCTCTTCTGCCGGGGAAACTTCCCTCCCGGAGGGGGAAATCATCGACATCATCATCACCAATGCTCCTCTCATCGGGAGAGGGCAATCTCCATCAAGATCTTCATCAGCACCATCTCATCTGAAAACCCTAGTTCATCTCCTGTATCCAATTCTTTTCTTCAAGTCCTGGATTGGTGCTAGTAGGTTGCTAGTAGTGTTAATTACTCCTTGTAGTTGATGCTAGTTGGTTTAATTGGTGGAAGATCATATGTTTAGATCCTTTATGCGTATTAATACCGCTCTGATTATGAACATGAATATGCTTTGTGAGTAGTTACGTTTGTTCCTGAGGACAAGGGAGAAGTCTTGCTATTAGTAGTCATGTGAATTTGGTATTCGTTCGATATTTTGATGAGATGTATGTTGTCTAGCCTCTAGTGGTGTTATGTGAACGTCGAATACATAACACTTCACCATTATTTGGGCCTAGAGGAAGGCATTGGGAAGTAATAAGTAGACGATGGGTTGCTAGAGTGACAGAAGCTTAAACCCTAGTTTATGCGTTGCTTCGTAAGGGGCTGATTTGGATCCATATGTTTCATGTTATGGTTAGGTTTACCTTAATACTTTTGTTGTAGTTGCGGACGCTTGCAATAGATGTTAATCATAAGTGGGATGCTTGTTCAAGTAAGAGCAGCACCCTATGCATCTTGTTCATCGTGATCGCAATTATATATATAATTTTTGGCCTAGCGAAGGAGAAAGCATCGCTCAAGCTTGGGGGAGGCTTAAATCAATGTTATATTCATGCCCCAATCATGAGCTTCCAAGAGAAACAATTCTTCAAAAAATTTATGCTCGGCTTTTTGAAAATAATCGCACCATGCTCGATACTTCTTGTGCTGGCTCTTTTATGATGAAGACTATTGGATTTAGATGGGATTTATTGGATAGAATTAAACGCAACTCTGAAGATTGGGACCTCGACAATGGTAAGGAGTCGGATATGACACCTAAGTTTGATTGTGTTAAATCTTTTATGGATACCGATATTTTCCGTAAGTTTAGCACTAAATATGGACTTGATTATGAGATAGTAGTTTCTTTCTGTGTTCTTTTGCTACTTATGTTGATCTCCCTAAGGAAAAGTGGTTTAAATATCACCCCCCATAGAAGTAAAAGTAGTTGCACCTATTAAAGTTGACGAAAAGACTATTACTTATAATGATCCTATTGTTCCTACTTCTTATGTTGCGAAACCACCTTTCCCTGTTAGAATAAAGGATCATGCTAAAGCTTCAACTGTGGTTCGTAAAAGCAATATTAAAACATATACACCTCCTGAGCAAGTTAAAGTTGAACCTAATATTTCTATTGCTAAAGACCTCTTGTCTGATAATATTGATGGGCATGTTATTCAGTTCTGCGGTGAAACTACTAGAATCCCTAAACCTTGTGCTAAAGATAAAAATAGACCTGTGGTAGGCGTGCCTGTTATTTTTGTTAAAATAGGAGATCATTGTTATCATGGCTTATGTGATATGGGTGCTAGTGCTAGAGCAATACCTCATTCCTTATACCAAGAAATTATGCATGAGATTGCACCTGCTGAAATAGAAGATATCGATGTCACAATTAAACTTGCCAATAGAGATACTATTTCACCAATGGGAATTGTTAGAGATGTTGAAGTCTTGTGTGGGAAAACTAAATATCCTACTGATTTTCTTGTTCTTGGTTCCCCACAAGATAGTTTTTGTCCCATTATATTTGGTAGACCCTTCTTGAATACTGTTAATGCTACCATAGATTGCACAAGGGATGTTGTTATTGTCGGCTTAGATGATATGACTCATGAATTTAATTTCTCTAAATTTAGTAAACAACACCATGAAGAAGAATTGCCTAGTAAGGATGAAATTATTGGTCTTGCTTCTATTGCCATACCTCCTAGTGATCCTTTAGAACAATATTTGCTAGACCATGAGAATGATATGTTTATGAATTAAAGAAGGGAAATAGATGAAGTATTCTTTAAACAGGAACCTATGCTGAAACACAATTTGCCTGTTGAAATCCTAGGGGATCCTCCTCCACCTAAGGGTGATCCCGTGTTTGAACTTAAACCATTGCCTGATAATCTTAAATATGCTTATCTTGATGAAAAGAAGATATATCCTGTTATTATTAGTGCTAACCTTTCAGAGCATGAAGAAGAAAGATTATTGAAAACTCTGAAGAAGCACCGTGCTGCTATTGGATATACTCTTGATGATCTTAAGGGCATTAGTCCCACTCTTTGTCAACATAAAATAAATTTGGAAGCAGATGCCAAACTAGTTCGTGATCCTCAACGACGTCTAAATCCTAAAATGAAAGAAGTGGTAAGAAAAGAAATACTAAAGCTTCTAGAGGCAGGTATAATTTATCCCGTTGCTGATAGTCAGTGGGTAAGTCCTGTTCATTGTGTCCCTAAGAAGGGAGGTATTACTGTTCTTCCTAATGATAAAGATGAATTGATTCCACAAAGAATTATTACAGGTTATAGGATGGTAATTGATTTCCGCAAATTAAATAAGGCTACTAAGAAAGATCATTACCCCTTACCTTTTATCGATCAAATGCTAGAAATATTATGCAAACATACACATTACTACTTTCTAGATGGTTATTCTGGTTTCTCTCAAATACCTGTGTCGGCTAAAGATCAATCAAAGACTACTTTTACATGCCCTTTTGGTACTTTTGCTTATAGACTCATGCCTTTTGGTTTATGTAATGCCCCTGCTACCTTTCAAAGATGCATGATGGCTATATTCTCTGACTTTTGTGAAAATATTTGTGAGGTTTTCATGGACGACTTTTCCGTCTATGGGTCTTCTTTTGATGATTTCTTGAGCAATCTTGATCGAGTTTTGCAGAGATGTGAAGAAACTAATCTTGTCTTGAATTGGGAAAAGTGCCACTTTATGGTTAATGAAGGTATTGTCTTGGGGCATAAAGTTTCTGAAAGAGGTATTGAAGTTGATAAAGCCAAGGTTGATGCTATTGAAAACATGCCATGTCCCAAGGACATCAAAGGTATAAGAAGTTTCCTTGGTCACGCCGGATTTTACAGGAGGTTCATTAAGGACTTCTCAAAAATTTCTCGGCCTCTCACTAATTTATTACAAAAAGATGTACCGTTTGTATTTGATGATGATTGAGTAGAAGCATTTGAAATACTTAAGAAAGCATTAGTCTCTGCACCTATTGTTCAGCCACCTGATTGGAATTTACCCTTCAAAATTTGTGTGATGCTAGCGATTATGCTGTAGGTGTTGTTCTAGGGCGAAGAGTTGATAAGAAATTAAATGTTATCCATTATGCTAGTAAGACTTTAGACAATGCTCAAAGAAATTATGCTACTACTGAAAAAGAACTTTTAGTAGTTGTATTTGCTTGTGATAAGTTTAGACCATATATTGTTGATTCTAAAGTAACTATCCACACTGATCATGCTGCTATTAAACATCTTATGGAGAAGAAAGATGCTAAACCTAGACTTATTAGATGGATTTTCTTGCTACAAGAATTTGATTTACATATTGTTGATAGAAAAGGAGTTGAGAACCCCGTTGCAGACAACTTATCTAGGTTAGAGAATATTCTTGATGACCCACTACCTATTGATGATAGCTTTCCTGATGAACAATTAAATGTCATAAGTACTTCTCGTAGTACCCCTTGGTATGCTGATTAAGCTAATTACGCAGTTGCTAAATTCATACCACCTAGCTTCACATACCAACAAAAGAAAAAGTTCTTCTATGATTTGAGACATTACTTTTGGGATGAACCACATCTTTATAAAGGAGTAGATGGTGTTATTAGACGTTGTGTACCTGAGCATGAACAGGAACAGATCCTACGCAAGTGCCACTCCGAAACTTATGGAGGACACCACGCGGGAGATAGAACTGCACATAAGGTATTGCAATTCGGTTTTTATTGGCATACTCTCTTCAAGGATGCCCGTAAGTTTGTCCTATCTTGTGATGAATGTCAAAGAATTGGCAATATTAGTAGACATCAAGAAATGCCTATGAATTACTCACTTGTTATTGAACCATTTGATGTTTGGGGCTTTGATTATATGGGACCTTTTCCTGCCTCTAATGGATATACACATATTTTAGTTGTTGTTGATTACGTTACTAAGTGGGTAGAAGCTATTCCAACTAGTAGTGTTTATCATAACACTTCTATTAAAATGCTTAAAGAAGTTATTTTTCCGAGGTTTGGAGTCCCTAGATATTTAATGACTGATGGTGGTTCACATTTTATTCATGGTGCTTTCCGTAAAATGCTTGCTAAATATGACGTCAATCATAGAATTGCATCTCCGTATCACCCACAGTCTAGTGGTCAAGTAGAATTGAGTAATAGAGAACTCAAATTAATTTTGCAAAAGACTATCAATAGGTCTAGAAAGAATTGGTCCAAGAAACTTGATGATGCATTATGGGCCTATAGACCTGCATATAAAAATCCTATGGGTATGTCTCCGTATAAAATGGTATATGGAAAAGCATGTCACTTACCTCTCGAACTAGAACATAAGGCATATTGGGCTATTAAAGAGCTCAACTATGATTTCAAACTTGCCGGTGAAAAGAGGTTATTTCAGATTATCTCACTTGATGAATGGAGAACCCAAGCTTATGAAAATGCCAAGTTGTTTAAAGAAAAAGTTAAAAGATGGCATGACAAAAGGATACAAAAGCGTGAGTTTAATGCAGGTGATTATGTATTGCTATACAACTATCGTTTAAGATTTTTTGCAGGGAAACTTCTCTCTAAATGGGAAGGCCCCTATGTTATCAAGGAGGTCTATCGTTCCGGTGCCATAAAAATCAACAACTTCAAAGGCACAAATCTGAAGGTGGTAAACGGTCAAAGAATCAAACATTATATCTCAGGTAATCCCATAAATGTTGAAACCAATGTTATTGAAACCGTAACCCCGAAGGAATACATAAGGGACACTTTCCGGAACGTTTCAGACTTCGAAAAGGAATAGGTATGTGGTACGGTAAGTAAACCGACTCCAAAACAATTTTTAAGGCAATATTTCTCTATGTTGTAATATTTAGAAAAATAGAAAATTAAGTAGCAGTCCGGGAAGGACACGAGGGCCCCACGAGGGTGGAGGGCGCCCCCTAGGGCGTGCCCCCTACCTCGTGAGCACCTCGTGTGCCTTCCGGACTCCGTTTTCTTGCAGGATACATATTTTGGTCGGTAAAAATTCATTATATAATCTCCCGGGGGTTTGGACTCCTGTACCACGCAAAAATCTCCTGTTTTTGTTTCGAGATGTTTTTCTGATAGATCTAGATTATCATGACATCCCCAAGTGCTTCCAAGGACAAGTTCTTCGAGAAGGTCATCAACCCTTACCTCGAGGAGGTGCTGCGACACCCTCAAACCATTGAGATGCATGATGGGTTGCTGCACATCCGCGATGCTGAGGGACCAAAGGGAATCAGAAGCGTGGAGACGAGGCTCGAATCAATGGAGCAACAAGTTTTCAAGTGCCAGGGGATGGTGGAGCGTGGAATCAACGCTATCCACATGATGCTCGCAGAGTTCACTAACAACTACAAGCCGGATGCCAAGAACACGGAGGAGGCCATCTTCAAGCTACATGAGAAGATCGAGTACCTCCAAGCCCAAATCTATGACCTGCAAAACCAAAATTGTGAGTATGAGTATAGATTCAAAAGAGTGAGTTTGGATGCAGATTCGAGGATTCCGGAGACTCGATCATCCTTCTATGATGGTGAACCCATGCCTTGGAAGATTGATGACAAGCCCACATCATCAACAACACCTCCACCGTCTCCTCCAACAAAGAAGAATTGAGTATCTGGGTATGGGCACTCCACTTGGCAACTGCCAAGCTTGGGGGAGTGCCCCGGTATCGTAACACCATCACCTTTATCTTTACCGTTTATCTTAGTTCGATCTTATTAGTAGTATTTTGATCTAGTAGAATAAAGTTTATGGCATGATCTAGTTGTGAGTTTTGCTTTATTATCCCTCTATGTAATCGAGTTCGTAAGCTATATAATAAAGATTAGTGTTAAGTCAAGGGCTTGATTGTTTTGCCATGATCCCAAGTGAATGAAAGAAAAGAGAAAGAAATAAAAAGAAACAAAGAGATCATATGGATCTCATGGAGAGTAATGAGCTCACATAGAAAAAGTATGATGAATAAAATTTGTTGAGAGTTGACGAACATAGTTTTGGTCATCGTTGCAATTAATAGGAAGTAATAAAGAAAGAGAGGTCTTCACATATAGATATACTATCTTGGACATCTTTTATAATTGTGAGCACTCATTAAAATATGACATGCTAAAGAGTTGATATTGGACAAGGAAGACAACGTAATGGGTTATGTTTTCTTACATCTGAGATAAATTATATTGTCTTGGATCCTCCAACATGTTGAGCTTGCCTTTCCCCCTCATGCTAGCCAAATTCTCAGCACCAAGTAGAGATACTACTTGTGCTTCCAAATATCCTTAAACCGGTTTTGCCATGAGACTCCACCATATCTACCTATGGATTGAATAAGATCCTTCAAGTAAGTTGTCATCGGTGCAAAGGAATAAAAATTGCTCTCTAAATATGTATGATTGATTGGTGTGGGAGAAATAAGCTTTATACGATCTTGTGATGTGGAAGTAATAAAAGCGATGGACTGCATAATAAAGGTTCATATCACAAGGGGCAATATAAAGTGACGTTCTTTCGCATTAAGATTTTGTACATCCAACCATAAAAGCGCATGGCAACCTCTGCTTCCCTCTACGAAGGGCCTATCTTTTATTATTATCTTCTACCTTATGCAAGAGTCATGGTGATTTTCACCCTTCCTTTTTACACTTTATCCTTTGGCAAGCACAGTATGTTGGAAAGATCCTGGTATATATGGCTAATTGGATGTGAGTTTTCATGAACTATTACTGTTGACATTACCCTTGAGGTAAAACGTTGGGAGGCAAAACTATAAGCCCCTATCTTTCTCTGTGTCCGATTAAAACTCCATACCCATAAGTATTGCGCGAGTGTCAGCAATTTTGAAAGATTATATGATAGTTGAGTATGTGGACTTGCTGAAAAGCTCTTATACATTGACTCTTTCCTATGTTATGATAAATTGCAATTGCTTCAATGACTGAGATTATAGCTTGTTAGTTTTCAATGAAGTTTACGATTCATACTTGATATTGTGATTGAATTATTACCCTAGCATTAGAGATCACGTGACAAAAATTATATAAGTTGATGTTCTAAGAATGATCATGATGCCCACATGTTCGTATTTTATTTTTATCGACACCTTCATCTCTAAACATGTGGACATATTTTTCGATTTCGGCTTTTCGCTTGAGGACAAGCGAGGTCTAAGCTTGGGGGAGTTGATACGTCCATTTTGCATCATGCTTTTATATCAATATTTATTGCATTATGGGCTGTTATTTCACATTATTTCACAATACTTATGGCTGTTCTCCCTTATTTTACAAGGTTTACATAAGGAGGGAGAATGCCGGCAGCTGGAATTCTGGGCTGGAAAAGGAGCAAATATTAGAGACGTATTCTGCACAACTCCAAAAGTCCTGAAACTCCACGGAACACCTTATAATAAATGATGAAAAATCCTCGCCAAAGATGAAGACCAGGGGGCCCACACCCTTCTCACGAGGGTGGGGGGCGCCCCCCTAGGGCGCGCCCCCTACCTCGTGGGCCCCCTGGTGGCTCTCCGATGACCATCTTCTCCTATATGAAGTCTTTCGTCAAGAAAAAAATAAGAAGCAACCTTTCGGGACGAAACTCCGCCGCCACGAGGCGGAACCTTGGCGGATCCAATCTAGAGCTCCGGCAGAGCTGTTCTGCCGGGGAAACTTCCCTCCCGGAGGGGGAAATCATCGACATCGTCATCACCAATGCTCCTCTCATCGGGAGAGGGCAATATCCATCAACATCTTCATCAGCACCATCTCATCTCAAAACCCTAGTTCATCTCTTGTATCCAATTCTTGTCTTCAAGTCCGGGATTGGTGCTAGTAGGTTGCTAGTAGTGTTAATTACTCCTTGTAGTTGATGCTAGTTGGCTTAATTGGTGGAAGATCATATGTTCAGATCCTTTATGCATATTAATACCCCTCTGATTATGAACATGAATATGCTTTGTGAGTAGTTACGTTTGTTCCTGAGGACAAGGGAGAAGTCTTGCTATTAGTAGTCATGTGAATTTGGTATTCGTTCGATATTTTGATGAGATGTATGTTGTCTAGCCTCTAGTGGTGTTATGTGAACGTCGACTACATAACACTTCACCATTATTTGGGCCTAGAGGAAGGCATTGGGAAGTAATAAGTAGATGATGGGTTGCTAGAGTGACAGAAGCTTAAACCCTAGTTTATGCGTTGCTTCATAAGGGGCTGATTTGGATCCATATGTTTCATGCTATGGTTAGGTTTACCTTAATACTTTTGTTGTAGTTGTGGACGCTTGCAATAGAGGTTAATCATAAGTGGGATGCTTGTTCAAATAAGAGCAGCACCCAAGCACCAGTCCACCCAGATGTCAAATTATCAAAGTACCGAACGCGAATCATATGAGCGTGATGAAAACTAGCTTGACGATATTCCCATGTGTCCTCGGGAGCGCTTTTCCTTATATAAGAGTTTGTCCAGGGTTGTCCTTTGCTACAAAAAGGATTGGGCCACCTTGCTGCACTTTATTTACTTTTGTTATTTGTTGCTCGTTACAAATTATCTTATCACAAAACTATCTGTTACCACTTATTTCAGTACTTGCAGAGAAAACCTTGCTAAAAACCGTTTATCATTTCCTTCTGCTCCTCATTGGGTTCGACACTCTTACTTATTGAAAGGACTACGATAGATCCCCTATACTTGTGGGTCATCAAACACCAGCTGGATAGAAAGGAACTCAAGGTACTACACGAGACATGAACAAGTTTGTGTTGGAGGGAGGGCACTAAAGTTGCCGATGATAACACAAATAATCGAGGGGAAAGGAGGGTATTTCTCATCTAGAATTTGATAGATATCTCGGAAGAACCCAGAATGTTGATGATGATCATGACACCTTTGTCGAGAGATTTCATGAAGATGTAATTGATCGGTGGTGACATCAAGTCAAAGGAATGATGAAGTGAAAGGTTATTGGAACCAAGGGTACGACACAAACTCAAAATCAAGTTTGTTGTTCAAGGGGAAATGATATGACAAGGAAAGTCGACGTAAGCTTAGCTCATTGTCGAATATTGTGCTCCGGGAAGAAGGACCAGGTAGCACAGTTAAAATTTAGCACAAAAAAGATATAGTCGATCAGGCTAGGAATGACTTGAAGGATTATTAAACTCGTAAGCAATGAAGATTATTTAAGAGTTATTGAATCGGAGTGCAGAATCCATTCACTTATCCGTGTTCTTGAGTGACTAATAGCTCAGAACCGAGGGGAAATCTGAAATCGGTGAGAAGCACTACTAGATGAAGACTCATAAGCAGTTATGTAGTTCGGTGATATTCTCAAGATATCAGCGGTGAAACTCGGAGGTAGATCGGAATAGAAACTGATCTATATCGTAGACTTGCGATAGCAGATACTTTAACCTTGTCAAAAATATACGAGGCACTGGGATGGTTTCCTTTCAGAAATATATTAAATAAAGTTAGCATGGTCGGAACCATAGCTGCCAGGGATCCAATAAAATGACATTGGAAGAATTGTTGAAATGATTAATTATTGTTGCAAGAAGCTTCCATGATAAGTTCCACCTCGGGTCCATGGGCATGAACACAAAGGTTCAAGGTCGACTCCCACTTCTCCAGTGCATAACCTTCGTTCACTTCTCACTTTTGAAGAAGTTGTAGTGTTGAAATTTTATTTGGTAAAATACCAGAAGAGTATGACTCGTGAAAACTTTCGAGTTCACACATATTAAGGAAGGCATAGTTTCAACCCATCAGGGTATTGTGGAAACATACCACAAGATACAATAGTAAATACCACCAGCTCGAAAGTAGAGCATGGTTGAGAAAGCAGAGGATACAATTTACCAAAGGCATTATGTATCCGAGGGAAGGCTCACAAGGTTATTGAATATGAAGGGCGTTGTCAGATGAAGTCCAACAAAGGATCTGGTGGTCCACAAGGGATCTCATGTGAGTATCGGTACTCATCCAGAAGAAAAAGAATGCAACAAGATCAGAAGATAGAAGCAACTAACTAACTCAAAGCTCAATTGCAAAGGAATTATGAATTCCAAGTCAAGGGATCAGAAGCAACGCTCTGGTTAGGGAGGGATAAGTTGAATAGCCATAGGGGTACAATTGACGGCAATTTGATTGGTCGAGAACCAGCTCCTGTTCAAAATGATGTCTGAGCCGGAAGGATGAAATCTAGGATCTGATTCAGGATTGCGAGCATTCGTAACTTATTGAATCAATGGACTCAAAATGATAGTGAAAAAGGATGCCAATAAGATTACTATACTTATGGTATTAACCATAACGCAAGGAAGCAAGAATTTCAGGAGCAATAGGCTGCTCAGGATTTTCGGAAGATCGAATGGTATTTTGAAGACTTTGGTGAAACACATGAACAACTAGGGAGAAACAAATCCTCGATGTGTGTGAGGATTAATTTGTAGGTGTTTCAAGTGACAAGGAACTACAAGGCAATAGGCACAAGGATTCTCGGAACAACAACGAGTATTTCGGGGTATCTTGTAATAACAAGAGCAACTGGGGACTAAGGTAAGAACGGAAAGTGCATGTAGTTATCTATAGGGGTTGACGGTGGAAGGGAATTGCAATCGCAATGAGCACAAGTTCTCGGGATAAGATCGGAGAGCATCTTCTGAATCTTCTGGTGCAACAGGCGATCATCTGTAATAAGGTGCTCTCCAGAAGGAAGTAATTACGAGAACCTAGAGTTAGAATTAGCAAAATATTTTAACACGAATAGAAGAGAGATCAGATTCCCAGAGTATAGATGAGGAATAAAAGATCCTAATACCACCCAAATGGCGACGTGGGCCCATAAGCCACACAGCCATGTGTAACACCCACGATGCGGCTATATCTCCCACGTGTCGGAGCACGACTTAGAGGCATAACCGCATTGTAGGCATGTCGCAAGAAGGGTCATCTTTACACATCCCATGTACTGGATAAGAAAGAGGTACATAGTTGGCTTACAATCGCCACTTCACACAATAACATAAATATAGCATTACAATCATCCAGATACAATCAAGGTCCGACTACGGAACCAAAATAAAGACAACCCCAAATGCATAAGATCCCCGATCGCCCCAACTGGGCTCCACTACTAATCGTCTAGAAAGGAAACGTAGTATTGTCCCGAGTCCTCATCAAACTCCCACTTGAGCTCAGTCGAAACTCCTGGAATGGTATCATCGGTCCCTGCATCTGGTTTTGGAAGTAATCTGTGAGTCACGGGGACTCAGCAATCTCACACCCTCGTGACCAAGACTATTTAAGCTTATTGGTAGGTAAAAGGTATGAGGTGGAGCTGCAGCAAGCACTAGCATATATGGTGGCTAACATACGCAAAAGAGAGCGAGAAGAGAAGGCAAGGCACGATCGAGAAACTACAAAGATCAAGAAGTGATCCAACAACTACTTACATTCAAGCATAACACGAGACCGTGTTCTCTTCCCGGACTCCGCCGAAAAGAGACCATCACGGCTACACACACGGTTGATGTATTTTAGTTAAGTCAAGTGTCAAGTTCTCTACAACCGGACATTAACAAATTCCCATCTGCCCATAACTGCGGGCACGGCTTTCGAAAGTTCAAATCCCTGCAGGGGTGTCCCAACTTAGCCCATCACAAGATCTCACGGTCAACGAAGGATATTCCTTCTAGCGGGAAGACCTGATCAGACTTGGAATCCCGGTTACAAGACATTTCGACAAGGTAAAACAAGACCAGCAAAGCCGCCCGATGTGCCGACAAATCCCGATAGGAGCTTCACATATCTCGTTCTCAGGGCACACCGGATAGGTCAAGCTACGAGTAAAACCAACCCTCGAGTTGCCCCGAGGTGGCCCCACAGGCTACCCATTTTGGGCCAACACTCAAAGGAGCACTGGCTCGGGGGGGGGGGGGTTTAAAATAAAGATGACCCTCAGGCTCGCGAAAACCCAAGGGAAGGTTATAGGTTGTTAGGAAAATGTAAAACCAAGGTTGGACCTTGCTGGAGGAGTTTTATTCAAGGCGAACTGTCAAGGGGTTCCCATTATCACCCAACCGCGTAAGGAACGCAAAATCAAGGAACATAACACCGGTATGACGGAAACTAGGGCGGCAAGAGTGGAACAAAACACCAGGCATAAGGCCGAGCCTTCCACCCTTTACCAAGTATATAGGTGCATTAATAAAATAAGAGATATTGTGATAACCCAACAATAATCATGTTCCAACAAGGAACAAACTCCAATCTTCACCTGCAACTAGCAACGCTATAAGAGGGGCTGAGCAAAGCGGTAACATAGCCAAACAACGGTTTGCTAGGACAAGGTGGGTTAGAGGTTTGACATGGAAAAATGGGAGGCATGATAAGCAAGTGGTAGGTATCATAGCATAGGCATAGAAAAAGAGCGAGCATCTAGCAAGCAAAGATAGAAGTGATTTCGAGGGTATGGTCATCTTGCCTGCAAAGTTCTCCGAGTTGACGTAAGCTTGATCCTTGAAAGTGTACTCAACGGGTTCCTCGTTCACGTACTCGTATCCCGGCTCTACCCAAAGCAAGAACACAAGCAAAGGGAGACACAATCAACTACGGTGCAATGTGCAAGCAACATGATGCAAAACATGGCATGATATGCGGGAAGTAATATGCAATGCATATGTGTGCTTTGGAAGGGAAAGATTTAACTAGGCCTCAACTTGGAAAACCAAGAGTGCCACTGGAAAGAGGGTTGATTTCGGTCGAAATCGATATAAAGATCACCAGAATCGGATGCACGGTTTGCAAAAGACAAGCAAAACAAATATGGCACCGATCTGCGATTAACAGCACGATGCCATCTAACAACAAGCTACTGCACTCTAACATAACAACAAAACACATGGCAGGGATCCTCTCAAGATGCTTGACAAAATATGAACACTGAGCTATGACTAATTCACTCAATAGCAGGTTCAAAGAAGCATGGCAAAAGTGCAAAAGATAACAGGTTACAGACTTAGTGAAAATAACATGTCAGGAATTTAACATCAGGAAGCAATGTTTAGAGCAAGATAACAACATCCTACAGGAACATATCATGGCAAAGCAAGGCGTGGAATGAAGCTACTCAAAGCATACAACAAAAGTCCCTTACTGACCATAAGCCAAAAGGGATCAGAAAATACAATGACAACCGTGTGAACATAGCAAGTTTCGTTAACAGATTCAGACTTAGTAGAAAACTGGAACATGGCAAAATAGATTCACGTAGGCATGTTTACGAGCTCGATGCACTCACCACAAGGCATTGCATGACAAACTAAGCATACACCCAGCAAGTAGACATGGCATAGAAGCTAAAAATGGCAAGAACACTCTCATAGCATGCAAGGATAAACTATAGCAACCTCGGCAAAATTGCTTAACACGTAAACAATCTACCAGGAACATTTTATAGCAAAAGTAGAGCAAGATTGAGTCATGCTAGGGTGCTCCATAATAGCAAACAAAGACATGGATGGATAGAGCATAACAATATCTCAAAGTCACCCTTACTGAACATGCTCAAAAGAGGCATGGATCACTCTGTAGCAACATGAATACATGGCATACAAATGTTATCAGGGAAATGACTTAGAAGATTTCTAAGTCCCTGAAATCAGCAACATTACGAGATCTACTTTGCATGCGTGTGCTAGTCACCACAAGGATCACAAAAATACATGGCATACACCCCTGTAAAGATGGCATGGCATACTTCAAAACAAATGTAGGGCTCAAGTTCATAGGAGGCACACATTAAACATGGCAAAAATGACAAATGTCCAATCACTGATAAGAATCTGAAACTAACATTGCATAGCACTCTTGCAACAGCATTTAGGGCATCCAGATGAACTCAAATGAACATGGTGCAATGGAATGAAATGAAGTACTCGTCGAGACGAACAATTTGATATGCTACACGCCCAAAACGGAGCCACGGATGCAGAGATATGATGTATGAAGAATGCTAAAAAATACTGAAACTTAGGGCAAAAGTCAACCCTAATCTCAGATCCAGATCGCGATCGGGCACACCTCCCGAGGTTGAACGGATCCTCGCCGGCGACGGGGCGGTGGCCGGAGCGGTGGACCTGTACGTCGGCGACGAGGAGGAGGCGGTGGGAGGCCGGAGCCGGCGAGGGGGCACGGAACCGGAGTGGCGAACTGCGGCGGCCGGACTACGGGGTGGCAGGGCGGCGCGCGTCGGCGAACGGCGCGGCGGAGGCGGCGGCCGGAGGCGCGGGGCGTGCGGGATGGCGAGGCTCGCGGGCGGCGGCGCGGAGAGACGGGCCGCGGGGGCCGGCCTCGGGACCAAGCGGGCCGTCGGTTATGGGAGGTGGCCGGGACACCTGGCAGCTCCTGGTTCGACGGTGCGGCGGCGCGGACGTGTCCGGTCTGATCCGGACGCGTCCGGCGGCGGGAGAAGGAAGAGACTAGGTTTAGGGATCCGGATATTTCGGGGAGGTGCACATATTTATAGGTAGAGGGAGCTAGGAGGCTCCAAATTGAGCATGGTTTTCGGCCACGCGATCGTGATCGAATGACCGAGATGATGGAGGGGGTTTAGGTGGGTTTTGGGCCACTTTGGAGAGGTGTTGGGCTGCAACACACATGAGGCCTTTACGGTCCCTCGGTTAACCGTTGGAGTATCAAACAAAGTCCAAATGGCACGAAACTTGACAGGCGGTCTACCGATAGTAAACCAAGGCCGCTTGTCAAGTCTCGATCCAATCCGAGAACGTTTAATACCCTCACACGACAAGAGGTAGAAAGGGACACCGGAGGACATAGGAGCACCGGAATGCAAAACGGACAACGGGGAAAATGCTCGGATGCATGAGACGAACACACGTATGCAAATGTGGTGCACATGATGACATGATATGAGATACATGACAAGGACAAATAGACACGAATACAAAAACCCAGCAACGAGGAATATCATAACTTAGTGCCGGAAATGGCAATAGTTGGAATACAAATATGGTAGGTTACACATGGGGCGTTACAACACTCCACCACTACGAAAGGATCTCGTCCCGAGATCTAGGACTGGAAGAACTCCGGATATTCGGAACGGAGGTGGTCCTCGCATTCCCAGGTGGCTTCACGGTCGGAATGATGTGACCACTTCACTTTTAGGAATTTGATGGACTTGTTGTGAGTCTTGCGCTCAGTCTCTTCAAGAATAGCAACGGGATGCTCATGATAATACATGTCTTCTTGGAGATCAATCTCTTTGAAGTTGACGGTGCGGTTTGGAGTCTTGAAACACTTGCGGAGCTGAGACACGTGAAACACGTCGTGCACGTTTGCAAAGTTGGATGGAAGCTCAAGTTGATAGGCGAGATCGCCTCTTTTGCCAATGATCTTGAAGGGACCCACATATCTAGGGGCAAGCTTCCCTTTGATACCAAAGTGACGAGTACCTTTCATTGGAGAGACGCGGAGGTAGACATGGTCTCCGATCTCGAAAGCTAAGTCACGATGCTTGCTATCATAGTAACTCTTCTGGCGCTATTGCGCGGCTCTGAGATTTTCATGAATGACTTTGCACATTTCTTCAGCCTCTGTGATCAAGTCGTTGCCAAGAAGTTGGCGTTCACCCGTCTCTGACCAGTTAAGAGGAGTATGGCACTTCTTGCCATAGAGAATCTCGAATGGGGCCTTGCCCGAACTCGCTTGGAAGCTATTGTTGTAGGAGAACTCGGCATATGGAAGACAATCTTCCCACTTCATACCGAAGTAAATGACACATGCCCTGAGCATATCTTCAAGAATTTGATTTACTCGCTCGACTTGGCCACTAGTTTGAGGATGAAAGGCTATGCTGAAGCGAATGCTGGTGCCCATAGCCTTCTGGAAGGAATCCCAGAACTTAGAGGTAAAGATGCTCCCACGATCTGAAGATATCAACTGCGGAATGTCATGCAAAGAGACAATCCTGGAGGTATATAGCTCTGCTAACTGAGCTGCTGTGATAGATTCCTTGATAGGAAGAAAATGAGCCACTTTAGTGAGCTTGTCGATGACAACAAAGATAGCATCATTGCCATGCTTGGACTTTGGAAATCCAGTCACGAAGTCCATCTCAATATGGTCAAACTTCCATTCTGGAATGACAAGAGGTTGGAGGAGACCAGCTGGTCGTTGGTGTTCTGCTTTCACTCTTCTGTAGACGTCACATTCATTCACGAACTGAGCAATCTCGCGCTTCATTCGAGTCCACCAATACGACTGCTTGAGGTCATGGTACATCTTTGTACTTCCAGGGTGAATAGAGAGGAGTGAATTGTGAGCCTCATTCATAATGACTTTACGAAGGTCACCTTTAGGCACCACAATGCGATCCTTGAAGAATAGAGTATCCTTGTCATCAAGACGATATCACTTGTACTTGGGTTGACTCTTGGCAATCCCAATCTTCACCTTCTTCACCATAGCATCAAGAAGTTGAGCCTCGCGAATCTGATCTTCCAAAGTAGGAGAGACTTGGAGGTTGGCAAGGAATCCTTGAGGAATAACTTGGAGATTAAGTTTGCGGAAAGCTTCACAAAGCTCTCGTTGGTAGGGCTTGAGAATCAAACTGTTGCAGTAAGCCTTCCTGCTCAATGTGTCAGCAATGACATTGGCCTTGCCTGGAGTATATTCAATACTCGGATTATACTCTTGAATCATCTCAACCCAACGAGTCTGCCTGAGGTTGAGGTTGGGCTGAGTGAAGATGCACTTGAGACTCTTATGATCAGTGAAGATGTCCACATTCCTTCCCAACAAGAGATGTCTCCAAGTTAAAAGAGAATGGACAACTGCCGCCAACTCGAGGTCGTGAGTGGGGTAGTTCTTTTCGTTGGGCTTCAACTGGCGAGAGGTATAGGCCACAACTTTCTTCTCTTACATCAACACTGCACCGAGACCTCGAAGGGAAGCATCACAGAAGACTTCGAACGGTTTGGATTCATCAGGAGGAGTCAGAACTGGAGTAGTGACTAACTTCTCTTTAAGGGTGTTGAAAGCGATGTCACAATCAGGCGTCCAGACATACTTCACATGCTTCTGGAGGAGGTTGGAAAGAGGCTTCGCGATCTTGGAGAAATTCTCAATGAATCTTCGACAATAGCTTGCGAGCCCAAGGAAGGTGCGGAGTTGCTTCACATTCTGAGGCGGTTCCCAATTCACAATTGCAGAAACCTTCTCAGGATTAACAGCAATTCCTTTGCCGGAGATGATATGGCCAAGGTAGAGAACCTCATCGAGCCAAAACTCGCACTTTGAAAACTTCGCATAGAACTGATGTTCTCTGAGTTTTTCGAGCACCAATCTCAAGTGCTTGGCATGATCCTCCTTGTTCTTGGAAAATACCAAAATATCATCAAGATATACCAAGACGAACTCATTCATGTAAGGTTTGAAGATGAAGTTCATCATGCGAGAGAAAGTTGGAGGAGCATTGACAAGGCCGAAAGACACGATAGTGTATTCATAGGAACCATAGCTTGTTCTGAATGCTGTCTTGGGGATGTCTTCTTCACAAATGTGAATCTGATGATAGCCCATATAGAGGTCAAGCTTGGAGAACACTTTAGCACCTTTGAGTTGTTCGAAAAGCTCATTGATGTTGGGAAGTGGGTACTTGTTCTTTATGGTCTTCTTGTTCCATGGACGGTAGTCGACGCAAAGTCGGTCCGTTACATCCTTCTTCTTGACAAAAAGAACACCACAACCCCATGGAGAAGAACTCGGTCTGATCAGACCCAGACGCTCTTGTACATCGAGTTGTTTCTTCAATTCCTTCAATTCTTTCGGTCCCAGCTTATAAGGACGTTTGCAAACAGGTTCCGTGCCAGGCTCAAGATCGATGACGAATTCAACTTGCCGGTGAGGAGGCATTCCTGGAAGCTCTTCTGGAAAGACGTCTTGATATTCAAAAACGACTGGAATCTGAGAGATGGCATCCAACTCGCCCTTCTCATTGAGAGAAAACAGTCGAATGGTATCATCACGAGCGGCAAAGACGATCACATCCTCAGACGAGTGTGTCAATTGAATCTGCCTGGCAGCACAATCAAGCTGAGCCTTGTGCTTAGAAAGCCAGTCCATTCCGAGAATTAGATCAATATCCAAGTTACCAAGGACCATTGGAGAAGACAGAAACTTATAGTCGCCCAACGTGATAGAAACATCTGGAACCACCAAACTGGCACTCAACCGTTTACCCGGAGAAACGATATCCATTGCTTTGCCCAAATGAGAAGAAGTGAATTCGTTCTTGGCAAAAAATGGTCTTGACATGAAACAATGTGATGCACCGGTATCAAAAAGAACTTTTGTAGGAATATCATTAACATGAAGGTTACCCATGATCACTTCTGACGAGTCCTCCGCCTGAGCTGCGTTCATCATGTTGACCTTGGCATGCTTGGGATTGTGCTTGACCACTGCGGTGCTGGCAGATTGTAACGCCCCAGATATAACTTTCCCTTTTTGTACTCCAACTCTTGCCGTTTCTGGCATTAAGTTATATTTATTTCTCGGGTTCGGGTCTTTGTCTCCATGTGTTGTTTTCGTTGTCATGCATCTCATATCATGTCGTCATGTGCATTGCATTTGCATACGTGTTCATCTCATGCATTCGAGCATTTTCCCCGTTGTCCGTTTTGCATTCCGGCGCTTCGTTCTCCTCCGGTGGCCATTTCTAGCTTTCTTTCGTGTGTGGGGATTAAACATTTCCGGATTTGACCAAGACTTCCCAAGCGTCCTTGGTATACTACCGGTAGACCGCCTGTCAAGTTTCGTGCCATTTGGACTTCGTTTGATACTCCAACGGTTAACCGAGGGACCGAAAAGGCCTCGTGTGTGTTGCAGCCCAACACCCCTCCAATTTGGCCCAAAACCCACCAAACTCTGCTCCATGTCCTAGAGCGTTCGATGACGATCGCGTGGCCGAAAACCGCACCTCATTTGGACTCTCCTAACTCCACTTATGCCTATAAATAGCCCCCCCTCCATTTTCGGATCTCTCTCTCTCCCCGAAACCCTAGTCTAAAAAAAATAAAGGATCCCGCCGCCGCCGGACGTGTCCGCCCCCGGTCGGACAGCGTCCGTCGCCGCCCGCGCCCAACCGGGCGTTGCCACGTGTCACAGCCGGCGCCCGCCGCCGCCGAAGCCCGCCTGGCCCATCTCGGGCCCCCGACGCCGCCTCGCCGGGCCCGAGGAGATGCCCGCCTCCGCCGCCCTCTTCCCCGACGCAGGTGGCCGCCACTGCCACCACTCCGGCGCGCCGCCCGACCGGCCGCCGCGCCCCTCCTCGCCCGGCGCCCGACGCCGCCTCGCCCGGTCGCCCGCGACGCCGCCTCGCCGCCGGCGACCGTGCCCCGGCCACCGAGCCCTTGCCTCTTCTTCCCCACCGGCCGGCGAGCCTCTCCCCGCGAGCTTCAACTCTGGCAAGCTTCAAGTCCAACTCCGGCGAACTCCTCGAACCGCGTGCAGATCGGGCCGGATCTGGATCTGGGTCATCTCGGGGTTGACTTTTTCGTCCCTAACCTTAATTTTTATGCCTAATTTGACCTGCCGTATCTCCGCATCCGTAGACCCGTTTTGGACATATAGTATATCAAAATGTTCGTCTCGACGAGTACATAATTTCATTCCATTGCATCATTTTCATTTTAGCTCATCTTGATGCCCAAAATTCTGTTAGAAGGAGGCTTCGTGAGTTAATTGTCAGATCTGCTAGTTCATCTTAGACTTTTGTCATTTTTGCCATGATTAATGTGTGCATGATATGCCTGTGAGTCCTTCATACGTTTTGTCAAGCATTTTTTCTTCTTTCCAGAGCTGCAACCCATGCATTTTTAGGATGTGTGTGGTGACTTGTGCAAGCTTGCAAAGTGAGGCACCCGGTAGATCTGGTTTCAGAGACTAGTTGTTTTCACTAAGTCTGGGGTTATTTAGTTCATGATGCCATATGTTCAGCTTGTTACCTAGTGATCCGTGCCTCTTTTGAGGATGATCAGTAAAGGAGTTTTGTTAATCATGTTATGATCTATCCGTCCATGTCTTTCTTTGCAATTATGGAGCACCCTAGGTTGAGTAAATCGAGCTCTACTTTTGCTTCGTGGTGAAGCTGGGCAGATCGTCAACTCGTTTGCGATTTTGCCGATGTTATTGTAGTTGTTCCGTGCATGCTATGCCATTGTTCTTGCCATTTCTAGCTAGAATTTTGTGCCTTATTAATGGATGTATGCTTGCCTTGCCATGAGTTGCACCGTGGTGAGTGCATCGAGCTCGTTTATATGCCTTCGTGAGTTATATTTCAGCATGTCTCAATTTTCACTAAGTCTGAAAACTGATGGTGTTTTAGCTATGTTCGTGTTCTCGTTTATATATTTTATGATCCCTTTTGGCCCCAGGTCACTTTGGGACTTTTGTTAAGCTTGTTGAGTAGCTCCATGCCATGTTCTTACTTGTCTTAATCAGATCATGTATCATGTTGTTTTGCTGCTCCGAAGAGGGCTTTGTGATCTGAAATTTTAGACAAGTGTTAATTTCACTAAGTCTGGAATCTGTTTTGCATTTGCGTTTTTTCCATGCTTGTTTGAACCTCATAATGGATGAATTGGCCATAGCTCAGTGCTAGTATTTTGTTAAGCATCTTGTGTGCATCCCTGACATGTATTTTGATGTCATGTTTGGTGGCTGTAGCATGTTCATCTCATTGCATTTAGATGCCTACTTGCTGTAAATCGCAGACCTGTGTCATTCTTAAAACGCTTGCCATTTCCAAACCGTAACTCCGATTCCGATGATCTTTATATCGTTTTCAAGCGATTTCATATCATCTTTCCAGTGGAAACCTTGGAATTCCAAGTTGAGGCCAGGTTCATGCATTTCCTGTCATATCTTGCATTTTGCATCCCGCATCGCATCCCGCATAGCATGTCATCATTTCATCATATTGCTTGGTCTTGCACGTGGTTGATTGTATCCTTGTTGCTTGTTTGTCTTGTTTGGGTAGAGCCGGGAGACGAGTTCGCTACCGAGGAGCTCGTTGAGTTTGCTTGTGAGGATCCAGTCAACTCTGACAACTGTGCTGGCAAGATGATCATACCCTCGAAATCACTACTATCTTTGCTATGCTAGTTTGCTCGCTCTTGCTATGCCAATGCTATGATGCCTACCTTTTGCTTGTCAGCCTCCCAATTGCCATGTTGAACCTCTAACCCACCATTGTCCTAGCAAACCGTTGATTGGCTATGTTACCTCTTTGCTCAGCCCCTCTTATAGCGTTGCTAGTTGCAGGTGAAGATTGGAGGCCGTTCCTTGTTGGAACATCATTTATTTACTTGTTGGGATATCATTATATTGCTATGTTATCTTAATGCATCTATATACTTGGTAAAGGGTGGAAGGCTCGGCCTCTCGCCTAGTGTTTTGTTCCACTCTTGCCGCCCTAGTTTCCGTCATATCGGTGTTATGTTCCCGGATTTTGCGTTCCTTACGCGGTTGGATTATAATGGGAACCCCTTGATATTTTGCCTTGATTAAAGCTTGTCCAGCAATGCCCAACCTTGGTTTTACCATTTGCCACCTAGCCTTTTCTTTCCCTTGGGTTCTGCAGACTCAAGGGTCATCTTATTTTAACCCCCCCGGGCCAGTGCTCCTCTGAGTGTTGGTCCAAACCGTCAGCCGCCGGTGGCTACCAGGGGCAACTCTGGGCTGGCCTACCGGAAGTTTGGACAATCTGAGTGTGCCCTGAGAACGAGATATGTGCAGCTCCTATCGGGATTTGTCGGCACATTCGGGCGGTGTTGCTGGTCTTGTTTTAACCTGTCGAAGTGTCTTGACTTACCGAGATACCGAGTCTGATCGGAACGTCTTGGGAGGAGGTCTATTCCTTCGTTGACCGTGAGAGATTGTCATGGGCTAAGTTGGGACTCCCCTGCAGGGATTGAACTTTCGAAAGCCATGCCCGCGGTTATGGGCAGATGGGAATTTGTTAATGTCCGGTTGTAGATAACTTGAACCTTAATTAATTAAAATGAATCAACTGTGTGTGTTACCGTGATGGCCTCTTCTCGGTGGAGTCCGGGAAGTGGACACGGTGTTGGAGTAATGTTGGCGCAGGTTGTTCCTCTAGCTTCTCGCTCGTGCTTTGCCTCCTCTTCTCGCTCTCTTTTGCGAATAAGTTAGCCACCATACTTGCTAGTCGCTTGCTGCAGCTCCACTCATATTTTACCTTGCCATACCTATAAGCTTAAATAGTCTTGATCGCGAGGGTGCAAGATTGCTGAGTCCCTGTGGCTCACAGATTACTATAACTCCAGATGCAGGTCCAGGTGATTCCGCTCCATGTGACGATTACGAGCTCAAGTGGGAGTTCGACGAGGACTCTCAGCGTTATTATGTTTCCTTTCCCGATGATCAGTAGTGGTGCCTAGTTGGGGATTCGATTCAGGGCCTTGTCGCATGTTGGGTTTTCTTCTATTTTGGCGCCGTAGTCGGGCCATGAATGTTTGTATGATGGATGTTATTCATGTACTTTGATGTGACTTGGCGAGTGTAAGCCAACTATGTATCTCCCCCTTTTATTATATATTACATGGGATGTTGTAATGATTGCCTGACTTGCGACATTGCTTTCAATGCGGTTATGTCTCTAAGTCGTGCCTCGACATGTGGGAGCTATAGCCGCATCGAGGGCGTTACACAGATCTCACAGGAGGAGGAGGAAGACGCCTCTGGTTGAAGCATTTGTTAGCATAGTGACCCTTCTGCTGACACTTGTTGCACGTGACCTCTGAAAGCGGATGGTGATACGGAGCACTTGATCTTGGAGCATGAGACGAAGTCTTGTTCTGAAAGCCTGGGTTGGGTGGGTGGGAAGGTCCATTGCCACCTTTGCTCTTCTGCTGATAATGCTGACGGAACGGAGGAGGAGGAGGCAACCAATACTTTTGCTGCTTAGTTGCCACTTGAGTTGAAGAAGAAGGAGTTGCATCCCTGACTCGCTTCTTGGAAGCATCGCACTTGAGCTGAGCGGTCTCTTGTTTCAGTGCCATATTGTAGAACTCATCGTACTTCTTCGGCTCAAAAAGCATGAGAGCTAGTTGGAGATCTTCTCTGAGGCCACCTCTGAACTGGTAAACCATGCTCTTCTCATCAGGGACGTCTTTCTTGGCGAAATGAGCGAGCTTCTGGAACATGATGTTATACTGGTAAACAGACAAGCTGCCTTGCTTCAGGTTGCGGAATTCCTCACGCTTGCTCTCAACAACACTCTGAGGAATGTGGTGAGCTTTGAAGTCTTGATGGAATTCATCCCAGGTAATCACACGACCTCCTCTGGAATCTTTGTATTGCTGATACCACTCTGCAGCTTGGTCTTTGTGTTGGAACGAAGCAAACTTGACAAAGTCCTCAGGCCTGACGTTGCTGCACTCGAAATACTTGCAGATGTCCATGAGCCAATCATCAGCGTCTGTTGCCTCGACACAGTTACTGAAGGTCTTTGGCTGGTTTGCAAGGAACTGGTTGAGTGTAGCAAACTGATTCTGATTGTTGCCATGGCCTTGATTTCCTTGGTTGCGCACTTGCAAGAGTTGCATTAGCATCTGCGTGTTGGAATTGGTAGCGGCCATCACAGCTTGCCATGCCTCCGGAGGTGGAGGTGGTGGCGGTGGTTTAGGATTCTGACGCGTTGGAGGAGCCATCATGAAGAGGGTGACATCCGTTAGCATCTTGATAGACATATATTGAAGCTGAATCAAATGGATCGAAATTGCAACATATAGTCTTAACATCCGATCAAAATGAACGAATGAATTCCATATTAAATGGTCACACTTCCATAAATTGAGAAGCCACTTAGATAAAAGGTAGATGAATAAAGCAACAAGGTACGGACATAAACAAATACTTGGTAAGGATTACCCAATCACAAACCAAATATCTGCGGAAGAAATACTAGAGCTACATGAATTCCCACTTATAAACTCCCGAAACTTTCCGGTTATGCAATCAGGTGCTGGGGATATAGGGGAAGCATAATAGCTCACCCAAAACTAGCGAATCCTACATCCAGCTGTATCCATCCTTCAACACATAACCAAGAAACCTTCAGAAATCATTTACCTCAACCTTCGAAAAGCATTCGTTATATGTGTTACGGCAATACTCCCGAACTCCCGCCCCAGTACTGGGTGGCGTCGAGGTTATCTCACCAACAATGGCATAAAAGAGATTTTCGACGTCGGCGAAACTCAGGTATTCCAGAACCTCAACGATAAATTTGTGACGACAACACCTCGGAGCTCAACTCCCCGGGACACTGCCACAACCCCTAAATGTCAGGAGGCACCAAGAACAATGTTCTCATCACAAAACCATCGGAACAATTCCAAGATACCCGCGTGATCCTAAATTTTTTTTAGTGAAATTTGAGAAGAGAAGAGTCAAAACTCTACGTCAGGATGCCTCACCAGAGCGACGAAGGGACTGAGGAGTAAAAAGAATCCTACTCTTTGATATATATAATCCTAAAAGACTCAAAACATTTTTCTAGACTCAACAACGCCAGCGATTCAATCAAGCAGGGGGCTCCTAAGTCGGGGAAGGCTCTGATTACCAACTTGTAACACCCACGATGCAGCTATATCTCCCACGTGTCGGAGCACGACTTAGAGGCATAACCGCATTGTAGGCATGTCGCAAGAAGGGTCATCTTTACACATCCCATGTACTGAATAAGAAAGAGGTACATAGTTGGCTTACAATTGCCACTTCACACAATAACATAAATATAGCATTACAATCATCCAGATACATCAAGGTCCGACTACGGAACCAAAATAAAGACAACCTCAAATGCATAAGATCCCCGATCGCCCCAACTGGGCTCCACTACTAATCATCTGGAAAGAAACATAGTATCGTCCTGAGTCCTCATCGAACTTCCACTTGAGCTCAGTCGAAACTCCTGGAATGGTATCATCGGTCCCTGCATCTGGTTTTGGAAGTAATCTATGAGTCACAGGGACTCAGCAATCTCACACCCTCGCGATCAAGTCTATTTAAGCTTATAGGTAGGTAAAAGGTATGAGGTGGAGCTGCAGCAAGCACTAGCATATATGGTGGCTAACATACGCAAAAGAGAGCGAGAAGAGAAGGCAAGGCACGGTTGAGAAACTACAAAGATCAAGAAGTGATCCAACAACTACTTACGTTCAAGCATAACACGAGACCGTGTTCTCTTCCCGGACTCCGCCGAAAAGAGACCATCATGGCTACACACGCCGTTGATGTATTTTAGTTAAGTCAAGTGTCAAGTTCTCTACAACCGGACATTAACAAATTCCCATCTGCCCATAACCGCGGGCACGGCTTTCGAAAGTTCAAATCCCTGCAGGGGTGTCCCAACTTAGCCCATCACAAGGTCTCACGGTCAACGAAGGATATTCCTTCTAGTAGGAAGACCCGATCAGACTCGGAATCCCGGTTACAAGACATTTCGACAAGGTAAAACAAGACCAGCAAAGCCCCCCAATGTGCCGACAAATCCCGATAGGAGCTGCACATATCTCGTTCTCAGGGCACACCGGATAGGTCAAGCTACGAGTAAAACGAACCCTCGAGTTGCCCTGAGGTGGCCCCGCGGGCTGCCCGTTTCGGACCAACACTCAGAGAAGCACTGGCCCGGGGGGTTTAAAATAAAGATGACCCTCGGGCTCGCGAAAACCCAAGGGAAGGTAATAGGTCGTTAGGCAAATGTAAAACCAAGGTTGGGCCTTGCTGGAGGAGTTTTATTCAAGGCGAACTGTCAAGGGGTTCCCATTATCACCCAACCGCGTACGGAACGCAAAATCAAGGAACATAACACCGGTATGACGGAAACTAGGGCGGCAAGAGTGGAACAAAATACCAGGCATAAGGCCAAGCCTTCCACCCTTTACCAAGTATATAGGTGCATTAATAAAATAAGAGATATTGTGATGACCTAACAATAATCATGTTCCAACAAGGAACAAACTCCAATCTTCACCTGCAACTAGCAACGCTATAAGAGGGGCTGAGCAAAGCGGTAACATAGCCAAACAACGGTTTGCTAGGACAAGGTGGGTTAGAGGTTTGACGTGGCAATATGGGAGGCATGATAAGCAAGTGGTAGGTATCGTAGCATAGTAATAGCAAAAGAGCAAGCATCTAGCAAGCAAAGATAGAAGTGATTTCGAGGGTATGGCCATCTTGCCTGCAAAGTTCTCCGAGTTGACGTAAGCTTGATCCTTGAAAGTGTACTCAGCGGGTTCCTCGTTCATGTACTCGTCTCCCGGCTCTACCCAAAGCAAGAACACAAGAAAACAGAGACACAATCAACCACGGTGCAATGCGCAAGCAACATGATGCAAAACATGGCATGATATGCGGGAAGTAATATGCAATGCATATGCGTGCTTCGGAAGGGAAAGATTGAACTAGGCCCCAACTTGGAAAACCAATAGTGCCACTGGAAAGAGGAGTTGATTTCGGTCGAAATCGATATAAAGATCACCGGAATCGGATGCACGGTTTGCAAAAGACAAGCAAAACAAATATGGCACTGATCTGCGATTAACAGCATGGGGCCATCTAAATGCATCAAGAACAACAAGCTACTACACTCTAACATAACAACAAAACACATGGCAGGGATCCACTCAAGATGCTTGACAAAAGATGAACAGTGAGCTACGGCTAATTCACTCAATAGCAGGTTCAAACAAGCATGGCAAAAGTGCAAAAGATAACAGGTTACAGACTTAGTGAAAATAACATGTCAGGAATTTAACATCGGGAAGCAATGTTTAGAGCAAGATAACAACATGCTACAAGAACATATCATGGCAAAGCAAGGCATGGCATGAAGCTACTCAAAGCATACAACAAAAGTCCCTTACTGACCATAAGCCAAAAGGGATTAGAAAATACAATGACAACCATGTGAACATAGCAAGTTTCGTTAACAGATTCAGACTTAGTAGAAAATTGGAACATGGCAAAACAGATTCACATAGGCATGTTTACGAGCTTGATGCACTCACCACAAGGCATTGCATGACAAACTAAGCATACACCCAGCAAGTGGACATGGCATAGAAGCTAAACATGGCAAGAACACTCTCATAGCATGCAATGATAAACTATAGCAACCTCGGCAAAATTGCTTAACACGTAAACAATCTGCCAGGAACATTTTATAGCAAAAGTAGAGGAAGATTGAGTCATGCTACGGTCCTCCATAATTGCAAACAAAGACATGGATGGATAGAGCATAACAATATCTCAAAATCACCCTTACTGAACATGCTCAAAAGAGGCATGGATCACTCTGTAGCAACATGAATACATGGCATAAAAATATTATCAGGGAAATGACTTAGAAGATTTCTAAGTCCCTGAAATCAGCAACATTACGAGATCTACTTTGCATGCTTGTGCTAGTCACCACAAGGATCACAAAAATACATGGCATACACCCCTGTAAAGATGGCATGGCATACTTCAAAACACATGTAGGGCTCAAGTTCATAGGAGGCACACATTAAACATGGCAAAAATGACAAATGTCCAATCACTGATACGAATCTAAAACTAACATTGCATAGCACTCTTGCAACAGCATTTACGGCATCCATATGAACTCAAATGAACATGGTGCAATGGAATGAAATGAAGTACTCGTTGAGACGAACAATTTGATATGCTACACGCCCAAAACGGAGCCACGGATGCAGAGATATGATGCGATGAAGAATGCTAAAAATACTGAAACTTAGGGCAAAAGTCAACCCTAATCTCAGATCCAGATCGCGGTCGAGTACACCTCCCAAGGTTGAACGGATCCTCGCCGGCGACGGGGCGGTGGCCGGAGCGGTGGACCTGTACGCCGGCGACGAGGAGGAGGCGGTGGGAGGCTGGAGCCAGTGAGGGGGCGCGGAACCGGAGCGGCAGACTGCGACGGCCGGACTGCGGGGTGGCAGGGCGGTCGGGCGGCGCGCGGCGGCGAATGGCGCGGCGGAGGCGGCGGCGCGGAGAGACGGTCCGCGGGGGCGGCCTCAGGCCCGAGCGGGCCGTTGGTTGTGGGAGGTGGCCGGGCCACGTGGCGGCTCCTGGTTCGACGGTGCGGCAGCGCGGACATGTCCGGTCCGATCCGGACGCGTCCGGCGGCGGGAGGAGGAAGAGACTAGGTTTAGGGAGCCGGATTTTTCGGGGAGGTGCACATATTTATAGGTAGAGGGAGCTAGGAGGCTCCAAATTGAGCACGGTTTTCGGCCACGCGATCGTGATCGAACGACCAAGATGAGGGAGGGGGTTTAGGTGGGTTTTGGGCCACTTTGGAGAGGTGTTGGGCTGCAACACACACGAGGCCTTTACGGTCCCTCGGTTAACCGTTGGAGTATCAAATGAAGTCCAAATGGCACGAAACTTGACAGGCAGTCTACCGATAGTAAACCAAGGCCTCTTGGAAAGTCTCGGTCCAATCCGAGAACGTTTAATACCCACACACGACAAGAGGTAGAAAGGGACACCGGAGGACATAGGAGCGCCAGAATGCAAAACGGACAACGGGGAAAATGCTCGGATGCATGAAACGAACATGTATGCAAATGCGATGCACATGATGACATGATATGAGATGCATGACAAGGACAAAGCAACACGAAGACTAAAACCCAGCAACGAGGAATATCATAACTTACTGCCAGAAATGGCAAGAGTTGGAATACAAATATGGTAGGTTACACATGGGGCGTTACACCATGTTAGTAAAAGTTTTGTAATGACTAGACTCAACTTCGGCCAAGGAGTTGGAAGGGGGATTCCTACATCAGTCGGCTCTGCTACCAACTTGTGACGCCCCCGATTTGACTGCACACTAATCATACACACAAACGTGTACGATCAAGATCAAGGACTCATGGGAAGATATCACAACACAACTCTACAAATAAAATAAGTCATACAAGCATCATATTACAAGCCAGGGGCCTCGAGGGCTCGAATACAAGAGCTCGATCATAGACGAGTCGACAGAAGAAACAATATCTGAGTACAGACATAAGTGAACAAGTCTGCCTTAAGAAGGCTAGCACAAACTGGGATACATATCAAAAGAGGCGCATGCCTCCTGCCTGGGATCCTCCTAAACTACTCCTGGTTGTCGTTAGCAGCCTGCACATAGTAGTAGGAACCTCCAGAGTAGTAGGAGTCGTCGTTGACGGTGGCATCTGGCTCCTAGACTCCAACGTCTGGTTGCAACAACCGGGTATAGAAAGGGGAAAGGGGGGAGCAAAGCAACCGTGAGTTCTCATCCAAAGTACTCGCAAGCAAGGAGCTACACTACATATGTATGCATTGGTATCAAATGGAAAAGGGTAGCATATGTGGACTGAAGTAGAGAATGCCGGAATAAGAGGGGGATAGCTAGTCCTATCGAAGACTACGCTTCTGGCAACCTCCATCTTGAAGCAGAAGAAGAGAGTAGATGGTAAGTTAACCAAGTATCATCGCATAGCATAATCCTACCCGGCGACCCTCCCCTCATCGCCCTATGAGAGAGCGATCACCGGTTGTATCTGGCACTTGGAAGGGTGTGTTTTATTAAGTATCCGGTTCTAGTTGTCATAAGGTCAAGGTAAGACTCCGGGTCGTCCTTTTACCGAGGGACACGGCTATTCGAATAGATAAACTTCCCTGCAGGGGTGCACCACATTTCCCAACATGCTCGATCCCCTTTGGCCGGACACACTTTCCTGGGTCATGCCCGGCCTAGGAAGATCAACACGTCGCAGCCCCACCTAGGCACAACAAAGAGGTCAGCACGCCAGTCTAAATCCTTTGCGCGTAGGGGTCTGGGCCCATCGCCCATTGCACACCTGCACGTTGCGTACGCAGACGATGAGCAGGTCAAATACCAAGATCTCGTTAAGCGTGTTATTTTGAAGTAACCGCGGATGTCGACCAGGGCCAGGCCCACCTCTCTCCTAGGTGGTCTCAACCTGCCTTGTCGCTCAGCCACAAAGTAACAGTTGGGGGCCGTCGGGAACCCAGGCCCACCACTACCTAGATGGAACCACCTGCCCCTTCAACCCCCACATCGGAATCACTTGCGGGTACTCTACGAGCCGACCCGACTTTAGTCACCACATGTATCACATATTATGTATATAAGTATATACTCATGATCACCTCCCAAGTGATCACGGCCCGATAGTATAGCATGGCAGATGGACAAGAATGTAGGGCTACTGATGGAATACTAGGATCGTATACTAAGCATTTAGGATTGCAAGTAAAGGTAACAACAGTAGTAGCAAGGATAGGCTATGCATCAGAATATGATTAACAGAAAGCAGTAACATGCTACACTACTCTAATGCAAGCAGTAGAAAGAAGAATAGGCGATATCTGGTGATCAAGGGGGGGCTTGCCTGGTTGCTCTGGCAAGAAGGAGGGGTCGTCGGTGACGTAGTCGTACTCGGTGGCATCAGTGCCAGTCTCGGGGTCTACCGGAGAAGAAGAGGGGGAAGAAACAGTAAAAACGGAGCAAACAAAGCATCACACAAAATATAACAAGGCAATACGCGGTGCCACGGGTAATCTAACGCGGAGATAGGTGATATCGGCGAAGGGGGAAAACATCCGGGAAAGTATTCCCGGTGTTTGGCATTTTCGGACAGATGAAACGGAGGTGGGTTGTTGCATGTTCGTTATGCTAGCGATGTGCGGCGGACGAACGGACTGCATATTCGGATTTGTCTCGTCGTTCTGAGCAACTTTCATGTACAAAGCATTTCCATCCGAGTTACAGATTATTTTATATTAATTTTCAAAGTTATAATTTATTTCCTGAAATTATTTTAATTTGAAAAAGAATTTAATGCGCCAGCCTGACATCATCATGACATCAACAGCCAAACCAGCTGACTCAGGTCAAACTTGACGGCTGGGTCCCACATGTCATACACAGTGGGGCTAACAGTGGTTTAAATCAAACTAAATTAACTATATTAGAACCTAGGCCCACCTGTCAGCCACTATTTAGATTAACTAAACTAATATAATTAATTCCTGTTAATTAGGGGGTAGGCCCCACTGGTCAGTGGCTGGGGTTTTCCCAGTCAGCAGGGTTGACTAGTCAACCCAGTCAACTAGGGTCCCTGGGCCCACGGTTTAGTGACCTAGTAGGCGGCCACGTGGTGCCAGGTCAGCGCCTTTGCCGGAGTAACTCCGGTGACCATGTTTTGCGGTGGCGCAGGTCGGGAGGCGGTCGAGTTTCGGGTATGGTGGCTCGTTTCATGCGCGGGAGGTGGCGTTCGAACGAGTGCGGTGAGCCGCATCTAGTGGCGTGGCCTGAGGTGGCCGGAAGTGACGGCAGCGAGACCATCGGCGAACGGCCGGAGTCGGGCGTGAGCGCAAACGGTGATGCGGGGCATGGCAGGGCAAGCTAGCGGTGGCGTTGAGCTCCCATGTGTGTGCTGAGCACGGCTACGTGCTCGTACGAGCTCGTCGGTGACGACATTGACAGCGACGAGCACGGCGGCGGAGGCGAGCTACGGCGGAGGCGACTACTATAGCTATGGGCACGGATCCGTGGAGAAAGAAGAGGGGAAGAAGCAGAGCTCACCGGGTGTAACACCCACGATGCGGCTATATATCCCACGTGTCGGAGCATGACTTAGAGGCATAACCGCATAGTAGGCATGTCGCAAGAGGGGTAATCTTTACACATCCCATGTACTGAATAAGAAAGGGATAAAGAGTTGGCTTACAATCGCCACTTCACACAAAACATAAATATAGCATTACATCATCCAGAATACAATTAAGGTCTGACTACGGAACCAAATAAAGAAAGACAACCCCAAATGTTAGATCCCCGATCTTCATCTCGGTTCCGTTAATGATGCCACGGCAACATCTCGGTTCCGGTAGCTCATGGAGATTCCGCAGCAAAAGGAAAAGTGACAGGAGCGTTTCATGCAAGGATGGTGGGGTGATCCCGGATATCGGGTTCCCATGGGTGGACGGCATGGTAACGAGGAGTACCATGCAAGCGACAATTTCAGACACGGTGCAAACACGGGGTTCGTCTCATTCAACACACAAGCATTCGGTCCACGGGCGGTCATCTCGATGGTTATACCTTTCGAAGCATGCATTATCGGAATGGATCAAGTTCGTAGAGGGAAGTAGGCGTTCTCGCGGCGGTGGTAGAAGTAGTGGTACACGTCCCTAGTCACACAAGTTTCCGTAGATGTACGGGGTCACGGCGAGGAACTTGACGCATCGTTGAACTTGGCGTCCGAGGAATCCGGCGTAGCCGTACACGAGTCGTAGTCGAACTTGACGGCTCCGTTACACAGTTCTTTGGAGATGATAATGGTGTACGGGTCTTTTGGCCCTGATAGTCGTACACACATCCGAAGAGGAACTCGGCGTTCCGATGCGGTGTAGGGGTACATGCCGATGGTCGTCGTGGTACTTGGCGTTTCGTTCAGCACTCATTCGAGCATCCGTGTGATCTTGTCGGTGGTGTACTTGGCGATTTCCAAGGCGGCCTTGACGCATCCTTTCATAGAGGTACTTGGCGGTTTCGTTCAGTCGGTCTTGCCGGTCTCGGTAACGTAGATGTACAATAGCGTCATCGAACTTGTCGAACCCAAACTCTTGGAGGACCGTCGTGGTACTTGGTGTCTCATGTAACTGGCGTCCTTTCGACCTTGAGATAGAAGAAACAACACGTCCACAGTGCCCGATGGGGAGGGTCCTGCAGCAACAGGAGGTCGATGGTGGAGCAGCAGCAAGACGAAGTGAAGCCGGCATCGGTCTTGGCGTGGAGCAAGGGAAGCAGAGCTTCTGGAGGCTGGAGAGGCCATGAACGTCTGGCTTGCGATGACACAGGGAGGAGGTGAGACCTCTGTGGCGCGTGGAGAGGGTCGTGGTCGGGCTCGACCACGTCAGGGAGGCCATGGCGGAGGGAGCAGGAGGCGCTGGACGCGGCCACACATGCACCCAGCAAGGCACACGGGAGGCAGGGGCGAGGCAAGGCGAAGCAGAGGACGAGGAGGCCGGAGGATCTCTCCTGGGGCGGCGGAGTCCGACGAGGACGAGGTCTGGAGCAGGGAGGCGACTCCGATGACTAGCCGGCGAGGCCATAGCCTTGGGAGCAAAGGAGACACGCCGGAGGAAGGGGGAAAGGAGCGGACACAAGGAACGCAGCAGCGCTACTGGACGGAGCTTGGGGGCGGCGAGGATGGAGACAGCGGCAGGAGGGCGCGGGTGCGTGGCCATGGGGATCGGGATCCCCCTCCTGGTCGTGCTGGGATGTGAGGGAGGAAGCGAGAGGGGGGAGGGAGGTTGGCGGCGCTGGTGGGAGAAGGAGACGGGGCAATGAGGAGATCGAGCGGAGGCCTCTCCTGCGGCTAGGGTTAGAAGGGAATGGGCCTTGGAGGCCAGCCCAGTGGAGAGGGAGGCGCCTAGGCGCAGATGGGCCTACATGGCTGGCCTCTCTTCTCCCCCGCAACCTCTCTTCTCAAAACAGAGGAGAGAAAAAAAGAAAAAAAAAGAAAGGAAGCAAAAGAGAGAAAAGAAAGGGGTTAGAGGAAGGATTTGGGCACGCGGATTATTTTCCCGAAGTCGCAAGAATGTGCTGGTTCCAAGAAAATATAAATGCCAAGATTGAACGATAAGAATACAAACTCAATTGAATTTAATTCAAATGGGTTTGAACTAGGACGAGTGTCGGTGTCAAAACCGGCGGATCTCGGGTAGGGGGTCCCGAACTGTGCGTCTAAGGTGGATGGTAACAGGAGGCAGGGGACATGATGTTTTACCCAGGTTTGGGCCCTCTTAATGGAGGTAAAACCCTATGTCCTGCTTGATTATTCTTGACAATATGAGTAGTACAAGAGTTGATCTACCACGAGATCAGAGAGGCTAAACCCTAGAAGCTAGCCTATGGTATGATTGTATGTTGTCCTACGGACTAAAACCCTCCGGTTTATATAGACACCGGAGGGGGCTAGGGTTACACAAGGTCGGTTACAAAGGAGGAGATATACATATCCGTATTGCCTAGCTTGCCTTCCACGCCAAGTAGAATCCCATCCGTACACGGGACAAAGTCTTCAATCTTGTATGTTCATAGTCCAACAGTCCGGCCAAAGGGTATAGTCCGGCTGTCCAGACACCCCCTAATCCAGGATTCCCTCAGTAGCCCATGAACCAGGCTTCAATGACAATGAGTCCAGCGCGCAGTGTTGTCTTCGGCATTGCAAGGCGGGTTCCCCCTCCGAATAAACCACATAAGAGTTTGAATATAAGGATAGTGTTCGGCCCTGCAAAATAAGTTCCACATACCATCGTAGAGAGAATAATATTTCCACAAATCTAATCTGATGACACGTTTTGGCAGCATGACATCATGCCACGGCCCGGTAATTATTTGAACTGTTTTTCTTTAACCAGCCCCGCACATGACGCGAGGCGGTTTCTTGACACGTCTTGTCAAAGAAGAGATCGTGTTCCCCTTATCACGGGATTCCCATCAATACGAACGTGGGTAACCCAACCATGCCTGTTGGTATGACTCCTAGATCTTAGGTAAGTCTCGAACGGCCACGAGGAGGACGCCTGATATTCATCCCCTTTATAAAGGGACAAGGCTTTTTCTTTTTTCCCTCCCGTGCTCAATCGAATCCTTCCCCCGCCTCGAGTTCTAACACCCAAAGCCCAGGTCAGGTACTTCGGACCTTCAATCATGTCCGGATCCAGCCTTCAAGGCCGGTGGATGCCTTCCTCCGTCATGGAGGAAGACATCAAGAAGTTGAGGGAGGCCAGATATCTGACCGTCGAAATTTCACATCGGCTGCCTGCCCGAGGGCAGGTCGTCCCTACTCCCGAACCCAACGAGAGCGTCGTGTTCGTCTCCCACTTCCTTCGAGGACTAGGCCTCGCTCTGGATCCCTTTGTTAGGGGTCTTATGTTCTATTAGGGGCTAGATTTTCACGATCTGGCCCCGGATTCCCTTCTTCACATCTCGACATTTATTGTCGTATGTGAGGCCTTCCTCCGCATTACCCCTCACTTTGGCATGTGGCTCAAGGCCTTCGATGTGAAGCCGAAGATGGTCGAGGGGCAGCACGCAGCGTGCAGTGGCGCATTAATAAGCAAAATTGCTGGCGCTCCATGGCCAAAGGGTTCCTTTCCAGAGGTGTTCGGATTATGGCAATGGGAGTGGTTTTACGTCACAGCTCCCAGAAGTGCCAAGTGGGTAGCTGCCCCCACCTTTCGCTCGGGCCCTCCACCACAACTGATGTCATGGATCAGCAGGGGCTGAGCTGCGGTCCAGCCAAGGACGTTCCAATACTGCAAAGCCGTATCCAAGATCTCTTCGAGGGAGATTTCAGTCTAGTTATGGTAATGCAAGTTATGCTGGTTCGTCGAGCCCAGCCTTGCAAACGCCAACCCCTCCGCATGTGGGAATTCAACCCGGAAGGACCGCGCACTATTCAGAATTTCCTCGGCATGACGCAGGAGGAGATGTACAAATCGTTCTTCGGACCCCAAATAGAGTGTCCGAATACTACCGAGGACGTGGGCTTGAGCTGCAACCGCCCCGCTGCCCAAGTAAGTAATCCCATGGCCGAACACATTGTCCTTTTATTTGTCATGACATCATTCTGAAGAATCGCTCTTTGACCAGGACTAGATAACAAAGGCGAAGATGATTCGGTGTTTGGCCCCCCTTCCTGAAGGCTTGGACAATCCCGTGCTGGAAAAGATGCTCGAGCCAGCACCTTGTCTAGTGCCCTCAAAGGAAGATGAAGGGGGGAATAATGAGGGCGAAAGCGGGCCTCCATCGCTACCTATTCCAATCGAGGGAATGAGCGCCTCCGTGAGGGAGGATAACCAAGGGGAAGAATCTAACATTCTCTCTCCCTGGGGAAGGAAGAGGACTACCTCTGAAGATCCGGAAACTAAGGTTTCCAAACGGGAGAAGAAATCTCCGCCAGAGGGTCCTGCCTCGGAGGATATTCTTGCCGCACAATGTCCGCGCGGGGATCATCCCTCTAGCGAGTTGTAAGTAATCAAAAAGTACTTAATAGTGAAGATATCCTACCTTACTTCCGAAGACAATAACCGATGCTTGTAAATTGTAGTCTGGATCGCAGCCCTTCTCGACAGAGGTTATCTTCGGGGGATCTTCTTCCGGAGATGATGGAGAGCGAAACGCCTCCCCCGGAGTCCCCAGCTCAAGGAGTGGGCGACCTTGAAGTGTCGTCGCGAAGGGTATCTCCGGATCCAATATCGCCAGAGGATAACCCTTTGGCTGCCCGGCATCCCTAGTATCCAGCTCCTGAGGAGAGCGACAGCAAGGGTCCGTACTGTTTGTGGTCGGACGCGTTGAAGGATCTTCTGGGGAAAGCTGTCATCTCGGAAGCGCATCCTACGCTAATGGGTACGGTAATTGAAAGGATTTCATCCGCCAAAAGCGATTTGCATGAAGCTTTTATGAGTCTGCTGAAAGGATTTGAGGTACGTAAAATAATGTATGCCTTTGATAGTACTGCATACGTTAGGTATGCCCATGCAGACATTAGCCCCTGAGACTCTGGTTGTCATCGAGAACGGCGGCAAACAGAGGATCATAGTCCTAGGTAATAACCAGACCGCCTTTATGTGCAGGCGGTTGAAGCTCCGGCGGCTAGCCAGACTGATGGGTTTGCCGAACTAAAGCAGTAACTGGATACGGCAGATGCCGACATCGTGCTTGTCAACAAGCGGCTTGACAAGGCACAGGGTGAGTGATTTTTCTGGTGATCGTCACATAATAAGAGTGGCATGATGCCAGTATCTTTAATATGTTGTGACTGCAGATGGAGCTGCCACCATGGAGACCCTTCGGGCGGAGCTTACCCGAGCCAAGGAGCAAGCCAGGAGTAGCAATGCGGCCGCTTTACAGGCGGCCGAAGAGTTAAGGGCCGAACAGGCCGCACATTGCGAGAGCAAAGAAGAAATTTCCAAGATGGCCATGGAGTTAAAAGATGCTGCTGACCGTAACCGGCTTCTTGAAGAGGAAAATCGGGCGAAGGCGACGGACCTGGAGAAGGCCCGGGTGGCTGCCAAGGAAGCCCGCTCCAAAATTAGGGCGACGAAGGAGGAGCTGAATCAAGCTGCAGATATCGTGTCTAGGAAGCCCTTCTTGTTGCCGACTAAGTTCCGAGATCCGAAGTATGCTCCTCTGGACCGGCTATGGAGTTCTGCGGACGCGTACATGAATTTGGCTGCAAGTGCTGCTGATGCAGCTGAATACTTCAAGGATCAGGAAGGTCCCGAAGTGGAAAAGTTGTTGTGGTCACAGTTTCAAGCTCATGTCCGTCCGCTGCTGCTGAATGAGCGATTGACCGGTTGGGCCAAGCTCCATAGGTTGTCCGGACTTGTCATGAGGTCCATTGTGGATCACCTGTGGCCGGGAGGGCCAAGGCCGAGTAGCTACTTTAGCTTAGTGCAACAATTCCTTGAAGCTGTGCCACACATCGATGCTGTAAAGAGATCAGCGTGCATAGAAGGTGCGCAGATGGCCCTTGCCCGTGTCAAAACATACTGGGCGGAGATGGAGGCCACCACTGTTGCGGCACAGGGTTCGGCCATAGGCCGAGTGGCTGCCGAGCACTACTTTGAAGAAGTCCTTGAAGGCGCTCGTTCGATAGAGGCTCAATGCTCGAAGACTATTATGTTTGAGTGACATGTATTCCCATTGTAAAAACAATGTTTTATTGAGTTTATCAAGGTTGTATTTATACTTTTGCCCGAAAGTAATATGATGCCTCATGTGCGGCCGTTTATGTATGTATATAACCTGAAAGATGGCAGTCGTCGGCTTCAGCCCCCACGCATATAATGCGGGGGTGTTCGCAGAAGACGCATGTTCACACTTGATCCAACGTATTGGTCCATTAAGGAGGTGATAGCGCAGCGAACTAGGCAACCGGACTATAATGCTTTAACACTTTCACTTAGCCAGAGGAGTTTGACAGTGGGGCTACTATATAGCCCCTGGTGGCTCCGCACTCATCCGAATTCGGGGTGCGTACATGCCTGGCCGGGAAACGGCCCTTCGTTAAGGCGGAGGAATCCCGAAGATTCCGCTAGGTCATCGAGTGGTTGACCAGTCTCACGCTATATCATGACAGTCAGTTTTCGGCTTTCTCTACTGAGGTGCTCGTCCGGATGAACCAAGGCACAATCGCAGTAGTTCTCCTGGTGTCGCCTTAGCCGATAGAGCGGAACATAAGGCAGCAAAACATAGGAGCCGGGCAAACCCAACATTTGACCAAAGACATGATTCGGAGCTGATGCATATAAGGCCAAACTCGCGACGCCGAACACTCCCTAAGGTATTCGGTCTTTATGGTGTAAACCGGGCTTAAGCAGTGCCCTTTGTAATAAGCCCCTGGTGTCTAGGTACATGCAATATTCTAACGTGGCCACATGACAATACGTCAGCATCCTTCTCAATTGTACTGAGAATCCGGGGGATGTGTATCAACAAGAGACAGTAAAAAAGGTTTACGCAGGGTCTTAATCTAAAAAGAATCCTTGGAATGGGTCCCTGCTGCACGTCTGCACCTGTGTCTCCGTTGTGCCGTATCCTGGACGGGTGTAGCACGATGGTCATCTGTAAAAGAGAGGAACTTAGTTGAAAAGTTGTCGTGCAAAAAGGTAGGTTATAGTAAAGAAACCATGTACAGTTCAAGATGAGTAAAGTTGAGCCTAATTGCCACTTGTTTGTGCGCGTTGAGCCCCTTGTATTGGAATAGGGGTATAGCCATCAAACCTGTATCAATTACATATAGCTGCGCCGGACTCGTCTAACCGCGTCCATGGTCTTAACGACCCGTCAGATGCTTTAGTTGGTGAGGCCGTTTAGTGTGCGGCTGCCAAGGCAGCGGCACTGTCTTCCGCGCGAGAGGAGTGCTCAATATTTCCATTTACTGTAATGATGCCGCGTGGACCGGGCATCTTAAGCATGAGAGAAGAGTAATGCGGTATTGCGTTAAAGCGAGCGAAAGCTTTGTGTTCGAGTAGTGCTTGATAGCCACTTTGGAATGGAGCGATATGGAAGGTTAAGTTTTCGCTGTGGAAGTTATCGGGAAAGCCGAATATAACCTCTAGTAGCAGGGAGCCCGTGCAATGGGCTTCTGTGCCTGGCGTTACTCCTTTAAAGGTAGCATCGCTATGGCTGATTCTTGTTGGGTCTATCCCCATTTTGCGGACTGTGTCCTGATATATCAGGTTTAAACTACTACCGCCGTCCATCAGGACTCATGTGAAGTGGTATCCGTCAATTATTGGGTCTAATACCAAGGCAGCCCATCCTGCACGTCGGATACTTGCTGAGTAATCCTGATGGTTAAAGGTGATCTGTTGGGATGACCAGTGGCAGAACTCCGCGGTGATAGGCCCTGGGGCATGTGTCTCTAGGAGTGCCGCTTTGTTTCTCCCCTTTGTCATGTGTAACACGTTTACTGTTTTGACTTCTGGTGGGAATTTCTTCTGTTCCCCAGTGCTTTGCTTGCGAGGCTCGTCCTCATCTTCGCTTGGTATATCCTGCCCCTTATGTTCGGCGTTGAGCTTGCCGGACTGCTTGAAGACCCAACATTCTCTATGGGTATGATTTTCAGGTTTATCGGGGGTGCTGTGGATCTGACATATTTTATCCAGAATCTTGTTTAGGCTGGACAATTCGTCTCTGTTACCTTTGGAGGGCAGCTTTTGCTGACCTGGCCGAGAGCTTCTGAATCCGGTGTTTACCGCCGTGCTCTTCGGGCTATCTTCTTTATTCCGGCGCTTGTTTTTGCTGCGTCATGGTTTCCTGCTTTCGTCCTTGACTTCGGATGTACTTGGGTCGCTGGTGCTGCATCGGGCTAACCAGCTATCCTCGCCTGCGCAAAAGCGGGTCATGAGGTTTGTTAATGCTGCCATTGGTCTCGGCTTATCTTGGCCGAGGTGTCTAGCAAGCCATTCGTCTCGAATGATGTGCTTAAAAGCTACTAAGGCTTCGGCGTCCGGGCAGTCGACTATTAGGTTCTTTTTAGTGAGGAACCTGTTCCAAAGCTTTTGGGCTAACTCTCCGGGCTGTTGAGTTATATGACTCAAATCGTCTGCATCCGGTGGTCGGACGTAGGTCCCTTGAAAATTTGCCTGAAAAGTGTCTTCGAGCTCTTCCCAGCTTCCAATCGAGTTTTCGGGGAGGCTTTTAAGCCAGTGCCGAGCTGGCCCTTTGAGCTTGAGGGGTAAGTACTTGATGGTGTGGAGATCGTCTCCTTGAGCCATATGGATATGGATGATGCAGTCCTCAATCTAGACCCCAGGGTCTGTCGTTCCGTCATACGCCACTACGTTTACGGGTTTGGATCCCTCTGGAAATTCGTGGTCCAGCACCTCATCGGGGAAACATAGGGGGTGTGCGGCACCCCTGTATTTGGGTGTACCGTGGTGTTGGGATGTTTGTTGTGTTGTATTGCATGCTGGAGCGCGCTTGCGTGGCCCGTAGATGGATCTGGTTGCGTTGTCCTTTTGATGCGAGCCCTCACGCGGATCGCGTACTGGCTTATGTGCGGCGTCGTTTGCCGCTCTATGTAGGCCACGAGGTCGTCTATCCGACCGGATGGCCATTTTGTTTTTTGATTGCGGGGGATCTAAGGCCTCCTCATCGAATTCAGGTAGCAACTTTCGCTTCGGGTAGCTCTTGGTGTGGCGATTACTGCCGTACTTCGCTTCAGTGTTGAGTACTTCACTCCATCTGATTTTGAGTGTGTCTTGTGCAGCCCTGAGCCTTTGCTTCTGCTTTTTCAGACTCCTCACAGTGGCAACAAGCCTTTTTTCGGTATTCTGTTGCTCCGGGTGCCTGTCCGGTGTAATGTTATCCGGACTATTATCTTCGACGGAGTCGGGTTGTTCGGTTTGATTCTCCGTGTTGCCGTGGTCGGACGATGGTTCAATGTCATGTTTGTCATCCGCTGGCTCGCCTTGCTCTATCGCCGAGGCAGGATTTGGAGTGGCGCTTACGTTGCCGCTTTGACTGCTTCTCGAGGGAACAAACCTTCGTTGCGTCCTTCCGTTCCTCGTCGTCGTTTTCTTTGGGTGTGTCCACCATGTATACATCATATGATGAAGTGGGTGTCCAGTGCCCTGTGGGCAGTGGCTCCTGTTCATCTCCTGCATCGTCATCCATACCGTTGATGTCTTCGGAGTCGAAGTCGAGCATGTCGGTCAAATCGTCGACAGTGGCTACTAAGTGGGTGGTGGGTGGGCGGCGAATTTCTTCGTCATCCACATCCCGATCCTGTCGGACATAGTTCGGCCAGGACTCTCCTGACAAGGAGAGAGACCTTAATGAGTTCAGTATGTCGCCGAAGGGCGAGTGCTGAAAGATATCTGCGGAGGTGAACTCCATGATCGACGCCCATTCGGATTCGATGGGCACGGGCGCACATGGTTCGGAGTCCATGGCCGGGAAGAATCCGGAAGTTTGGCGTCACGGCCCTCGTGAAGGGTAAGGTCGATATTCGGCTCGATCACCGCTGAGAATGCCGCCTCCGTGGCGGGGTCTATCCACCCATCCATGGATGCGCAATTGGATCCGAATTGAGGGTTGGAGCGGTTACCGGTGCGGTCTCCCAAACACTGTCTGATGGTAGAGCTAAGTCGTGCTCATCGTGACCCTGCAGAGCACTCGGCAAGGGCTCGAATTCGTCGAAGATTAAGTCTCCGTGGATGTCGGGTGTGTAGTTCAAACTTCCAAATCTGACCTGATAGCCAGGGGCGTAGCTCTCGATCTGCTCTAGATGGCCAAACGAGTTGGCCCGCAGTGCGGAGCCGCCGAGTACAAAGATCTGTCCGGGGAGAAAAGCCTCACCCTGGACTGCATTGCTATCGATGATCGAAGGAGCCATCAAGCCTAATGATGACGACACAGAGGAACTCTCAATGAAAGCACCAATGTCGGTGTCAACACCGGCGGATCTCGGGTAGGGGGTTCCAAATTGTGTGTCTAAGGCGGATGGTAACAGGAGGCAGGGGACACAATGTTTTACCCAGGTTCGGGCCCTCTTGATGGAGGTAAAACCCTACGTCCTGCTTGATTATTCTTGATAATATGAGTAGTATAAGAGTTGATTTACCATGAGATCAGAGAGGCTAAACCCTAGAAGCTAGCCTATGGTATGATTGTATGTTTTCCTGCGGCCTAAAACCCTCCGGTTTATATAGACACCGAAGGGGGCTAGGGTTACACAAGGTCGGTTACAAAGGAGGAGATATACATATCCGTATTGCCTAGCTTGCCTTCCACGCCAAGTAGAGTCCCATCCGGACACGGGACAAAGTCTTCAATCTTGTATCTTCATAGTCCAAGAGTCCGGTCAAAGGGTATAGTCCGGCTGTCCGGAGACCCCCTAATCCAGGATTCCCTCAACGAGGTTTTAGGAGTATCCAAAAATGTTGAAATTTTAGGTGGAGCTCTGGAAAATGACGAAAGGAAATATGGCAAAGTTAGAGGCCAAGAGTTGTGATAACAAAGGCATTGGGATTTTGCAAGTGTGTTATGGTGAATTTCAAATTAAAGGAATATTTAAAATAGCTCCCTACTATCGGGAGGATATGTTATAAAGAGAAGTCACCCTTCCCTCGATTTAAATAGATCAAAGATCTATGCATTTTATTTAGATGAGTTTTACAAAATTAAAAGACATGATGACATGAGGTAATGCACATGATGCAAGGATGAATGCAACAAGCAAAAACAAATCACACCACGAAACTCGGAAACCAAGGAAGGCATCTGAAGCTCCGGTCTTGGGGCGTTACACCGGGGGACCACAAGGAAGGCTCGCTGAGGTCTCGGAGCGCAGGGGCGGCGAATCGACGCGGCGGAGCTCCGGTGGCCGGAGGTAGAAGACAATGCGGATTCGGCAATGCAGAAGCGCAGAGCTCAAATGCGTCCTCGAAGAGGATGTAGTGGACGCCGGTGCATCTCCTTGGCGCGGTCTCGAGGCGTGGGGGCGACGGTGGCCGCGAGGTCGATGGAGGCCATGGCAGCGGTGCTTCGGACTCATGCGAGGAAGGAAAGAGCGGCGCCAGGGGGATGGGAGAATGAGCTAGGGTTCGTCAGGGGGTTCGGGGAGGGGTCGCCGTCGACCTAAAGGAGCCGGGGGCACCGGATGACCGCCCCGTGGCCATCCCCGGCCATGGATGCGGTGCGCGCGTCCAGTGCGACGGGGGTGAACAGGAGAAGGGGAAGGGGTTAAGTGGGCCGATTGTTTGGCTAATGGGCCACAGGGCCCAATAGATTAGTTTTGTTTTTATTTTTCCTTTGTCTTTTTCCTTTTGTTTTCTATTTCTTTTCTATTTTATTTTTAGTTCCTTTTTATTTCAGTTTTATAAAAATTAACACTAGCACATAAATTACTATTTCTAAATATACTACTGCCACATTAATTCTCAACCCAAAATAACATGGTTTAATATTTTATAAAATCCAATAGGCATTTATTTAATTGTTTTAACTATGGTTTTAATTATCTTAGAGCATTGAAGCATTTTATCAAAGTTTGGTTCCTCCACCATAATTACCTTTGCATTATTTGGCACAACCCGAACATTTTAGTATTAAAGTTTGAAAACTTTTGATGTTTTCCTTTAATTAAATTTTGAATTTGTTTCGGTTTTGAACTAACGAGAGTTTATCAACAGTAACTAAGGTGACGTGGCATCATTAGTGGAAGTTCACTGTAGCTTAATTATCCGAGCGTCACAAAGTTACACCTTTATGAAATCGGTAAACAGTAGCACAATACCAAATTACCAATACATATGACAAGCACAATAATCAGGATAAAGACCAGTACCAACCTGTGTGAGGTAGCATATCAATTACTATTTCCTTTGACTGGAAGCCGAGATAAGCCAAGTGACAGACAGCAGAGGAAGGAAGCAAGCCGAGATTATCGACTGACAGGAAAGGAAGGAAGTTGTCGAGGCAATGAAGCACTCAAAGTTTTTGTTCAGTTCCACCAAAATCGAGCATCCCTGTTGGCACATATATTGAGAGTGAGATCACTATAATAGTGGGACTAGTTGATGAAACATACACTAACGAATAGAAGCACCCTCATTATCTTAATGGGTAAAGTTAGCAACATAGTAGTCTTGCTTAAAGAGAGGTATTAGTTTATTTAATCAGTGTCAATTAGCTCAACATTCAAAGCATTGCCATGTATCATATGTTGCAAAACTTTTAGCATGCAAAGATAAAGGAGTTTCTCATGATAGTAGCACAATACAAATAGATATGACAGCAAACTAATATGGATGAAGGCCTTAGGCCGGTACCAACCCAAGCAAAAAAGCTTATTCATGTAGTCCCAGAAGAGATGATAAAGCACTCACTCGAATCACTCAATAGTATATATTTTTATGCACTTCAAATGTATGGTTGAAATCACTCTTGTTTACCAATGCTGAGATTATATCGAAAGATTATGAAGAACTTCCAGCAGAGTTAAAGCACTGGCTGGGATACAGTTCATTGTATTGTCTTGTGTAGTTCCACTAAAATGTATGATTGGCACAACATGATCCCTGTTTGCACAAGTAGGAACAAGGTGAAACCTTCATTAGCTTAATGAGAAAGGATAGAAAGACATTAGCATATTACTCTAACAGTAGCATCAAATTCATCATGGACAATACGCAGAAGTGGAAGGGCTCCCTGGAGGATCGTCTCACATGTAAGGTAGACGTTGCCGGAGCCCTTGAATGGCCTCGGCTTCAGCAATATCACCTTGGAACTATTTATTCTTCTTCTTCCTCTTCATGCTCTATTTCACTTTCTCCTCACCAGTTGGTGAAACCAAGTACATGATTGGCCTTCTATTTCAGAATTGGTTTTGTCAGTGAGGGAGTACAAGTGTACTAGTAAACAATAGCATTATTTTCTCATGGCAGTCGCAAAATAGAGATGAACACATGCATTAAATATCATTCTTACCTAAAGGAAGGTTATGGTGCCAATATGGATGATGAGGATTGGAACACAAATCTTCCTTTGTGCAGTTCCACCGAAATGAACCAACTGTTCCATTCTGACATTCCAGTTAAATAGCACAAAAGTCACTTCTTTTAAGAAGTGTTTTGTGCAGTGCACCAAAAGGTCACAACAGCAACCAGGTGAAATGGATATCCATGTTTGCACAAATAGCTACAGAGGGAATAGTCAGAGTCTCAAACAATTACAGGAAAAAACATTTGGCTAAACTTGTCATGGCTTATAACAGTGGCATGGCTTCATTTTACCAGGGGCATTAGATTAAGAATAGCTAAATATTTGGTATAAGGGCATGGGACAGTGAGTGCACCAGCAGTACAGCACCATGTACCTAAACCGGGGCATAAAGTGGTGATTCAGAGTTTGTTGCCCCGAGAAACAAACATCCAAGAAACATATCTGGGTTGGTCCCATTTTTGTTCACTCTAGCCACCTACTCCTATGTTTTTCTTGGAAATGGAGGCATGCCCCCGACCTCTGCATCATAATGATGCATGCAGCCATCTTATGTGTGGATAGCAAATCTAGTCCTGGTCATACCACTGTGTACAGCGTTTCCCCTATATTTCCCTTTTCGACCAAGAGACCGGTTGGATGACTAGTCTATACTACTTTCACCCCCTATCCTTCCTGTTTGTACCAAGTCCGATGCACATACTAAATTCCCCCACCCCCACTTTATTTCTTGTTTGAACCAAGTACAAGATTCGACTCCATGAAGTAGCTTTACCTCTAACAATAGAAGAAAAAAATATGTGTCGTTTGACCATCCGATCGAGAGGGGCTGAGAGGTAGAAAATGATGCACATGCAGCGACGTAGCGAGCTGGGGAAGTAGAGCTAGGGCGGTTCCAAAGGAAGATATACCTGAAGGTCGTCGGGATGTGGATAGGTGGGTGGCGGGAGGCCAGATCCGACCACACTAGGGCAACGATGAAGGGTTCAGAGGACCTCCCACGCCGGCGCTCGGCCAGAGATAACGGTGCGGCCGGCAGTGGGTCTCCTCCCCCGGTGTCGATGACGGCCTAAATGCTACCCTTCCTCCCCTTCACCGACGGAGGAGGATACGTCCGGATCTGTAACCAGCGGTGAGGATAGAAAGACAATGTTTTTTGAAGGGAGAAAGACAGTGTTACCACTGCTATCTTGTTTAGATCTGGAGATGATGAGAGTGTGTGAATAGAGCAACCCTAGCAAGCAAGCGCGGAGGCTCCGGCCTATATATACGTAGTGGGGTAGTTTTCCTTTTTCACTCCATCAAAAAAATCATTTTAAATTGTGTACGTGCCAGGTCACCTTTTTTTAGTTCTTGATTAATTTTTGAGATAGCTACCCACTTATTCCAAGTGGTGTTACGGTGTGCCAGGTCACACTTTGTATCGTTCAAGTCTAGTACAAGACCCTCCATTAAATGAACAACCACTCCCTCGTAAAATTTGAGAACAAGCCCACGGATAAAATTATCGGAAACGTGGGCTGCCCCAACATGCACTATTATTTATATTTTCTATGTGGGAGTATCCTCAAAACAAAATGTGAGAGTACAATATTTATTGGACCCCTTTGTAATTGGTGCTAAATTTTGACCAAAGATTTAACTGACAAAATGTTAGTGCATGTTAACAAAAATTATATCATTTGATTAGTATTGGAACATAGTTTTCAATTATGTAATTTTTTGTGACATGCATGAACATTTGGTTGATTAAATTTATAGTCAAAATTTGGCAAGGTGCATTAAATCAACAAATGTGGGTATCAAAAGGAGAGTCACGACATGCATGCATGTGTTGTAATTAATGCATCGGTAAAAGCAAATTATTGAAATATATCGAGTACAGTGCTTTGATGTGTCGCGTCAACTCGTACAAGACCGAGAAGTTTGATTACTACAACGTTCTCTCGCCTTAACCGCACCTACCTTTGGCTGCATGACAGGTGGAACACCCACCTGTCATACACGTAAAGGCAGGAGCAGTAAGTCAATGAAGCTGCGTCCCTCCCTCGCCCATGAGTGTGGTGGCTGGCAGGACTAGGAGAAGCTTTCATTCACTACACGCTCTCCCTCCCACATGCGGTGGACATGCAACAGTTCAATCGGTGTCAGATGGCCAGAAGCATACTGTAGTACTCCTCCACTATAGTAGTACTCCATCATTGTTCGACTTCCTGAAGAGGCAAAGAGCCAAGCACAGTCCGGACGCTCGTGTGGCAGTTTCATGTGTAGAGTAGTCTAGGATAGCGTGTACCGTGCTTGTAAGCGTAAAATCGTTGGGGTTAGCTTCATGCTTTTTTTATTAAAATAATCTTCTAGCACTACCTTTCATCCTGGTGATTGTAGTTTGCACGCTCATCTGGTCAAGACATGAATATATTTTTTAATTTGTGGTGGTAAATGTTAGAGGATGCAGCAAATATAGAGTATACAACAAGCTATCCCTCCCGCACGCGGTGGACGGACATGCAGTAGTGGATTCGATACTGTAGAAGTAGTAGTAACATCATTATTCGTATTCTCAAAGAGGCGAAGAGCCAAGCGCAACCCGAACGTGGCAGTTGCGAACGCTTGCCACAGTGTGTTTGGTTGCATTCTCATCTCAGCATAGTTGTTCCCTCTTCATGCATGCTCATCCCAGCACCCCTCTTCATGCATGCTCTTCTCATGCATGCTCCTAATGTGTTTGTGTTAAGCTAGTGTGGACTCATGCACCCTTCATACACCCTACCAAACATCAAAGCATCAAAGCATATCACAAAGCATCCGGGCCCGCGTGCCATCCACCAAATCACAGTGAGGTGCTACAGTCAAGACTCACCGGTCACCCCGGTGTGGCCGTCATGACCCTTCATATCACAAAACCCACACCTTTACCAGCAGTGGTAAAGTGACCTCAAAGTGGCCTCAAAGTTGGACTAGACGAAGCAACCATCATTTCACTGGAACGCTCGTTGAATCCCTTTCTCCCCTTTCTTGAAAAAAACCTCACTCCAGGCTACTCACTTTTGCCATTTTTCTTCTGTACTGAGAAAGGAAAGGTGGGCCAATCAGTGATGCTACTATATTTTCATTCCAAGAATATTCTTTTTGCGAAGCACCGATCGATTCTCACAGCCTATTCTTTTCCCGTTTTCATTGCGATTGTGGTTTCCTTTCGATTGCTTTTTGTTTGTCAATTCATTGATGGATCCTGGAGCACTACGCAAAGATTTGCCGGTGGACAACCCACTGGAGACAGCGCTCTCCAGGAAGCGAGCACCGACCAACGAGTTGACCATGTTGGCGGGCCAACCCATGGAGAAAAAGAACTCCAAGAAACAAGCACTGGCCAAAGAGTTGACGACGTTGGTGGACGAACTGCTCAAAGAAAGTTGGAAGAACAGCAAGGGCCCCACCGTGCCTACCCCAGAAACTCTAATGGCCACCTATGTGAGGCTCAAGGCCGGGTTTGAGGAGATAGTCGCCGTTGAGAAGCAATATTCCCCTGGCAAGGTGATGGCCCCCATCGAGGACGAGGAGATGGCCCCGGAGGGATGGGATCCCCCAGTGAGCTGCACAAGGTAAAAAATAATGGCTTACCATAGTTGTGCTTTTTGATTATTTGCAATGTGCTTGCTAATATGTTAGGGTTGTGCAGGTGTCGGTGGACGTCCTTGATGATTCCGATGTCGCGGCCCGTCCTATGGACAACGCCCCAGAGATCGTTTTCGATGCCGCGGTCCGTCCTGTTGACATCGCCCCGGAGATTGATTCCGATGCCGCTATCCATCCTGTGGACATTGCCCCAGAGATTGATTCTGATGTCGCAGTGGACATCGCCATAGAGATTGATTCCCATGCCGTTGCCCGTGTTGTGCTCATTGCCCGAGAGATTGATGACAACAAATAGTTGGTCGCGCTAACCCTTGAGGGTAGTTTGCATTGTGTTTAATTACCAGAACGATGCGTGTTATCAAACCATCTTAGGGCTAGTGCACTATCTTGTGTGGGTGGTACTTGCTACTTTTGTTTCATAGTGAATCATGCGAACCCTCTTCGAGTTGTGGAAACAGATGTATCCTCACCAGCTTTTGATGTAATATATGGCATGCTTAGATGTATGTTTGAACTGTTTATCATATCAATAGGGCTTGTTTGATGATTCTAGGTGTTAGTAGGCTAGCTACTGTACGAGCTATAGTACTTGCAAAACACTCACCAAAGAGAAACGTTGGGGCTGATGAGCTCGTGGTACGCTTATACTGATCCATCATCGATCGACCAATAGCCCAAGCTCCTAAAATTGTAGGCTTAGCGATCGATCAGACAATAGTCGACACAGATACATTCGGCCTCCTTTGGTTTGTAGGAATTCTATAGGATAGGATTTGCAAAGGAAAAATTCCTTTGAATCCCTTTGGTTTGTAGGAATGGATTCCTATTCCTATGTAGGATAGGAATCAATCCTTCACATTTTGGAGGGAAAAAAACATTAGCCTAGACTCAATGGAAAAATTCATATCCTATGCACCAAATGACATCTCTTCCTCTACAGGAATTGAGATGCATGTCATCTCACTTCCTATGATTTTTATATTACTATAAAATGTCTATCCTATGAACCAAAGGAGGCCTGAAACGGAGGGAGTACAAATCATAGGCGGGCTAGTTTGGCCTAGTGGGTTTTAGTGATATGATGTGGTACAGTGCCGTCCAGTCTTTGCGTGTGGTAGCAGTACTGTGGGTACATTAAGTTTTCTTGAAGAAGCGGAATTCAACGAAGTCATGATGGTTCCTTCGTCCGACCAACTTACAGTGGGAAAGGTTGGGCCTGCGCTACGACCGGGATGGACCAGGATAATTTTGTGCATGGCAGTTGGACCAGGATGGTCGCCGTCCCACATGTCGGTGAATGAAAGTATTCTTTCTGATATAGTGGACGACCAATGAGTATTCATTGTTTATTTTTGATGAAAGCTATTGTCTCCACTGTTATGACGGAGGAGTGTGAAACACGGCAGCCTAGTGAACTTGGCATGTGCACCACTCCCTCCTTCCTCATGTAATACTACCATAGTGTTGACTATAAGGTTGGCTATAAGGTTACAACTTTTTCTCACTTTCTCTCTATCTATTTCCTCTCAAATGTTTTTTACCTTTATTTTTTAGACACAATTGTTTTTATGCCTCTTTTTTATAGAATTAGTTTTCTTATACCTAGGAGCACGTGTAGAGATGGGCTCCTGCAGATCCCACTCCTTGGCTTTGTCAATGCCTCTCTCTCCTCCACATAAGCGGGATTAGGGCATGTACAATGGTTCTATTGTAGGGATGCCACATAGGATAAATGATGAGGTGGAGGAAAGAGAAATCATTAGAAAAGGCTTGTCTTCTCTTATTTAAGAGAAGACAAGATATGATCTCTTAGCACAATATGTTTCACCATGTTTTTAGGAATAACTAGTTATTGAAGATAAGGCTAAGAGATGATCCATTATGCACATGTTTTTTTGTTCATCTCTAAATTACATGCAAGACTTATGATAAGACTGTCTTATCAACCATGGTACAGTTATCAACTATGGTACTACTTGCTATGAATGCGGGCAGTTGGCGTCTGAGAGCATCCACAATGTATCATTCTACTGCCTCTAGACCTGCCTCTAAGCCCTTAGAAGTTGTCGCTATACACTGCTGGACCAAGCCTCTAGGGAAAATTCTCTAGCGTCGCCTCTAACACAAGAGGCTACCTCTAAGCCATTTCTTTGCACTAAAATAATTCCCTGGCCCTACTTACAATCCCTATAGCACATACATTTGTTCAGATTTGGCCTGAGATGGTTGGAGAGAGTAAATATTTTATGTTACATATGGGCTCCACCTTAGAGGCTGCATGCCATAGCTATACATTGCATTTCTTTTAACACACTACTGATGCCCTAAGGGGGAGCACACGGGGGGAGGTGATGGGGTGGGGGGGTTCTGGTGGGCCAGGGCAGTCAGAAGCGGGCTTGGAAGCGGTCCGGACTCCCGCATGGCCCACCTCACATTATCACCATATATATTTCTTGGAGTCCATGCGCGGCGGGTGGGCGATCTCTTCTCCCTCCCCCTTCTCTCTCTTCTCAGCCGACGCCCGCCGAGTGATTAGATTTCGGCTAACGACGGTTTATTCAATTGCAGTCCCACATGTTAGTGAAAATGCGAGACAACGCGTGTCCCCTCTGGTGAGCGGTGTGCGAGCCGGAGTGTTGGGGGTGCGACGCATACGAGTCGTAAGTGTGCCGCCTTTTCCTTTTGAACTTGCAAAACGTAACATTTTCATGTGATCGATCATAGAAATCCAGAACAAAATGATGAGGCTGGTGCTTTCCCGCGCGTTAGGCGGGCTAGTTTGAGTGATATGACGTGCTACAGTGTCGTCCACTTGCTCCATTTTTACGTAAGCCAGAGTCTACACTCTTACGTGGGAGGAGTGCGAAACACGGCGGATCTGATTTTGATCGAGGCATAACTGTTCCCTGAGAACTAATGGAGCACTTTTAGTGATTATAGCATGATAGTTAGGGCATCTCCAGCACTGGCCCTCAAATTTACACCGGCATCTGTCCGAGGACACTGATGGATGCCATCCAATGCTACCCGCATACCTTTCGACAACTATATGAACTAACCGGACGAAATTCGTGCAAACAAAGGAAGTTTCAAATTAACCGGATGAAATTCATTACATTTCAAAAACTTTTCCTATAAACTGGATGAAATTCATTACATATTTCGCACAAACCATAGTAAAACCTACTGTAAACCTAATCTAAACGATCGCCGGTGCACGACCACCATGTCCGGCCATGAACCCGAGAAAGCCGGCCATTGCCTTTGCCTCCTCCTCATCTACCTCGATAACCTCCTCCTCTGGAGCACAAGGTTTTGAAGATTTCCGCCTCCACGTTGCTGCCAAGCGGCTAATCGACCGCCGATGTTTATCCCACCAAGCTTGGCGTCGACTGAGTGGAGGAGCGGTGGCCTTCCTGGGACCAGAGCAGCGGCGACCCACCGTGTACTACTCTTCCTCGCTACCGGCTGCGCCCGCGCACGCGCACCAGCTTCGTGGTCGTGGCGGCGGAGGGCGGCCGAGGGGGGAGCCAACGATCTCCTTCGTCTACTCCTGCGACAGTACGTCCAAGAGAGCTTTGGAGCGAGCCCGGAGCGGATCCGCCGATGTCCTTTGTCTGCTCCTGCAACAGTACGTCCAAGAGATCTTTGGAGCACCAGGAGGCCATGGTTGGAGTGGTGCCAATAGAAGGAAGGGACCAGAGGAGAATGAGTGTGGGTCTTTGGCTATGGCTGGGAGCTGGGGCTCAAGTTAATATAGCGGGCAAATGGCAATGAGCCGCGGCAGATGGATGGACGGCTGGCGCCGGAGTAGGTTCGTCGGCAGTCGCGTGTCATTAATGTCGTTGGCGAATGGAAGGATAGTCGTGGTGTCATTAACGTGGAACAGTCGCTTGCACCGGGATGCCGCGCAGGTGGCGCTCTCTCGGCCGTCACGCTGCTGCAATGCCGGCGCTAGTGAGAGGTCGCGTTGGGTGTGAAGGCGGGCGCTGCTTCAATGACTTAACCATAGGTGCGTTGTATCCCTGACATGTGGGCCCAACGGCCATCTAGCCCACACACCAACTGCACATGCAATTAAGGCCAGTGAATGCGGCATTGACGTTCTGGAGAGACGGTGACCATTTCAGGCGGGAAGCGCGCGCTAGCGATGGAAGGGGTTTCGGTAGGCCAGGGCGGTCAGACGCTGGCGTGGTGGTAAAATGTGAACTCATGGATGACAAGCCTTTGAAGCGTATGCGGCACGTATTAACAACCAGGCGTCCATGCAACCGCTCTTGTCGCCAGCTAGCCTTCGGCGACCACCATTAGACACCACACAACCATGCATAACTTACGGATAATGGACGAATCGACCAGACACACACTCGAGTGCAGTGGCACTATGATCGGTTGCTCACGATAGTACATACTCCGTACCATAGTACCCTCTCTAGCTAGGCTGTTTTATAGATTGTCGTTGTGATGGACGATATACATGAGCAAGGTGCCGAGTCACGAGTATGACCATTGGTGTTGAGCCAGGTGAATACATGCTCGGTGTTCGCGGAGGCCTCCAGCAAACTTCTAAACAGTAATGTCACATACGCATAATTTTGGTTTTTATTTCTTTCTCCACTGACAGGTAGGCCTGCATAGATAGATATATAAAGAACACGAGCTGACGAGGCGCATGCGGACTGTTTGACTGGTCAACTAGACAAATACAGAGTTATACGCTGAGCCAGTGACCGTATAATCACCATGTCTCGTATACAATGATCAAAGTGAGCTATCAAGACAAGTTCGATGACCACCAATGAATTTTACTCGGTAATAGATGACTAGGATTGAAGGGGAATCCAAATTTCCTTCGTCTTCTATCCTTGAGCTCTTCACAGACCAATGCACTTTACGGTTGTTCGGCCACTCCACCCCAGAGCTGTTACCAAGCGTCGTTCATGCCACCGTTCTGCACACTAACCCGTAAGGAAGTGATGGCATCCTGTCGCGCAGAGTTCCTCGCCGCCCATGACCGCACACAGAATGGTAGGGAAGCGGTGGCATCCCGTCGTGCCGAGTTCATCGTCGCTCGCGACCTCACACCTATGTGGGCGGAATTTGAAGCTGCCAAGGCCGAATGGGCGGTAGAGCAAGAGGCGGCCAAAGCCACACAGAGGGAGCGGAAAAGTCAGAAAGCACTCAAGAAAAGAGAGGCCCGCCGCCGCAAGAAAGAAGAGGACACACGCGCTGCAGCGGAGAGGTTGGCGGAGATCCAAGCACGGTGGGGTGTCGCCGACAAAGCCGGGAAGGAGAACGATGGCGTCTGGCCAGCATGTGAGAAGTAGTAGTACTAGTAGTTAGTGTGTGTGTCTGTGTCACCCGTACGTTTGTTTAATTAATTACGAGCATGTACCAGTACTACTAGTTACTAATGTAGTTTTTAGAGAAAATTACTAGTACATTAGCCTAGAGTCAATGGAAAATTCATATCCTATGCATCAAATGGCATCTCTTTCTCTATAGGAATTGAGATGCATGTCATCTCACTTCCTATGATTTTCACATTCCTATAAAAATCCAATCCTATGAACCAAAGGAGGCCTCTGCTGGAGTAACTATTATAGCTAACAGTACTGCTGGTGTAGTAGTTTTCTTCAAGAAGCGGAATTCAACGAAGTCATGATGGTTCCTTCGTCCAAGCAACTTCACAATGGGAAAGGTTGGGCCTGTGATTTGACGGCTCGTTAGTAATTAATGTGGCCTCTCCCTTGGAGTTCTGCGGGCATGGAAAGTGGACCAGGATGGTCGACGTCCCACATGTCGATGAACAGAAGTATTCTGTCCGACATCGAGGAGCAAGGAAACCGCGTGGTATACTATCACTGGTGATTTATATTTATTTTTTATTTCTGATGAATGCTAGCATTTCAACTCTTACGACAAAGGAGTGCCAAACACATCACGTGCTGGATGTCCCACACATCAGCGAAAGGAGTGGGACATGAATAGCGTGGTAGAGCGTCTCCACTTCTGGGTCGGAGACCACACGTAGTAGTACTACTGTACTAGTGGTATGAACGATACAAAGGGCCAGTTCTTTTGGGCGATTCTACCAGAATCGCCCCCCTCCCCAGCTTCTCCTAGAATCACCACTCCATATGTTTTTTACAATCCTAGATAATTAGACCTTACTAGATAGGATTGTAAAAAAATATGGAGTGGCGATTCTGGGAGAAGCTGGGGAGGGGGCGATTCTGGGAGAATCGCCGAAAAGAACTGGCCCAAAGTGTGACCTAGAGAGAAAGACACGTCTAGTTGGAAGGCCTCAGGGCATACACGTAAACAAATATAAAACCTAATATGTGCCTCCAATTAATATAGTAGTAGTAGAGTACTTAGGCACGTAGCCATAACATCACCGGGCATTGCACGTACACCATTTAGTGGTAGTAAGAGACAAATGCCTATATGCCACGCATGTTCATACTATTTGTGCCTTTCTACTTTACTTACTACGCTACATTGCTCAGGTTCATACGTCCACTCCTGGGTACATGTTCGTCTCGTAGTTCCAGTCCCACGTGTTCTTCATAGATGGAACGATCCATAACTGTGGGCAATGGGAGTCCATATCATCGCAGTTAGTGTGGCTCCCCACGATGGAGACTCGTCCAAACTATGGCCAGCCTCGATGCGGAGAAGTCGCGTGCACCGGGAAGCGGCGGTCTCTCAGCTGTCGCGCTGCTTCAAAGCCAACGCCAGTGAGAGGTCGCCTCCGCTCTGGCCGGGCATTAATGCGTCACTGACGTTCTGGGGCGACGCTGACTGTTTCACGCGGGAAGCGCGCGCTGGCAAGGGAGGGGGTTGGGTCGGCCAGAGCGGTTAGACGCGGGCGTGGTGGTGGTATTGGTTTTGAACCGTTTTAGGTGTAGTACTGGTAGTTTGCAAAACTACTCAATTATTGCACCTAGTTTCCTAAGAAAATGTGGTAAAAAACGTTACTCCACAGCCCACTTCCCTTCCCCTTCCTCTTCCACCGCCCGCGCACATCCGCGAGAAGCGACCGGTCGACCCTTATATAGGAGTGGTATCACAGAAAATGCATGAATGACCACTAAAATTTCCAGATTAAAGCGCCGCTCCGGTGGGAGTATGGCGTATGTTGTTACCTTCGGCCGGGCCATGGCTACCAGGCTACGGCGACCAAAGAAGAGGCGGTGGGAGGGGAATGAATGCATCTAATTTTTGGGTTCGCCGTCCAGCTTAAATAAATGCACACCAACACGTGTACCTGCGGGTGCACAAATTATAACATACATGGCTGCTTAAGTGGGCGTCACGTAACTGGTGTGTGTGAGAGATTTTAAGAGACATAGTGCGTGTGTGTGACTCTACTCTTCGGACATGTACTCAACCTTTTGCATCGCGATATAAGTATAATGGTATTACACTTTAGCTAGTGATTTACGTGGCCATGTTAACGTGGTTGTGTAAAAAATGTCACTTCCTGCTCGTGATTTGCGTTATATAATTACTAGCAAGATGCTCATGCATTGCACGGAACATCAATATGCATTTTTTACAAAACACCTGTTGTGATTGACCCATGCAGGAGTAATCCCATGTGTAAAAACTAATGATATCTCATGAATTTTATCGGAAAAACTGGTATCTTGACAATTTCATCGAAAAAATGAAAGATGAGAGATAAGGTGAGGAGGAGTGGAGCGTGGTGGTGACTAGTGGTCGGACTAGGCGGAGGCATGGGGATGGACGGCGCCGGCAGGCGGCAGCGGCCACCATGCTAGATTGTTCCAGAGACTTCCTTTTTTAATTGCTCAGCAATGAGGTTGTGGGAGATAAGGACGATGAATGAGGCAAGGCCTTATCTGTAAATGTGGAGAGAGGTGCGGGTATCTTTTGTAAAATTGTCATAGTTTGCTTTCTATCCATCAGATGTAAATCGGACGGTCTATATTACAAGATGGCAGGCACACCATCATCACCAACTCGTTTTTCTATAAGAGTAGAGTGGATAAGTTTGCTAACTACTAAAGTAAAGTGGAATTTGTCCATGTTATACAAGTAAATTAAGGTGATTGCTTATCATACGAGTAAGGTTGGACGAAGGGTGGTAGGAACAAATGATCCACATAGAGCATGTGTGTGTGAGATGGAGTCTTAGTGTGTGTGGGGGGTGCGTCTGTGTGTGTGTGGCGTGGGGTCCTCGGTGGCGGATGTAATTTAAGTGTGCGTGGCTTCATCATAGTGTATGACAGGGGCCACCAAGGAGGGGATGCGAGAGAGAAGAGGCCCGTGGAGAGGGAAGAGAAGGTGTCTGCGCGTGAGAGGAGTCGACATCGAGAGAACGTGTTTGTTCGAGAGACACCGAGGAAGACTACTATATATCGATGGTGCATGTAGGCGGGAATTAAACGAAGGGATTGTCTTATTGGTTTCAGGGATATAGGGGAAGAGTGGGAGAGGGGGGTGTCGGTGTCAAAACCGGCGGATCTTGGGTAGGGGGTCCCGAACTGTGCGTCTAGGCCGGATGGTAACAGGAGGCAAGGGACACGAAGTTTTACCCAGGTTCGGGCCCTCTTGATGGAGGTAAAACCCTACGTCCTGCTTGATTAATATTGATGATATGGGTAGTACAAGAGTAGATCTACCACGAGATCGGAGAGGCTAAACCCTAGAAGCTAGCCTATGGTATGATTGTTGTTCTATATGTTGTCCTACGGACTAAAACCCTCCGGTTTATATAGACACCGGAGAGGGTTAGGGTTACACAAAGTCGGTTACAATGGTAGGAGATCTACATATCCATATCGCCAAGCTTGCCTTCCACGCCAAGGAAAGTCCCTTCCGGACACGGGACGAAGTCTTCAATCTTGTATCTTCATAGTCCGGGAGTCCGGCTGAAGGTATAGTCCGGCCATCCGGACACCCCCTAATCCAGGACTCCCTCAGTAGCCCCTGAACCAGGCTTCAATGACAACAAGTCCGGCGCGCAGATTGTCTTCGGCATTGCAAGGCGGGTTCCTCCTCCAAGTACTTCATAGAAGATTTTGAACACAAAGATAGTGTCCGGCTCTGCAAAATAAGTTTCCACATATTGCCATAGAGAGAATAATATTTACACAAATCTAATCTGCTGACGTATTCCGTAGTGTGACATCGCACCACGGCCAAGCCTTTATTCGAATTGTTTTATTGTCCCACCTCAGCGTGTCACGCGAGGCGGTTTCCTTGGCACGTCTTGTTAAAGCAGAGATCGTGTCCCCTTATTCCGGGATTCTCATCAATACGGGCGTGGGTAACCCAACCGCTTCTAGGACTCCTAGACTATAGGCAAGTCCAAACGGCCACGGAGAGGACGCTTGATATTCACCCTCTTTATAAAGGGACAAGGCTTTTACTCTTTTCCCTCCCGTTCTCAATCGAATCCTTCCCCCACCTCAAGCTCAAACACCCAAAGTTCAGGTCAGGTGCTCCGAACCTTCAATCATGTCCAGATCTAGCCTTCAAGGCCGATGGGTGCCTTCCTCCGTAATGGAAGAAAACATCAAAAAGTTGAGGGAGGCCAGATATCTGACCGCCGAGGTTTTGCATCGGCTGCCTGCCCGAGGGCAGGCCGTCCCCTCCCCCGAACCCAACGAGAACGTCGTGTTCGTCTCCCACTTCCTCCGAGGTCTAGGCCTTTCTCTGGATCCTTTCGTCAGGGGTTTGATGTTTTATTACGGGCTAGATTTCCTTGATCTAGCTCCGGACTCCTTTCTTCATATCACGACATTTATTGTCGTGTGCGAGGCCTTCCTCCGGTTACCCCTCACTTTGGCCTGTGGCTCAAGACCTTTGAAGTAAAGCCGAAGATGATCGAGGGGAAACATGCAGCATGCGGAGGTGCCTCAATACGCAAGATGATGGGAGCTCCATGGCCCAAAGGTTCCATTCCAGAGGTGTCTGAATTGTGGCAATAGGAGTGGTTCTACATCACGGCTCCTAGAAGTGCCAAGTGGGCGGCCGCCCCTGTTTTCCGCTCGGGCCCTCCACCACAGCTGATGTCATGGATCAGCAGAGGTCTGAGCTGGGGTCCAGCCAAGGACGTGCCTATACTGCAAAGCCACATTTAAGATCTCTTCAATGGAGATTTTAGTTTGGTTGCGGTAATACAAGTTATGCTGGTTCGTCAAGTCCAGCCTTGCAAACGCCGGCCCCTTCGCTTGTGGGAGTTCAATCCCGAGGGACCGCGTGTCATTCAAAATTTCCTCGGCCTGACGCACGAGGAGATGTACAAGTCATTCTTCGGACCTCAGGTAGAGTGTTCGGAAATCACCGAGGACGTGGGCCTGAGCAGTAACCGCACCGCCGAACAGGTAAGGAATCTTCCGGCCAAACATACTATCTCTCATTTGTTATTCTGAGAGTTTGCTTTTTGACCAGGACTGGCTAACAAAGGCGAAGTTGATTCGGTGTTCGGCCCCCCTCCCTGAGGGTTTGGACAATCCGGTATTGGAAAAGATGCTCCAGGTCGCACCTTGCCCGGAGCCCTTGAAGGAAGATACTGGGGAGGATAATACGGGCAGACGCGGGCCCCCAACGCTACCCATTCTAACCGAGGGAGCGAGCGTCCCCATGAAGGAAGACGACCAGAGGAGGAAAAGGACTGCGCCCGGGGATTCGGAAGCCGAAGCTTCCAAATGGGAGAAGAAGTCTCCCACATAGGGTCCTACCTCGGGGGGTGCTTTTTCCGCACAAAGTCCACGGAGGGATCAATTCTCCAGCAAGTCATAAGTGACCCGAAATACTTTAATAGTACAGGTATGCCATCTTTTTCTTCTAAGAAAATAACCACCGCATATATCTTTGAAGTTCGGGCCTTAGCCCCTCTCAAATGAGCTCGTCTTTGGGGGATCTTCTTCCAGAGATGATGGAGAGTGAAACGCCTCCTCCGGACTCCTCCGCTCCGGAAGCGGGCGACCCCGAAGTGTCATCGCGGAGGGCCTCTCCGAGTCCGGTGAGGCCAGAAGATAATCCCATTGACCCCCGAAGCTCCCAGTGTCCGTCTCCCGAAGAGAGCGGACAAAAGAGTCCGGCACCATCTGGTGTGCGATCGGATGTTCTGAGGGAGTTGGTGGGGTGAGCGGCCATCTCAGATGAACACCGTGTGCTAATGAATACGGTGATGGAGAGAATCTCGTCCGTCGAAAGCGGATTGCATGAAGCTTTTATGAGTCTACTGACAGGCTTTGAGGTACGTAAAATAATGTATGATAGTCCTGCACATGCTAGGTGTGCCCTGTGTAGATAGTAGCCCTGAGACTCTGGTTGTCGTCGGAAACGATGACGAACAGAGGATCATATTCCCAAGTAAGAACCATACTGCCTCTATGTGCAGGTGATGGAAGCTCCGGTGGCTAGCCGGACTAGCGAGTTTGCCCATTTAAAACGACAGTTGGATGCGGCAGACACCGACATCGAGCTTGTTAACAAAAGGCTTGACGAGGCACAGGGTAAGTGTCATTATCTGGTAAACGCCACATAGTAAGAGCAGCATGATGCCAGCATCTTTAATATGTTGTGACTGCAGATGGAGCTGCCACTGTTGAAGCCTTGCGGGCAGAACTTGCCTGAGCCAAGGAACAAGCGAGGTTTAGTAATGCGGCTGCTTTGAAGGCGGCCGAAGAGTTGAAGGCCGAGAAGGCCGCGCATGGCGAGAGCCGAGATAAGATGGCCAAGATGGCCATAGAATTAAAAGCTGCCGCCGACCATTGTCGGGTTCTTGAAAAGGAAAACCTAGCGAAGGCATGGACCTTGAGAAGGCTGCTGTGACGAGAAAAGACATCCGCTCTGCTATGAGGGCGAATAAGGAGGAGCTGCGGGAAGCCGGGGATATTGTAGCTGGGAAATCTTTTATGTTGTGGAGGAAGTTCGGAGATCCACGGTATGCCTCTCTGGATCGGCTGTGGAGTTCGGAGGATATGTATATGGATTTGGCAGCGAGCGCTGCCGATGCGGCCAAGTACTTCCAGGGTCAGACGGACCGTGAAGTGGACCAGCTGTTTTGGACACAATTCCATTCTCCCGAGCGTCTGCTTTCATTGACTGACCAATTAGCCGAATGGGCCAAACTGAATAGGTTGTCCAGACTCGCCATGAGGTCTGTTGTGGATCAGCTATGGCCGGAAAGGCCAAAACAGAACAGCTATTTCAGCTTGGTGCAGCAGCTCCTTGACGTGGTGCCGCGCATTGATGTGATGAAGAGGTCGGCGTGCATAGAGGGCTCACGGATGGCCTTTGCCCGTGTTAAAGCATACTGGGCGGAGATGGATGCTACCACTGTTGCAGCGCGGGATTCGGCCATAGGCCGAATGGCTGCTGAGCACTACTTTGAAGAAGTTCTTGAGGGTGCTCGTTTGATAGAGACCCAATGCTCAAAAAATATTATGTTTGAGTGATATGTAATCTCATTGTAAGCGAAACGCTTTTATAAATTTTTTATAAGGCTATTTTTATACTTTTGCCTGAAAGTAATATGATGCCTCCTGGGCGGCCGTTTATGTATACATGTGTATAACCTGAAAGATTGCAGCCCTCGGCTTCAACCCCCATGCATATAATGCGGAGGTGCTCGCAAAAAACACGCGTTCACACTTAACCCAATGTCTTGGTCCTATTAAGGAGGTGATAGCGGAGCGAGCGAGGCAACCGGACTATAATGCTTTAGCACTTTCACTTAGCCATAGGTGTTTGACAGTGGGGCTACTAGATAGCCCCTGGTGGCTCCGCACTCTCCCGATCCCGGGGTGTGTACATGCCTGGCCGGAAAATGGCCCTTCGTTAAGGAGGAGGAATTCTAACATTCCAACAGGTCATCGAGTGGTTGACCAGTCTCACGCTATATCATGACAGTCAATTTTTGGCTTTCTCTACTGAGGTGCTCGTCCGGATGAACCAGGGAACAATAGTAGTAGTTCTCCTGGTGCTACCTTAGCCGGTAAAGCGGAACGTAAGGCACCAAAACACAGGAGCCGGGCAAACCCAACATTTGACCAAAGACAATGATTCGGAGCTGATGCATATAGGGCCAAACTCGCGACGCCAAACACTCCCTAAGGTATTCGGTCTTTGTGGTATAAACCGGGCCTAAATAATGGCCTTTGTAAGAAGCCCCTTGTGTCTAGGTATGTGCATTGTTCTGGCGTGGCCACATGCCAAGACGTCAGCATCCTTCTAAACGGTGGATATGTATCAACAAGAGACAGTAAAAAAGGTTTATGCAGGGTCTTAATCTAAAAAGAATCCTTAGAGCGGGTCCCTGCTGCACGTCTGCGCCCGTGTCTCCGTTGTGCCGTATCCTGGACAGGTGTAGCACGATGATCGTCTGTAAAAGAGAGGAATTTAGGTTAAAAAGTTGTCGTGCAAAAAGACAGTTTTTAAAGAAACCATGTATGATTCAAGATGAGAAAAAATTGCCACTTGTCTGCGTGCGTTGAGCCCCTTGTATTGACAAATAGGGGTGTGACCATTTATTCGATATAAATAGCGGTGCCGGACTTGATCTGGTCTGGGCGCCTTTAGTGTGCGGCTGCCAAGGCAGCCGCACTCTCTTCGGCGCGCAGAGATCGCTTGATATTTCCGTTCACTGAAATGATGCCACGTGGACCGGGCATCTTGAGTGTGAGGGAGGCATAGTGTGGTATTGCATTAAAGCGAGCGAAAGCTTCGCGTCCGAGCAGTGCTTGATAGCCACTTTGGAACGGAGCGATGCAGAAGGTTAAATGCTCGCGACGAAAGTTATCGGGGGAGCCGAATATAACTTGTAGTAGGAGGGAGCCCGTACAACAAGCCCCTGCGCCTGCGTTACTCCTTTAAAGGTAGTATTGCTATGGCGAATTTTTGTTGGGTCTAAGCCCATCCTGCGGATTGTATCCTGATATATTAGATTTAGATTGCTGCCACCGTCCATCAAGACTCGTGTGAAGTGATATCCGCCAATTACTGGGTCTAATACCAGGGCAGCCCATCCTGTGCGGTGGATACTTGCTGAGTAATCGCGATGGTCAAAAGTGATCGGTTGAGGCGACCAGTGGCAGGACTTCGCGGTGACAGGCGCTTGGCTATATTTTCCTGGGAGTGCCGCATTATTTTTTCCCTTGATCACGTGTAACATGTTTACTATTTTGACTTCCGGTGGAAATTTCTTTTGTTCCCCAGTGTCTTGCTTGGGAGGCTCGTCCTCGTCTTCACTTGGTGTATCCTTCCCCTTGTGTACGGCGTTGAGCTTGCCGGACTGCTTGAAGACCCAACATTGTCTGTGGGTATGATTAGCAGGTTTACCAGGGGTACTATGGATCTGACATACTTGGTCCAGAATTTTGTTGAGGCTGGACAGTTCATCCCTGGTGCCTTTAGAGGGCGGCTTTTGACCTGGCCGAGAGCTTTTGAATCCGGCGTTTCCTGTCGTGCCCTTCGTGTTGTCTTCTTTATTCTGGCGTTTGTTATTGCTGTTGCGCCATGATTTCCCGTTTCCATCTCTAACTTCGGATGTACTAGGGTCGCTGGTGCTGCATCTGGCTAGCCAGCTGTCCTCACCTGTGCAAAAGCGGGTCATGAGGCTTGTTAATGCGGCCATCGTTCTCGGCTTATTTTGGCCGAGGTGTCTGGCGAGCCATTCGTCACGGACACTATGCTTAAAAGCTGCCAAGGCTTCGGCGTCCGGACAGTCGACAATCTGGTTTTAGTAAGAAACCTATTCCAAAGCTTTCGGGCAGACTCTCCGGGCTGTTGAGTTATATGACTCAAATCGTCCGCATCCGGAGGTCGGACATAAGTCCCTTGAAAATTTGCTCGAAAGGCGTCTTCGAGCTCTTACCAACTTCCAATGGAGCTTTCGGGGAGGCCTTTAAGCCAGTGACGATTTGGCCCTTTGAGCTTGAGGGGTAAGTACTTGATGGCGTGGAGATCATCTCCTCGAGCCATATGGATATGAAGGATGTAGTCCTCAATCCAGACCCCAGGGTCTGTTGTTCCGTCGTATGTCTCTATGTTTACGGGTTTGAATCCCTTTGGAAATTCATGGTCCAGCACCACATCGGGAAACATAGGGGGTGTGCGGCACCCCTGTAGCTGGGTGTACCGCGTTGTTCGGATGTTTGTTGTGTTGCATTGTATGCTGGGGCGCGCTTGCGTGGTCCATAGATGGATCTTGTTGCGTCGTCCTTTGGGTGCGAGCCCTCGCATGGGTCGCGTGTTGTATTGTGAGTGGCATTGTATGCCGCTCTGTGTTGGTAGAGGGTCGTCTATCCGGCCAGGTGGCTGCTTTGATATTTGGTTGTGGAGGGTCTGAGGCCTCCTCATCGAATTCAGGTAGTAGCTTCCGCTTTGGGTATCTCTTGGAGGGGCGATTGTCGCCGTACCTCGCTGCTGTGTTGAGTATTTTACTCCATCTGATTTGGAGTGTGTCTTGCGCAGCCTTGAGCCCTTGCTTCTGCTTTTTAAGACTCCTCGCGGTGGCAACAAGCCTTTTACGGGCATTCTGCTGCTCCGGGTGCCTGTCCGGCGTTATGTCGTCCGGACCATTATCCTTGATAGAATTTGTTTGTTCGGTTTGATTATCCGGATTGCCGTTGTCCGGCAGCGGTTCGCCTTGCTCCAGCGCTGGGTCTGTGTGATTGTTATTTCTATCGAGGCGGGATTTGGGGCGGCGCTTGCATCGCCGCTTTGACTGCTTCTCGAGGGAACAAGCCTTCGGTGCGTCCTTCCGCTCCTCGTCATCATCTTTTGGTGCGTCCACCATGTATACGTCATATGACGAGGTGGCTTTCCAGGGCCCAATAGGCGCTGGTTCTTCATCATCTCTTTCATCGGCGTCCATACCGCTGATGTCTTCGGAGTCGAAGTCGAGCATGTCGATTAAATCGTCAACAGTGGCTACAAAGTGGGTGGTGGGTGGGCTTTGAATTTCTTCATCGTCCGTATCCCAACCTTGCTGACCGTAGTCCGGCCAGGGCTCTCCTGATAAAGAGAGAGACTTTAGTGTCTTCAGAATATCGCCGAAAGGCGAGTGCTGAAAGATGTCCGCGGCAGTAAACTCCATGATCGGCGCCCAATCGGATTCGATCGGCATGGGCGCGGAGGGTTCGGAGTCCGGAGAGGAGTCCGGCTCCTTGGAGTCACGAGTCTCGCGGAGTGCGGGGCTGGTGTTTGGCTCGATCGCCGTTGGGATCGCAGCCCCCGAGGCGGCGTCCAACCACCCATCCTCGATCGGCGCAGTTGGCTCCTAATTAAGGGTCGAAGCCAATGCGGGTGCGGCCTCCAGGGCACTGTTCGGCGGCAGAGCTAGATCATGCTCGTCGTGACAGTGCGGCGCGCTCGGCAGTGGCTCGGATCCGTCGAAGATCAAGTCCCCGCGGATGTCAGTCGTGTAGTTTAAACTTCCAAATCTGACCTGGTGGCCAGGGGCATAGCTTTCGATCTGCTCTAGATGGCCAAGTGAATTGGCCCGAAGTGCGAAGCTGCCGAAGACGAAGATCTGTCTGGGGAGGAATGTCTCACCCTGGACTGCATCACTATTGATGATCGTAGGAGCCATCAAGCCTGACGGCGACGACACAGAGGAACTCTCAATGAAAGCACCAATGTCGGTGTCAAAACCGGCGGATCTCGGGTAGGGGGTCCCGAACTGTGCGTCTAGGCCGGATGGTAACAGGAGGCAAGGGACACGAAGTTTTACTCAGGTTCGGGCCCTCTTGATGGAGGTAAAACCCTACGTCTTGCTTGATTAATATTGATGATATGGGTAGTACAAGAGTAGATCTATCACGAGATCGGAGAGACTAAACCCTAGAAGCTAGCCTATGGTATGATTGTTGTTCTATATGTTGTCCTACAGACTAAAACCCTCCGGTTTATATAGACACCGGAGAGGGTTAGGGTTACACAAAGTCGGTTACAATGGTAGGAGATCTACATATCCATATCGCCAATCTTGCCTTCCACGCCAAGGAAAGTCCCTTCCGGACACGGGACGAAGTCTTCAATCTTGTATCTTCATAGTCCGGGAGTCCGGCTGAAGGTATAGTCCGGCCATCCGGACACCCCCTAATCCAGGACTCCCTCAGGGGGTAGCTAGAAGGAGATTGTTAAGTGTGAATGTGTGTTTTACCCATCCAGGCAGTAGTTATGTGCACACAAGAAGAAAACGATTCAATGTGGCGTTAGGGTTGAGGGTAATTAACTATGTATGGAGACATAGGAGACGTTGAATGTGCATGTGCGAGAGGTTTACATGTATATGTGGGATGTGTGTGTGCGCGCAAGCATGATCGAGATAAAAGAAAGAAGACATAAGTCATAAGATCAACGATATGGGAGAGATCGGTATGATAATATGCATGCATGTGAGAGTGTAGGGAAGAAGGCTCGATAATTGAGCATGTGTTTTTGTCTTTAAGAGATAGTGGCGTGGGCTAGAGCATGCATCTATGGCGAGCAGAGGGAGCGAAACACAACGATTGTGCAAAAGAGATCAACCTATAAATGCATGTATGGAGAGACATATATAGTGTGGGTGATAGGAAGTAAGAGTGCGTGCGAGAAAGAAATGTTGACAGAGAAACTACAGATAGATACAGAGATAGAGATGCTAGATAGAGGGACATCGGGTAGTTTGAGTGTTGGAGATGACCGCCGGGTGGTTCAGAGGGTGAAGTTATGTGTGTGTGAGAGAAAGATAAAAACAGGGCACTTGACTGCATGTAGAGAGAAACATATATAGTGTGCATGATAGGAAGCAAGAGTGAGGGCGAGAAACAAGGTTGATGGAGAAATAGATAACTAAAAAGATAAAGATGCTAGCTAGCTAGTGTGTGTTATAGAGAGGAGTCGAGTGGATCATAAGGCTGAATTACGTGTGTGTGGATGTGAGATAGATAGAGAGAGAGAGTGCATGTGAGTCAAATACAAACAAATATCAGAGAGAAATGAGATCCCGAGAGACGGAGTTTTGTGTCTGCGAGAGAGAAAGATATTTCACAATGAGAGTGATTGATAGAGACATATGAGGGAACACAAGATATCTCTAGGGAGAGAGAGTGTGTGTGTGAGCGACATACAAGAGAATGGTGGAGAGATATGAGACCCTGGGAGACAGAGTTTGTGTTTGTGTGTGAGAAAGAGATATTTAAGAGGAAGAGTCGTAGCTTCTCATATCTAAGGAGCGAAAGACATCTCTGTGTGAGAGGGGGTGTGCGAGTGGCACACAGGGGAATAGTAGAGAGAAATGAGACCCCGGGAGACGAAGTTTGTGTTTGTGTGAGAGAAAGAGATTTCACATGGAGAATCATAGTTAGAGACACATAGCAGGGAGCGGGATATACTTAAAGAGAGATAGAGTGGTGAAGGTAAAGGGAGAGAGTATCGTCAGTGTGTTGTGAAGATAAAAGATTATTGTCGACATACATGTAGCACGAGAGATACCCGAGAGACAATGAACACGTATAGGTCTAGAGAGATACTCCTATATAAGCATGAGTGATAGCTATATGAGACGAATATCTGGATTAAAGGGGATTCAAATATTTAAACTGGAGTTCACGACATCGATAATATCATAACGCAAATTGGTGTATGAAACATGCATATTCATTTGAATTTGGGGACACGTGTAATGTTATATAGTTTATCAATATTCCATAGATTCTTTAATTAGAGACAATGCATGATTTATATGCAATTAATGTCTAAACGGGATTACACTATATGTTGCGTGTGTGAAACACATTATACATGTTTGAGAAGTAAAAAAACCACATGAAACACACATTAATTGGAGACAGTTAGCGGGAATGCATACATTGGATTTCAACATAAAGTGGTTTCAAATGTTTGGAAATCCAAATTAAGATGGATACAGCCTTATGAATCTGAGATCATGCCATTTGTAAACCATATTTATGTATAAAGGGCGTTGTGCTTTTGAAAGTATATATAAAAATGATGTATATAGGATTTTATTCCAATCGCAAATGGATCCTGCCTGAAACAAAATTGAATACAAACTGGATTCGAATTGAGTTGGCACGGTAAACGTGCACTCTTGCTCTGCAAAAATTTGAATGAAGCGGGGAAAGTCGCAGTAACCGCCCGAAATCAAAATCTGCAAGATGGAAATTACTGCCTATCCCTGACATGCAAAGCCTATCGGCTCGATTTCTATAGGTTTCGATAGGGGTAGGTTTGTAATTTCACTCAAACATGACATAACCACCTCTCACCCGGATTCATACACGGTGGGCGCCAAAACACAGTGTCTCCTCGGCCGAAATCGACTCCCTCCCCGATTCACACATGGTGGGCGCCAAAAACAAACTCTCGTCGGCAAATATTCGGTGTATGCAAGATTACCGTCCTATCCCCAACCGACTAATATAGCTGTGATGTAGGAAATTTTAAATGGGGGCTAAGTTTGTAAATTTCCTCTCATTTGAGACAAGCGTGCCCTGAAGACATGGTTTCCCCCTTCCTCTCTCCCTCCATTTCCCCATTCGTACTCCATGGGCGCCAAAACACCCTCTCCACCCCAACCTCCTCCGTCCTCCACCCCATCCACCACCGTCCTCCTCCACCGAAGTTGATACCCCGACGCCGTCGGCCATTATAAGAGATCGACCTCTCTCATCCACTGCTTCGGACTGGGATCCTTGCATCTCGTCCTCTCGCTTCATCCCCACCGTCGTCCACCTTGCCGGCGTTGCTCCTACGACCGACTCATCCACCGCGCCCTGCCGCCACCGTCTACCCTCCTAGATCTTCTTCCACGCCGCCGACAGCCATCGATACGACAGCACCATCAAATTCTCAGCAGATGCATGCAGGGTGCCGCACCAGAGGCGGCACTCTTTCATATTTGCTCAACTTATTTATCGCAGTAAGAAAATAGATCGCCACTTCTTTACTCTGATTTCTTGTCCATCACTTACTTGCTAGTTGAAAGCAAACATTGGTTGCAAAGTTGCCTTTGTTCGGTTTGCACCTTCAGATCCGCCATGGCACGCTCAACAATACTCGCAATGCTTATGGTTTTCCCCTTTTATATTCCACACTAGTTAATAAATGACAGTAGACTAAATTTCAAAATTGGGTCAGTCAATTTTTGAGAGCTCGCCGGAGTTCACCGGTGCGAAGGAAGGGGCTTAGGTGGGGATGGTGGCTCTGGGGGCGGTGGTGGGGCCTCGCCGAACGAAGAAAACTCGACGCGGGTGGGGGCGGGGGTGGGGTGGGAGTGGCGGAGGAACACAGGCTGTGGGGGTCGGTGGTTCGGCCAGTGGCCCGTGCGGTGTTTTGTATGGGAAGAATCAGAGACGAGGAAGAAGAAGGGTTAGTAGACGTAAGATCTTCACCAAACAGCCTGAAATGGTCGACTGACCCAAATGACGAAAGTCACGTGATGTGATGCGCCGAGACCGTTGCACCAGGTGTCCTCCAGTTATTCGCTGTCTTTGCCATGTCATTCGCTTGTGTGTTGCATCTTGTCATGTCATCATGTGCATTGCATCATCATGTTTTCAAAACTTGCATTAGTCCGGGTCTCCCAGTTCCTTCCGTTGTCCATTCTGAGCCCAACCACACTCGAACGCGCCCGCGGCATGTCCGAAATATTATTTTTATAAGTGGCCAGAAAATGTTCTCGGAATGGGTTGAAAGTTGGCATGCGGTGTTGTTATGTTGTAGGTAGGCCGCCTGCCAAGTTTCATCGCATTCGGAGTTCGTTTGATGCCCCAACGAATAACTATAGCGGCAGTATAGCCGGTCTATCGTCGGACATTTTCGGTCTATGGAAACAGACGTCGGGCCTCTCTCTCTCTTCTCTCCTCTCAGCCCGAGGCCTTCTGCACAGCCCACATGCTCAAACCTACCCCTCCTCGCGTCCGGAGCCGTTGGATCGCGATCGGAGGCTCCAAAACCCCCCCTAAACCCCCTAACCCTAGAACCTGCCCTATATAAACCACCTTCCCTTCCATTTTTGGGCAACCCTACCCCCTCCTCCTCTTTTTTTCCACGCCTCCACCTGCATCCAGCCGCCGCCAGCATCGTTTTCAGCGCCGGCAAGCCATGCGCCGCCACTTGGCAAGTCGCCATGGGCCAGCCGCCGCCTGCACAGCCGCTTCCCTCCACTCCTGTGCCTCCACTTGTACCCGCCACCTCACCCGTGCCCCTGCGCGCCGCGCGACCCGCCAGGACCCAGATCGGGGCCCAGGAAGCCCATCTAGGCCCGACCGCTGTGCCCCGTTCGCCCCGCTCGAGCTGGATCGGGAGAGACCGATCCCAAGCTCCCCGCGCCGCCGCCTGACCTCCTCGCCGGAGTTGAGTACCCCGGGTGCCACGCCTCTCTCTTTCCCCTGCCCCTCCTCCTTCCTCTCTCTCTCACAAAGCTCTCTCTCTCTCTCCCCGTGTCGCGCATGGCCTCAGAGGTTCGTCGCGCCGCCGCATGGAGTTCGCCGGAGCTCATGACCTCTGTCATTTCTTCGCCCGAATCTGTGCCGCCCTCGCCGTCCTTGCGCACATCCGGTCAGATCCGATGCCCAGGGGCCGGATCCACCCATTCCTGTCGTCAGCCGGACCCATCCCCGCCGCCTACTGCCGTCCCCTCGCCGGAATCCGTCGGTCGCCGCTGTGTCGTTCCTCCTCTGCTTCTCGACGCCCACGTTGACTGCGCCGCAAGCGTACATCTGCAGGGCTGGCAGGCCAGCTGCGCGCCTAGCAGCCCAACCGGTCCACCTCACCATCGACTGGGCCTTGGCCCATGGTTAGCACTCCAGCGCCCCCCTCTGTGCAGCCTGCCAATGTATCAGCCTGTAACGAGTTTCGGCCCGAGTCACAGTTTTTTTTTCGCGAATGAATTTGTTAATTAATCAGGGAGCTGCAGTTTTCAGAAAACCCCCTGTTGTTCATGCATATTATAACTCTCAAACTGTGCATCGGTTTAAAATAAATTATATATGAAACATGACTAGAATTTCATCTAGTTTCATAATATCCAACTTTCATGCATGTTTGAAATGTTTAAAATGTTTTTTGGTTACATTTGCTCCTATGCCATGATAAATGCTTTATTTCATAACTAAATAACTGTAGCTCCAAACCTAACAAACTTTATATGTAAATGGGGTAGAAAATGCCTAGTTTAACATGGTGGCTTTACTTTACATGTTTAACAACTCTAAAATATGGTTTAGGGCAGAACAGTACCAAACCTTAAAATATGCATATGGGGTTTTGCCGGAATTGTTGTTTGTTATTTCCGGACTCATTTTAACTTGCCTAGATAGGTAGTTCTCATATGCCTCACCCCTTGCCATGGTTAACAACATTTAATATTGTTGAGTACATAAACAGGAGAGAACTAAATAATTGATGTGGTGTTCCGTCAATATGCAACTCGTTGCATATTGAGCTCCACTTAACTTGTAGTTTTGCTTGTGCACTTTGCCATGCCATGCCTCTTTAATCCGAACATGCATCAGACTTGTTTGTGCATCATGCCATGCTTATGTGATGTTTTTATACTATGTTGGTTGCTTATTTCCGGTGTTGCTTCTTCGGGTTGGTTCCGATAACGTCGCGTTTGTGAGGATTCGTTTGACTTCGTCCGTTTTTCTTCTTCATGGACTCGTTCTTCTTCCTTGCGGGATCTCAGTCAAGATGACCATACCCTCGAAATCACTTCTATCTTTGCTTGCTAGTTGCTCGCTCTTTTCCTATGGTGCGATACCTACCACTTGCTATATCATGCCTCCCATATTACCATGTCAAGCCTCTAACCCACCTTTCCTAGCAAACCGTTGTTTGGCTATGTTACCGCTTTGCTCGGCCCCTCTTATAGCGTTGCTAGTTGTAGGTGAAGATGAAGTTTGTTCCATGTTTGGAACATGGATATGTTGGGATATCACAATATCTCTTATTTATATTAATGCATCTATATACTTGGTAAAGGGTGGAAGGCTCGGCCTTATGCCTGGTGTTTTGTTCCACTCTTGCCGCCCTAGTTTCCGTCATACCGGTGTTATGTTCCTTGATTTTGCGTCCCTTACGCGGTTGGGTGTTATGGGGACCCCTTGACAGTTCGCTTTGAATAAAACTCCTCCAGCAAGGCCCAACCTTGGTTTTACCATTTGCCTCACCACCACCTACTTTTCCCTTGGGAGTCGCGCTCCCCGGGGTCATCTTTATTTTAAGCCCCCCCCCCGGGCCAGTGCTTGTCTAAGTGTTGGTCCGAACCGAGTAGACTGCGGGGCCACCTCGGGGAAACTTGAGGTTTGGTTTTACTCATAGGATGTCTCATCCGGTGTTGCCCTGAGAACGAGATATGTGCAGCTCCTATCGGGATGTCGGCGCATCGGCGGTCTTGCTGGTCTTGTTTTACCATTGTCGAAATGTCTTGTAATCGGGATTCCGAGTCTGATCGGGTCTTCTTGGGGGAAGGAATATCATTCGTTGACCGTGAGAGCTTGTGATGGGCTAGGTTGGGACACCCCTGCAGGGTTTGAACTTTCGAAAGCCGTGCCCGCGGTTATGTGGCAGATGGGAATTTGTTAATGTCCGGTTGTAGAGAACTTGACACTTAACTTAATTAAAATGCATCAACTGCATGTGTAGCCATGATGGTCTCTTCTCGGCGGAGTCCGGAAAGTGAACACGGTTCTTGTGTTATGCTTGAACGTAAGTAGTTTCAGGATCACTTCTTGATCACTTCTAGTTCATGACCGTTGCGTTGCTTCTCTTCTCGCTCTTATTTGCGTAAGTTAGCCACCATATATGCTTAGTGCTTGCTGCAGCTCCACCTCACTACCCTTTCCTACCCATAAGCTTAAATAATCTTGATCTCGCGGGTGTGAGATTGCTGAGTCCTCGTGGCTCATAGATACTTCCAAATAGTTGCAGGTGCCGATGATACCAGTGGAGATGACGCAACTGAGCTCAAGTGGGAGCTCGATGAAGATCGTGTTCATTGTGTTGTTTCGTTTCCAGTTGATTAGTAGTGGAGCCCAGTCGGGTCGATCGGGGATCTAGCATTTGGGGTGGTCTTTCTTCTATTTTGGTTCCGTAGTCGGACCTTGATTGTATTCTGGATGATGTATGTTTAACTTGTATTTGTGTGAAGTGGCGATTGTAAGCCAACTCCTTATCCCTTTCTTATTCAGTACATGGGATGTGTAAAGATTACCCCTCTTGCGACATGCCTACCATGCGGCTATGCCTCTAAGTCGTGCCCCAACACGTGGGAGATATAGCCGCATTGTGGGTGTTACACGCGACTTGCATGCAGACATGCATAATATGCTTCCTCTTTTGTTCTTTAACATGTTGCTCTTCTGTTCTTCTTTAGTAAGCATAGTATGTTCCTTGTCAGGAAGGGGAGCAGGGACATCTGTAGCCGACAACTCTAGTGGGCCGGTTCTGCTAAATGATTTCACACTTCGAGTTGGTCTGCCATAATACCCCGGAAATGGTGGGAGCCGCGCGGTCTTTAATAGACTAAACTGATGGTAACAGTTGTGCGCCTACAGATGAATAGAGCTGGCATGTAGGTGATCGATAGGTTGCATATTAGTAGCGGCAAAACCCTATGTTTTCCAGCTAGTTCCGCTTTCCCAATTTATTTATGGTGGTTATGGTGTACCCCCATTATCTACACTATGATCTGTCTACTGGCTCTTGATACGTCTCCAACGTATCTATAATTTATGAAGTATTCATGCCATGTTTACAATAGTTTTATATGATTTTGGTATGATTTGATTAGAACTAACCCGGACTGACGCTGTTTTCAGCAGAACTACCGTGGTGTTGTTTTTGTGCAGAAATAAAAGTTCTCGGAATGCGATGAAAATCAATGGAGAATTTTTCTGGAAAATATAAAAAATACTGGAACAAAAATCTACCGGAGGGGAGTCCTGTGGGCCCCACGAGGGTGGGGGCGCGCCCACCCCCTGGGCGCGCCCCTGTGCCTCGTGGACTACCCGTGGGGCCCCTGACTTGTTCTCGATGCCAACCTCTCCTATAAATACCCAAACCTCCAGAAATTAACCCATATCAGAAGTTCCACTGCCGCAAGCCTCTGTAGCCACGAGAAATCAATCTAGGCCCTCAATGGCACCCTGCCGGAGGGGGCCATCATCACCGAAGGCTATGGAGGAGGATCCCGGTGGGGCCATCATCACCATGAAGGCCAAGATTCAGAGGGAGAACCTCTCCCCATCTAGGGGGAGGACGTGGAGGAGGAAGCACAAGGGGGAGAACCTCTCCTCCTCTCTCTCGGTGGCGCCGGAGTGCCATCGAGAGGGGAATCATTGTCGTGGTGATCATCTTCATCAACATCACCATCATCATCACCATCCTCATCTCTTTTACACGGTCCACTCTCCCGCACCCCGTTGTAATCCCTACTTGAACATGGTGCTTTATGCCACATATTATGATCCAATGATGTGTTGCCATCCTATGATGTTTTGAGTAGATATCCTTTGTCTTTGGGTTGATTGATGATCTAGATTGGTATGAATTGTATGTTTTATTTTGGTGCTGTCCTATTGTGCCCTCCGTGTCGCGCAAGCATGAGGGGCTGTAGGGTGTTGCAATATGTTCATGATTCGCTTATAATGGGTTGCTTGAGTGACAGAAGCATAAACCCGAGTAAGGGGGTTGTTGTTGGGGAACGTAGTAATTTCAAAAAAATTCCTATGCACACGCAAGATCATGGTGATGCATAGCAACGAGAGGGGAGAGTGTGATGTACGTACCCTTGTAGACCGACAGCGGAAGCATTAGCACAACGCGGTTGATGTAGTCGTACGTCTTCATGGCCCGACCGATCAAGCACCGAAACTACGGCACCTCTGAGTTTTAGCACACGTTCAGCTCGATGACGATCCCCGGACTCCGATCCAGCAAAGTGTCGGGGAAGATTTCCGTCAGCACGACGGCGTGGTGACGATTTTGATATACTACCATCGCAGGGCTTCGCCTAAGCACCGCTACAATATTATCGAGGACTATGGTGGAAGGGGGCACCGCACACGGCTAAGAATATGATCATGTGGATCAACTTGTGTGTCAAGGGGTGCCCCCTGCCCCCGTATATAAAGGATCAAGGGGAGGAGGCCGGCCGGCCCTCTATGGCGCGCCAAGGAGGAGTCCTCCTCCTAGTAGGAGTAGGACTCCTACTAGGAGGGGGAAAGAAGTGGGGAGGGAGAGGGAAAGGGGGGCGCCGCCCCCCCTCTCCTAGTCCAATTCGGACCAGGGGGGAGGAGGCGTGCGGCCCACCTTTGGCTGCCCCTCTCTCTCTCCACTAAGGCCCATATGGCCCATTACTTCTCCCGGGGGGTTCCGGTAACCCTCCGGCTCTCCGGTTTTCTCCGAAATCACCCGGAACACTTCCGGTGTCCGAATAAAGCCGTCCAATATATCAATCTTTATGTATCAACCATTTCGAGACTCCTCGTCATGTCCGTGATCACATCCGGGACTCCGAACTAACTTCGGTACATCAAAACTCATAACCTCATAATATAACTGTCATCGAAACCTTAAGCATGCGGACCCTACGGGTTCGAGAACAATGTAGACATGACCGAGACACGTCTCCGGTCAATAACCAATAGCGGAACCTGGATGCTCATATTGGCTCCTACATATTCTACGAAGATCTTTATCGGTCAGACCGCATAACAACATACGTTGTTCCCTTTGTCATCGGTATGTTACTTGCCCGAGATTCGATCGTCGGTATCTCAATACCTAGTTCAATCTCGTTATCGGCAAGTCTCTTTACTTGTTCCGTAATACATCATTTCGCAACTAACTCATTAGTTGCAATGCTTGCAAGGCTTATGTGATGTGCATTACCGAGAGGGCCCAGAGATACCTCTCCGACAATCAGAGTGACAAATCCTAATCTCGAAATACGCCAACCCAACATGTACCTTTGGAGACACCTGTAGAGCACCTTTATAATCACCCATTTACGTTGTGATGTTTGGTAGCACACAAAGTGTTCCTCCGGCAAACGGGAGTTGCATAATCTCATAGTCATAGGAACATGTATAAGTCATGAAGAAAGCAACAGCAACATACTAAACGATCGGGTGCTAAGCTAATGGAATGGGTCATGTCAATCAGATCATTCACCTAATGATGTGATCCCATTAATCAAATAACAACTCCTTGTTCATGGTTAGGAAACATAACCATCTTTGATTAACGAGCTAGTCAAGTAGAGGCATACTAGTGACACTCTGTTTGTCTATGTATTCACACATGTATTATGTTTCCGGTTAATACAATTCTAGCATGAATAATAAACATTTATCATGATATAAGGAAATAAATAATAACTTTATTATTGCCTCTAGGGCATATTTCCTTCAGTCTCCCACTTGCACTAGAGTCAATAATCTAGATTACATAGTAATGATTCTAACACCCATGGAGCCTTGGTGCTGATCATGTTTTGCTCGTGGAAGAGGCTTAGTCAACGGGTCTGCAACATTCAGATCCGTATGTATCTTGCAAATCTCTAAGTCTCCCACCTGGACTAGATCCCGGATGGAATTGAAGCGTCTCTTGATGTGCTTGGTTCTCTTGTGAAATCTGGATTCCTTTGCCAAGGCAATTGCACCAGTATTGTCACAAAAGATTTTCATTGGACCCGATGCACTAGGTATGACACCTAGATCGGATATGAACTCCTTCATCCAGACTCCTTCATTTGCTGCTTCCGAAGTAGCTATGTACTCCGCTTCACATGTAGATCCCGCTACAACGCTTTGTTTAGAACTGCACGAACTGACAGCTCCACCGTTTAATGTAAACACGTATCCGGTTTGCGATTTAGAATCGTCCGTATCAGTGTCAAAGCTTGCATCAACGTAACCTTTTACGATGAGCTCTTTGTCACCTCCATATATGAGAAACATATCCTTAGTCCTTTTCAGGTATTTCAGGATGTTCTTGACCGCTGTCCAGTGATCCACTCCTGGATCACTTTGGTACCTCCACGCTAGACTTATAGCAAGGCACACATCAGGTCTGGTACACAGCATTGCATACATGATAGAGCCTATGGCTGAAGTATAGGGAACATCTTTCATTTTCTCTCTATCTTCTGCAGTGGTCGGGCATTGAGTCTTGCTCAACTTCACACCTTGTAACATAGGCAAGAACCCTTTCTTTGCTTGATCCATTTTGAACTTCTTCAAAACTTTGTCAAGGTATGTGCTTTGTGAAAGTCCAATTAAGCGTCTTGATCTATCTCTATAGATCTTAATGCCTAATATGTAAGCAGCTTCACCGAGGTCTTTCATTGAAAAACTCTTATTCAAGTATCCATTTATGCTATCCAGAAATTCTATATCATTTCCAATTAGTAATATGTCATCCACATATAATATCAGAAATGCTACAGAGCTCCCACTCACTTTCTTGTAAATATAGGCTTCTCCAAAAGTCTGTATAAAACCAAATGCTTTGATCACACTATCAAAGCGTTTATTCCAACTCTGAGAGGCTTGCACCAGTACATAAATGGATCGCTGGAGCTTGCACACTTTGTTAGCTCCCTTTGGATCGACAAAACCTTCTGGTTGCATCATATACAACTCTTCTTCCAGAAATCCATTCAGGAATGCTGTTTTGACATCCATCTGCCAAATTTCATAATCATAAAATGCGGCAATTGCTAACATGATTCGGACAGACTTAAGCATCGCTACGGGTGAGAAGGTCTCATCGTAGTCAATTCCTTGAACTTGCCGAAAACCTTTTGCGACAAGTCGAGCTTTGTAGACAATAAGATTACCGTCAGCGTCAGTCTTCTTCTTGAAGATCCATTTATTCTCAATTGCTTGCCGATCATCGGGCAAGTCAACCAAAGTCCATACTTTGTTCTCATACATGGATCCCATCTCAGATTTCATGGCTTCAAGCCATTTTGCGGAATCTGGGCTCACCATCGCTTCTTCATAGTTCGTAGGTTCATCATGATCTAGTAGCATGACTTCCAGAACAGGATTACCGTACCACTCTTGCGCAGATCTCACTCTGGTTGATCTACGAGGTTCAGTAGTATCTTGTTCTGAAGTTTCATGATCATCATCATTAGCTTCCTCACTGACTGGTGTAGGTGTCACTGAAACAGTTTTCTGTGATGCACTACTTTCCAATAAGGGAGTAGGTACAGTTACCTCGTCAAGTTCTACTTTCCTCCCACTCACTTCTTTCGAGAGAAACTCCTTCTCCAGAAAGTTTCCGAACTTAGCAACAAAAGTCTTGCCTTCAGATCTGTGATAGAAGGTGTATCCAATAGTCTCCTTTGGATATCCTATGAAGACACACTTCTCCGATTTGGGTTCGAGTTTATCAGGTTGAAGCTTTTTCACATAAGCATCGCAGCCCCAAACTTTCAGAAACGACAACTTTGGTTTCTTGCCAAACCATAGTTCATAAGGCGTCGTCTCAACGGATTTTTATGGTGCCCTATTTAACGTGAATGCGGCCGTCTCCAAAGCATAACCCCAAAACGATAGCGGTAAATCAGTAAGAGACATCATAGATCGCACCATATCTAGTAAAGTACGATTACGACGTTCGGACACACCATTGCGCTGTGGTGTTCCGGGTGGCGTGAGTTGCGAAACTATTCCGCATTGTTTCAAATGTACACCAAACTCGTAACTCAAATATTCTCCTCCACGATCAGATCGTAGAAACTTTATTTTCTTGTTACGATGATTTTCAACTTCACTCTGAAATTCTTTGAACTTTTCAAACGTTTCAGACTTATGTTTCATTAAGTAGATATACCCATATCTGCTCAAGTCATCTATGAAGGTGAGAAAATAACGATATCCGCCACGAGCCTCAATATTCATCGGACCACATACATCTGTATGTATGATTTCCAACAAATCTGTTGCTCTCTCCATAGTACCAGAGAATGGTGTTTTAGTCATCTTGCCCATGAGGCACGGTTCGCAAGTACCAAGTGATTCATAATCAAGTGGTTCCAAAATTCCATCAGTATGGAGTTTCTTCATGCGCTTTACACCGATATGACCTAAACGGCAGTGCCACAAATAAGTTGCACTATCATTATCAACTCTGCATCTTTTGGCTTCAACACTATGAATATGTGTGTCACTACTATCGAGATTCAACAAAAATAGACCACTCTTTAAGGGTACATGACCATAAAAGATATTACTCATATAAATAGAACAACCATTATTCTCAGATTTAAATGAATAACCATTATTCTCAGATTTAAATGAATAACCGTCTCGCATCAAACAAGATCTAGATATAAGGTTCATGCTTAACACTGGCACCAAATAACAATTATTTAGGTCTAATATTAATCCCGAAGGTAGATGTAGAGGTAGCGTGCCGACTGCGATCACATCGACTTTGGAACCGTTTCCCACGCGGATCGTCACCTCGTCCTTAGCCAATCTTCGCTTAATCCGTAGTCCCTGTTTCAGGTTGCAAATATTAGCAACAGAACCAGTATCAAATACCCAGGTGCTACTGCGAGCATTAGTAAGGTACACATCAATAACATGTATATCACATATACCTTTGTTCACCTTGCCATCCTTCTTATCCGCCAAATACTTGGGGCAGTTCCGCTTCCAGTGACCAGTCTGCTTGCAGTAGAAGCACTAAGTTTCAGGCTTAGGTCCAGGTTTGGGTTTCTTCTCTTGAGCAGCAACTTGCTTGCCGTTCTTTTTGAAGTTCCCCTTCTTCTTCCCTTTGCCCTTTTTCTTGAAACTAGTGGTCTTGTTGACCATCAACACTTGATGCTCCTTCTTGATTTCTACCTCCGCAGCTTTCAGCATTGCGAAGAGCTCGGGAATAGTCTTATTCATCCCTTGCATATTATAGTTCATCACGAAGCTCTTGTAGCTTGGTGGCAGTGATTGGAGAATTCTGTCAATGACGCAATCATCTGGAAGATTAACTCCCAATTGAATCAAGTGATTATTATACCCAGACATTTTGAGTATATGCTCACTGACAGAACTGTTCTCCTCCATCTTGCAGCTATAGAACTTATTGGAGACTTCATATCTCACAATCCGGGCATTTGCTTGAAATATTAACTTCAACTCCTGAAACATCTCATATGCTCCATGACATTCAAAACGTCATTGAAGTCCTGATTCTAAGCCGTAAAGCATGGCACACTGAACTATCGAGTAGTCATCAGCTTTGCTCTGCCAGACGTTCATAACATCTGGTGTTGCTCCAGCAGCAGGCCTGGCACCCAGCGGTGCTTCCAGGACGTAATTCTTCTGTGCAGCAATGAGGATAATCCTCAAGTTACGGACCCAGTCCGTGTAATTGCTACCATCATCTTTCAACTTTGCTTTCTCAAGGAACGCAATAAAATTCAACGGAACAACAGCACGATCCATCTATCTACAATCAAGCATAAACAAGCAAGATACTATCAGGTACTAAGTTTCATGATAAATTTAGGTTCAATTAATTTACTTAAAGAACTCCCACTTAGATAGACATCCCTCTAATCCTCTAAGTGATTACGTGATCCAAATCAACTAAACCATGTCCGATCATCACGTGAGATGGAGTAGTTTCATTGGTGAACATCACTATGTTGATCATATCTACTATATGATTCATGCTCGACCTTTCGGTCTCCGTGTTCCGAGACCATATCTGTATATGCTTGGCTCGTCAAGTATAACCTGAGTATTCCGCGTGTGCAACTATTTTGCACCCGTTGTATTTGAACGTAGAGCCTATCACACCCGATCATCACGTGGTGTCTCAGCACGAAGAACTTTCACAATGGTGCATACTCAGGGAGAACACTTCTTGATAATTAGTGAGAGATCATCTTATAATGCTATCGTCAATCAAAGCAAGATAAGATGCATAAAAGATAAACATCACATGCAATCAATATAAGTGACATGATATGGCCATCATCATCTTGTGCTTGTGATCTCCATCTTCGAAGCACCATCGTGATCACCATCGTCACCGGCGCGACACCTTGATCTCCATCATAGCATCGTTGTCGTCTCGCCAATCTTATGCTTCCACGACTATCGCTACCGCTTAGTGATAAAGTAAAGCATTACAGCGCAATTGCATTGCATACAATAAAGCGACAACCATATGGCTCCTGCCAGTTGCCGATAACTTGGTTACAAAACATGATCATCTCATACAATAAAATTTAGCATCATGTCTTGACCATATCACATCACAACATGCCCTGCAAAAACAAGTTAGACGTCCTCTACTTTGTTGTTGCAAGTTTTACGTGGCTGCTATGGGCTTAAGCAAGAACCAATCTTACCTACGCATCAAAACCACAACGATAGTTTGTCAAGTTGGTGCTATTTTAACCTTCGCAAGGACCGGGAGTAGCCACACTCGGTTCAACTAAAGATGGAGAAACTGTCACCCGCTAGCCACCTTTGTGCAAAGCACGTCGGGAGAACCGGTCTCGCGTAAGCGTACGCGTAATGTCGGTCCGGGCCGCTTCGTCCAACAATACCGCCAAACCAAAGTATGACATGCTGGTAAGCAGTATGACTTATATTGCCCACAACTCACTTGTCTTCTACTCGTGCATATAACATCAACACATAAAACCTAGGCTCGGATGCCACTGTTGGGGAACATAGTAATTTCAAAAAAATTCCTACGCACATGCAAGATCATGGTGATGCATAGCAATGAGAGGGGAGAGTGTGATCTATGTACCCTTGTAGACCGACAGCGGAAGCGTTAGCACAACGCGGTTGATGTAGTCGTACGTCTTCACGGCCCGACCAATCAAGCACCGAAACTACGGCACCTCCGAGTTTTAGCACACGTTCAGCTCGATGACGATCCCCGGACTCCGATCCAGCAAAGTGTCGGGGAAGAGTTCCGTCAGCACGACGGCGTGGTGACGATTTTGATATACTACCGTCGCAGGGCTTCGCCTAAGCACCGCTACAATATTATCGAGGACTATGGTGGAAGGGGGCACCGCACACGGCTAAGAATATGATCACGTGGATCAACTTGTGTGTCAAGGGGTGCCCCCTGCCCTCGTATATAAAGGATCAAGGGGAGGAGGTCGGCCGGCCCTCTATGGCGCGCCAAGGAGGAGTCCTCCTCCTAGTAGGAGTAGGACTCCTATGTAACGCCCTCGATGCGGCTATATCTCCCACGTGTCGAAGCACGACTTAGAGGCATAACCGCATTGAAAGCAATGTTGCAAGTGAGGTAATCTTCACACAACCCATGTAATACATAAGGGAAAGATATACATAGTTGGTTTACAATCGCCACTTCACACAATTACAAGAATAAAGCATTACATCATCCATATACAATCAAGGTCCGACTACGGAACCAAAATAAAAGAAGAACCCCAAATGCGACAAGGTCCCCGATCGACCCCAACTGGGCTCCACTACTGATCAACTAGAATGAAACAACACAAAGGACAAGATCTTCATCGAGCTCCTCCTTGAGCTTGGTTGCGTCATCTGCACGGACTCATCCGCACCTGCAAGCTGGTTTTGGAAGTATCTGTGAGCCACGGGGACTCAGCAATCTCGCACCCTCGCGATCAAGACTATTTAAGCTTATGGGTAAGGTAAAGGTATGAGGTGGAGCTGCAGCAAGCGACTAGCATATATGGTGGCTAACATATTTGCAAAAGAGAGCGAGAAGAGAAGGCAAAGCGCGGTCGAGAAGCTATGATCAAGAAGTGATCCTAAAACAACCTACGTCAAGCATAACTCCAACACCGTGTTCACTTCCCGGACTCCGCCGGAAAGAGACCGGACGTTAACAAATTCCCATCTGCCCATAACCGCGGGCACGGCTTTCAAAAGTTCAAATTCCCATCTGCCCATAACACGGTTACACACGCGGTTGATGTATTTTAATTAGGATTAACTTCAGGTTTTCTACAACCAGACGTTAACAAATTCCCATCTGCCCATAACCGCGGGCACGGCTTTCGAAAGTTCAAATCCCTGCAGGGGTGTCCCAACTTAGCCCATCACAAGCTCTCACGGTCAACGAAGGAATAGACCTCCTCCCGACACATTCCGATCAGACTCGGTATCCTGGTTCTTCAAGACATCCTCGACAATGGTAAAACAAATCCAGCAAAGCCGCCCGATGCGCCGACATCCTGATGGGAGCTGCACATATCTCATTCTCAGGGCAACACCGGATAGGTCAAGCTACGAGTAAAACCAGCCCTCAAGTTTCCCCGAGGTGGCCCCGCAGGCTGCCCATTTCGGACCAACACTTAGACAAGCACTGGCTCGGGGGGGTGAAAATAAGATGACCCTCGGGATGCGCGACTCCCAAGGGAAAAAGGCTAGGTGGCGAATGGTAAAACCAAGGTTGGGCCTTGCTGGAGGAGTTTTATCCAAAGCGAACTGTCAAGGGGTTCCCATTATAACCCAACCGCGTAAGGAACGCAAAATCCGGGAACATAACACCGATATGAAGGAAACTAGGGCGGCAAGAGTGGAACAAAACACCAGGCATAAGGTCGAGCCTTCCACCCTTTACCAAGTATATAGATGCATTAATTAAATAAGAGATATTGTGATATCCCAACAAGTAAACATGTTCCAACAAGGAACAACATCTCCATGTTCCAACAAGGAACAAACTTCAATCTTCACCTGCAACTAACAACGCTATAAGAGGGGCTGAGCAAAGCGGTAACATAGCCAATCAACGGTTTGCTAGGACAAGGTGGGTTAGAGGCTTGGTTCAACAATATGGGTGGCATGATAAGCAAGTGGTAGGTATCGTAGCATAGGCATAGCAAAAGAGCGAGCATCTAGCAAGCAAAGATAGAAGTGATTTCGAGGGTATGGTCATCTTGCCTGAAATCCCGCAAGGAAGAAGAACGAGTCCATGAAGAAGACAAACGGCCGTAGTCGAACGGTTCCTCCCAAACACGACGTTATCGGAACCAACCCAAAGAAGCAACACCGGAAAGAAGCAAACAATCATGGTAAACAACCACCACATAATCTTGACACGATGCGCAAACAAGTATGATGCATGTCCGGTTTAATGAGGCATGGCATGTCAAAGTGCACAAACAGCCCTACAAATTAAGTGGAGCTCAATATGCAACGAGTTGCATATTGACAGAACACCACATTAATTATTTAGTTCTCTCCCGGTTAGGTACCCAACAATATTAATGTTGGTTAATATGGCAAGAGGTGAAGTATAACAAAACTATACCATCTAACAATTTAAATGAGGCCGGATATAACCAACAACAAATCTGGTAAATCCCCATATGCATTTATCAACTTGGTGCAACAACAATTTTAAACATAAAGTTGTTAAGATGATGCGGATGGCATGTTCAAGTTTATGCAATTTTATTAAAAGTTGACAAGAGCATTAAGAAGCATTTGTCATCGTGGCGGAAACAAAAGGGGTGCCACAGCAACGATAATGAAACGGTGCCACGGCAACGTTCCGGTTCTGGTAACTCGAGTGAGATACCGATGCAAAGGAGAAATGTGCGGATGCGTGCAAAAGATGGTGGGGCGCTCCCGGATTCCGGGTGTCCCATGAGACGATGGTAACAAGGAAAAAGAGGGGCAACGTGCATCAACAATTCGAACACGGTTCGAACATGAGCATCTCAAACATCGCAAGCATTCGATCACGGATGTCGTCCCGATGGTTATACCTTCGAAGCGTGTGTAAACGAGACGGTTCTCGTTCGGTGCCAAGTAGAGGAAGTAGATGTTCTCGGGACATTCGTAGTGAAGTAGGGGTACATGACGACGGTAGAGGTACTCGTGATCTTGGCGGCGGTAGTCGTTCATGTTCTTAGTTGCACAATTTTCCGTAGATGTTCGGGATCACGATGAGGGACTTGACGTCCATGGAGGCTTCGAGGGTCGACGGTAGTTGTTCTCTATCATCGCGGAAGTAGTCGTACTCGGCGATAGTGGTACTTGGCGTTTCGTCGTGTAGCGGCCTTGACGATTCAACAGGTATGAAGCAACGAAAAACGCACAGTCCTCCCATGTACTTGGCACAATCCGAGACGATCTCGACGATCCAGCGAGGCAACGGTACAGGGCAGTCTTCGTCTTGGCAGGGCAGCGGTCCAAGCGAGCAGTAGCTCTCAAAACCCTGCGAGGAGCCGGCAACAGGCGACGGGATCCTCTGGATCCGGACGGGAACGGGACACCGGCGAGCGGGGTTCAGCAAGGAACTCGATCGGCGGCGATGATGAGTCCTGGCGCGAGCAAGGGGCATGGGGACGACGCTGGCCCTCTCCTCCAGCGAAGCAAGACGACGATGAGCGGGGTTCAGCGATGCCGGGAGTCCTGCTGGCTTGGTGTCGCGATGAACGAACAAGAACGGCCAGGGGCGCGAGGCACTTGAGGGTGCGGGGGCGCGATGGAGCTCGGTGGGCGTGCTCCTCTGCGCACGGACAAGGACGAAGGCGGGCGGCCGAGGGGGACCTCCTATCCAAGGCGCAGGGGTGGAAACTCCGGCCTGGGCAGTCGGGGACGAGGCCGAGGCCGGGAAGGAGCGGCCGGCGGAGTTCCTGCACGGGACATGCGAGGCAGCAAGGAGGAGGTGTTCGGTGTCGGGCGGCGCGAGGAAGAGAGCGTGAGGAGGGAGAGATGGGGATCGGGCGCAGCCCTGTGCGTGTGTGCGTGTGGCGCTGCGGGAGGGGAAAGAACAGGGAGATCGAGCGTGGGGCTCTCCTGGCGGCGCTAGGAGGAAACGAAGGGGGGAGAGAGGTTCAGGGCTCGCTAGGTTAGGGTTAGTTAGACAGAGGCCGGCTGGGCCTTGGGCCACTGGTGGGACGGGGCTGCTGCAGGCCCAAATGGCCAGGCTGGCTAGGCTTCTCTCCTCCCTCTTAATTCTTCTCTTTACAAAAACAGAGAACAATAAGAGAAAGGAAAAGAGAAAAGAGAATGTTAGAGGAAGAATTTGAGCACGGGAATAAATTTCCTGGACTCGCATAAATGCGCATGTTCCAAGAAAAATGGAGTGGGCATTTTTGAAAGTTTAAATTCAAACTCATTTGATTTAAATTCAAATGGTTCGAATAGGAAGTGAGGGTTAGGAAGGTCCAAAAAATGTTCAGATTTTTGGTGGAGCTCCGGAAAATGACGAAAGAATTTATGGGCAAAGTTAAAGGCCAAGAGACGTGATGACTAAAGCATTGGGATTTTTCAAGTGTGTTATGGTGAATTGCAAATTAAAGAAATATTTAATATAGCTCCCTATTATCGGGTGGATATGTTTTAAAGAGTAATCACCATAGTGAATATCCCTCGATTTAAATGGACCGATGATCCATGCAATTTATTTAGTGAGATGCAAAAGAGTTATGACATGATGACATGATGCAATGCACGAATAAAAGGGCGGGCACAAATGAAACACACGGCGAAACCCGGAACACATGGAAGGCATCTGAAGCTCCGGTCTTGGGGCGTCACAACACTCCACCACTATGAGAGGATCTCGTCCCGAGATCTAGGATGGCACCGGAGGGAAACGGAAAAGGAAGAGAAGAGGTAAAACTAATTGCTTCTTTGACAAATGAGTGAAACCAAAGAACCTTGCGAGGTTGAACAAATTTAAAGAAGAAAACAACGAAGATGGACGAAGTTGAAAACACTCCGTTAGAAAAGAGAAACAGGGAAGAACAAATTCTGACAGCACTCTGGTAGAAAAGAGATGCAAGGCTTGATAAGGCGAAAAGAACTTGAGCAAAAGGGCACAACACTCCTGTTAAATGGATAGGCATGAAAAGAACATGATCTTTGACAAAACGAGATGATGGGTGAAAAGAACAACGTCGCAATGCCTCCGGAAGAGAGAAATAGAATATAGATCATTGAAATAAAAGAATGGAGAAGAAAAGCCAACTTCTGCCACAAAGAGCTTGAAAAGGCATCTTTAGGAGAAGGGTCGAACGGAGTTGTTGGAACACCAACAACGGAAGGACAAACTTGAAGTGGACTTATAGAAGGCATCTCAACATTATGAGGTGACAACTTGCCACTCACAGAAAAAATTTGATTGGGTTGATAACAACGAGGAGACGAGAAACTTATTTCACCGGGAGGATAAATGAAGAACTTGGGTCAATTATAAGCACCATAATAGCAACAATCCTTAGGGAAAGCTTTAGGTGAAATATAACCCAATATAACTCCAATGACGAGATTGATGGATTTAAAATATCTCATTCTTGACCACATGTGAATCATGAAAACATGAACTCAATTATCAAGAATGACATAAAACCACCTCCAATAATACGGAAGAAAGAATTGCACTCCGGATAGCAAGATGGAGAATGCTTGAACTCCTTTGAAAAGAATCTCAATGAACACTTCGAGAAGGAAATAAATCCTTGATGAACCATCATGTAGGGCCTTCATGAAGAACTCCGGTAATGAAAGAATGATCAAACAAAAGAAAGAGAAGTTGAAGGCACAAGGTGAATCCTTGTAATGACTTAGATGGATCTCCATGATGAAATAGTTGAAAAAGGTTGGAAATCTGGGAAAAAGAGAAGATGAACAATTGGAAACAAGAATTTTGATGAACCTCTGGAATAAGGAATTGAATTTACTCGACGAAACAAGAATAAGAATTACATTATGCTTATCCTTCATCAATTAAATTGATGACAATCAACGGATTTGACATATTACTTATTCTCGTGGAAAAGATTAAGAGAGATATACCATAAACTTGAGAAAGTCTTCAACGATCCACCGGTAGAATAGGATAGAACGAATGAATTGATATGATAAACAAAGAAGAGAAATCTTGAACGAACCACCGTAAGAATTAAAATGATTGAAGAAAAGATAAAGAAAACACCGGGACGAATTATAAAATGAACGAGGATGCTTGAGAGGATTTAGATACATGAGAACGAAGAGATCACGAGCCGATTAAAGATCACTTGAGCGAAACACCGGTAAAATTGGAGAATGATAGCTGAAAGCTGAGAATGAATAATCCAGAAATGATGGCCTCCGGATAATCAAACTGAAAAGAATCTTGAATAGCTCCGGATAGGTGAAAAGAATTCTCACGATCAAGACAATTACGAGAGGATGGCAACAAGCTAGAATCACGAATCTTGAAGAGAAAAGAGCAAGATTAAAGAGAAATTCTTCTTCGGTCTTCAACATCCCAGAATGACTACGAGTACACCACCAAGAATTATTGAGGCACACCGGAATGAAGAATGGAAAAGTTGAGCCAACATTGAAAAGAATTAGAAAGATCTTGGACAAGGGCATTTGACTGATGATAAATCATTCTTACGTCAAACTTCAAAAGAATTTAGGGTAGCTCCGGGAAAAATTAGAAGAGTCAGGTAAGATCCTGGGAATAGACCTGTGGGTTAGGGCCCACTCAAAAGAAACACCATTGAAATGATTACTTGAAAAGAAGATTGCACCAGTTGAGTTAAACGGCTTGAATGAGATAACAACCTCGAAATAGCTTGAACGAATGTAGAGTGGGAAACACGAATCTTCGAGATATCTTGAGCACTCCAGAACAATTGAATAGCGAGAAATGACTGAATATGAGGTGTACCGGTAAGAGAAGGTATTTGAAACGAGGAAATGATATGATCAACAAGGCTTGAATTGGTTCCACCGGAGAAGAAAAGAATGGAGAATATTGAACTAGTAGAGCATCTTCAAGAGAACCACCGGGTAAGAACATTGACAGAAAGGAATGGAGAGACTTCACAAGAATAAAAGGATACTTGATTAAGACATCTGAGTCCTTAAAGAAACAAAGGGAGGGAGGGTGGGAAAAACAAAGGCACTTGGACACGGATGAAACAAACAACGTTGAGAAGAAACTGATACTTGATCTTGTGGATGTTGAAATGATCGGACCCACTTGAAGAGAAGCACACGGTTAAAAGGGATTGGCAAAAACAATCTTGATGAACAAGAAGGATTGGTATTCACATCGGAGTATGAGAACACCGTTTCGGAAAGGTATGGAATCAACACTTGACTTTGAAGCAACTCGAATACCACAACTGAAAACAAAACAAAGGATTGGCTTGCAAAATAAGCCAGAACAAACATATGATAGAGATTTCGTCCGAAGTTTTCGTGGTGGGGCCTACACGGGCTCGATCGTACAGCACCATCATGTACAAGGCTGTACACATGACATACGAAGCGTCCCCGAGTCGGCATAGCCAAGGACTCTTTAAGACACAACGAGACCACTGTAAAACCGACCATGAATAGACGGACCACTAGACGTCGAACCCCAATTTCATATCATATATCCGTCGGAAAGATATCCTAAGAGCTACTTGAATTCCCACCTATGAAACTCCCGAAATTTTCCCAGTTATGCAATCAAGTGTTGGGGATACAGGGGAAGCATAATATCTCACCCAAAACTAGCAAATCCTACATCCAGTTGTATCCATCCTTCAACACATAACCAAGAAACCTTCGGAAATCGTCTACCTCAACCTTCGAAAAGCATCCGTTATACAAGTTATGGCAATACTCCCAAACTCCCGCCCCAGTACTGGGTGGCGTCGAGGTTATCTCACCAATGAACTGCATAAAAGAGATTTTCGATGTCGGCGTACTAGATTCAGGTATTCCAGAACTGCAACGATAAAATTATGATGACAACACCTCAGAGCTCAACTCCCCGGGACACTTCCACTAAACCCCTGATAGGAGGCACCAAGACAATGTTCTCATCATAAAACCATCGGAACGATTCCAAGATACCCGCGTGATCCTAAAAAAAATTTAGTGAAATTTGAGAAGAGAAGAGTCAAAACTCTACGTCAGGATGCCTTACCAGAGCGATGAGGAGACTGGGAAGTAAAAAGAATTCCTAAACTCTCTGATATATAATTCCTAAATGACTCAAAACATTTTTTTCTAGACACAACTCGGCCGCTAAAAACGATCAAGCAATGGGGCTCCTAAGGTCGGGGAAGGCTCTGATTACCAACTTGTAACGCCCTCGATGCGGCTATATCTCCCACGTGTCGAAGCACGACTTAGAGGCATAACCGCATTGAAAGCAATGTCGCAAGTGAGGTAATCTTCACACAACCCTGTAATACATAAGGGAAAGAGATACATAGTTGGCTTACAATCGCCACTTCACACAATTACAAGAATAAAGCATTACATCATCCAGATACAATCAAGGTCCGACTACGGAACCAAAATAAAAGAAGAACCCCAAATGCGACAAGGTCCCCGATCGACCCCAACTGGGCTCCACTACTGATCAACTAGAACGAAACAACACAAAGGACAAGATCTTCATCGAGCTCCTCCTTGAGCTTGGTTGCGTCATCTGCACGGACTCATCGGCACCTGCAAGCTGGTTTTGGAAGTATCTGTGAGCCACGGGGACTCAGCAATCTCGCACCCTCGCGATCAAGACTATTTAAGCTTATGGGTAAGGTAAAGGTATGAGGTGGAGCTGCAGCTAGCGACTAGCATATATGGTGGCTAACATATTCGCAATAGAGAGCGAGAAGAGAAGGCAAAGCGCGGTCGAGAAGCTATGATCAAGAAGTGATCCTAAAACAACCTACGTCAAGCATAACTCCAACACCGTGTTCACTTCCCGAACTCCGCCGGAAAGAGACCATCACGGTTACACACGCGGTTGATGTATTTTAATTAGGATTAACTTCAGGTTTCTACAACCGGACGTTAACAAATTCCCATCTGCCCATAACCGCGGGCACGGCTTTTGAAAGTTCAAATCCATGCAGGGGTGTCCCAACTTAGCCCATCACAAGCTCTCACGGTCAATGAAGGAATAGACCTCCTCCCGAGACATTCCAATCAGACTTGGTATCCCGGTTCTTCAAGACATCCTCGACAATGGTAAAACAAATCCAGCAAAGCCGCCCGATGCGTCGACATCCTGATGGGAGCTGCACATATCTCATTCTCAGGGCAACACCGGATAGGTCAAGCTACGAGTAAAACCAGCCCTCAAGTTTCGTCGAGGTGGCCCCGCAGGCTGCCCATTTTGGACCAACACTTAGACAAGCACTGGCCCGGGGGGTTAAAATAAGATGACCCTCGGAATGCGCGACTCTCAAGGGAAAAAGTCTAGGTGGCGAATGGTAAAACCAAGGTTGGGCCTTGCTGGAGGAGTTTTATTCAAAGCGAACTTTCAAGGGGTTCCCATTATAACCCAACCGCGTAAGGAACGCAAAATCCGGGAACATAACACCGATATGATGGAAACTAGGGCGGCAAGAGTGGAACAAAACACCAGGCATAAGGCCGAGCCTTCCACCCTTTACCAAGTATATAGATGCATTAATTAAATAAGAGATATTGTGATATCCCAACAAGTAAACATGTTCCAACAAGGAACAACATCTCCATGTTCCAACAAGGAACAAACTTCAATCTTCACCTGCAACTAACAACGCTATAAGAGGGGCTGAGCAAAGCGGTAACATAGCCAATCAACGGTTTGCTAGGACAAGGTGGGTTAGAGGCTTGGTTCAACAATATGGGTGGCATGATAAGCAAGTGGTAGGTATCGTAGCATAGGCATAGCAAAAGAGCGAGCATCTAGCAAGCAAAGATAGAAGTGATTTCAAGGGTATGGTCATCTTGCCTGAAATCCCGCAAGGAAGAAGAACGAGTCCATGAAGAAGACAAACGGACGTAGTCGAACAGTTCCTCCCAAACACGACGTTATCGGAACCAACCCGAAGAAGCAACACCGGAAAGAAGTAAACAATCATGGTAAACAACCACCACATAAGCTTGATACGATGCACAAACAAGTATGATGCATGTCCGGTTTAATGAGGCATGGCATGGCAAAGGCACAAACAGCCCTACAAATTAAGTGGAGCTCAATATGCAACGAGTTGCATATTGACGAACACCACATTAATTATTTAGTTCTCTCCCGGTTAGGTACCCAACAATATTAAATGTTGGTTAATATGGCAAGAGGTGAAGTATAACAAAACTATACCATCTAACAATTTAAATGAGGCCGGATATAACCAACAACAAATCTGGTAAATCCCCATATGCATTTATCAATTTGGTGCAACAACAATTTTAAACATAAAGTTGTTAACATGATGCGGATGGCATGTTCAAGTTTATGCAATTTTATTAAAAGTTTACAAGAGCATTAAGAAGCATTTGTCATCGTGGCGGAAACAAAAGGGGTGCCACAGCAACGATAATGAAACGGTGCCACAGCAACGTTCCGGTTCCGGTAACTCAAGTGAGATACCGATGCAAAGGAGAAATGTGCGGATGCGTGCAAAAGATGGAGGGGCGCTCCCGGATTCTGGGTGTCCCATGAGACGATGGTAACAAGGCAAAAGAGGGGCAACATGCATCGACAATTCAAACACGGTTCGAACATGAGCATCTCAAACATCGCAAGCATTCGATCACGGATGTCGTCTCGATGGTTATACCTTTGAAGCGTGTGTAAATGAGACGGTTCTCGTTCGGTGCCAAGTAGAGGAAGTAGACGTTCTCGGGACATTCGTAGTGGAAGTAGGGGTACATGACGACGGTAGAGGTACTCGTGATCTTGGCGGCGGTAGTCGTTCATGTTCTTAGTTGCACAATTTTCCGTAGATGTTCGGGATCACGAAGAGGGACTTGACGTCCATGGAGGCTTCGAGGGTCGACGGTAGTTGTTCTCGTATCATCGTGGAAGTAGTCGTACTCGGCGATAGTGGTACTTGGCGTTTCGTCGTGTAGAGGCCTTGACGATTCAACGGGTATGAAGCAACGAAAAACGCACAGTCCTCCCGTGTACTTGGCGCAATCCGAGACGATCTCGACGATCCAGCGAGGCAACGGTACAGGGCAGTCTTTGTCTTGGCAGGGCAGCGGTCCAAGCGAGCAGCAGCTCTCGAAACCCTGCGAGGAGCCGGCAACAGGCGACGGGATCCTCTGGATCCGGACGGGAACGGGACACCGGCGAGCGGGGTTCAGCGAGGAACTCGATCGGCGGCGATGACGAGTCCTGGCGTGAGTGAGGGGCATGGGGACGATGCTGGCCCTCTCCTCCAGCGAAGCAAGATGACGATGAGCGGGGTTCAGCGATGCCGGGAGTCCTGCTGGCTTGGTGTCACGATGAACGAACAAGGACGGCCAGGGGCACGAGGCACTTGAGGGTGCGGGGGCGCGATGGAGCTCGGTGGGCGTGCTCCTCTACGCGCGGACAAGGACGAAGGCGGGCGGCCGAGGGGGACCTCCTGTCCAAGGCGCAGGGGTGGAAACTCCGGCCTGGGCAGTCGGGGACGAGGCCGAGGCCGGGAAGGAGCGGCCGGCGGAGTTCCTACACGGGACATGCGAGGCAGCAAGGAGGAGGCGTTCGGTGTCGGGCGGCGCGAGGAAGAGAGCGTGAGGAGGGAGAGATGGGGATCGGGTGCAGCCCTATGCGTGTGTGCGTGTGGCGCTGCAGGAGGGGAAAGAACGGGGAGATCGAGCGTGGGGCTCTCCTGGCGGCGCTAGGAGGAAACGAAGGGGGGAGAGAGGGTCGGGGCTCACTAGGTTAGGGTTAGTTAGACAGAGGCCGACTGGGCCTTGGGCCACTGGTGGGATGGGGCTGCTGCAGGCCCAAATGGCCAGGCTGGCTAGGCTTCTCTCCTCCCTCTTAATTCTTCTCTTTACAAAAACAGAGAACAATAAGAGAAAGGAAAAGAGAAAAGAGAATGTTAGAGGAAGAATTTGAGCACGGGAATAAATTTCCCAGACTCGCATAAATGCGCATGTTCCAAGAAAAATGGAGTGGGCATTTTTGAAAGTTTAAATTCAAACTCATTTGATTTAAATTCAAATGGTTCGAATAGGAAGTGAGGGTTAGGAAGGTCCAAAAAATGTTCAGATTTTTGGTGGAGCTCCGGAAAATGATGAAAGAATTTATGGGCAAAGTTAAAGGCCAAGAGACGTGATGTGTAAAGCATTGGGATTTTTCAAGTGTGTTATGGTGAATTTCAAATTAAAGAAATATTTAATATAGCTCCCTATTATCGGGTGGATATGTTTTAAAGAGTAATCACCATAGTGAATATCCCTTGATTTAAATGGACCGAAGATCCATGCAATTTATTTAGTGAGATGCAAAAGACTTATGACATGATGACATGATGCAATGCACGAATAAAAGGGCGGGCACAAATGAAACACGCGGCGAAACCCGGAACACATGGAAGGCATCTGAAGCTCCGGTCTTGGGGTGTCACATCCTACTAGGAGGGGGAAAGAAGTGGGGAGGGAGAGGGAAAGGGGGGCGCCCCCCCCCTCTCCTAGTCCAATTTGGACTAGGGGGGAGGAGGCGCGCGGCCCACCTTTGGCTGCCCCTCTCTCTCTCTCCACTAAGGCCCATATGGCCCATTACTTCTCCCGGGGGGGTTCCGGTAACCCTCCGGCTCTCCGGTTTTCTTCGAAATCACCCGGAACACTTCCGGTGTCCGAATAAAGCCGTCCAATATATCAATCATTATGTCTCGACCATTTCGAGACTCCTCGTCATGTCCGTGATCACATCCGGGACTCCGAACTAACTTCGGTACATCAAAACTCATAACCTCATAATATAAATGTCATCGAAACCTTAAGCGTGCGGACCCTACGGGTTCGACAACAATGTAGACATGACCGAGACACGTCTCCGGTCAATAACCAATAGCGGAACCTGGATGCTCATATTGGCTCCTACATATTCTACGAAGATCTTTATCGGTCAGACCGCATAACAACATACGTTGTTCCCTTTGTCATTGGTATGTTACTTGCCCGAGATTCGATCGTCGATATCTCAATACCTAGTTCAATCTCGTTACCGGCAAGTCTCTTTACTCGTTCCATAATACATCACTTCACAACTAACTCATTAGTTGCAATGCTTGCAAGGCTTATGTGATGTGCATTACCGAGAGGGCCCAGAGATACCTCTCCGACAGTCAGAGTGACAAATCCTAATCTCGAAATACGCCAACCCAACATGTACCTTTGGAGAAACCTGTAGAGCACCTTTATAATCACCCATTTACGTTGTGACGTTTGGTAGCACACAAAGTGTTCCTCCGGCAAACGGGAGTTGCATAATCTCATAGTCATAGGAACATGTATAAGTCATGAAGAAAGCAATAGCAACATACTAAATGATCGGGTGCTAAGCTAATGGAATGGGTCATGTCAATCAGATCATTCACCTAATGATGTGATCCCATTAATCAAATAACAACTCCTTGTTCATGGTTAGGAAACATAACCATCTTTGATTAACGAGCTAGTCAAGTAGAGGCATACTAGTGACACTCTGTTTGTCTATGTATTCACACATGTATTATGTTTCTGGTTAATACAATTCTAGCATGAATAATAAACATTTATCATGATATAAGGAAATAAATAATAACTTTATTATTGCCTCTAGGGCATATTTCCTTCAGTTGTTGCATATGGGATAAAGGGGACTTGATGCTTTAATGCTATGGTTGGGTTTTACCTTAATGATCTTTAGTAGTTGCGGATGCTTGCTAGAGTTCCAATCATAAGTGCATATGATCCAAGAAGAGAAAGTATGTTAGCTTATGCCTCTCCCTCATATGAAATTGCAATGACGACTACCAGTCTTGTTAACAATTGCCTAACACAATTCCGCACACCGATCCATCATTATTCCACACTCGCTATTTATAATATTTAGTAATATATTCTAACTTTATGATAACAGTGCCTACTTTTATATTTTATCTCTCCGATACCATGCAACATTATCCTCTTCATACCCACAACGTAGTTTTATTTCTCATTTCTAGTTGGAAGCAAACGTTCGGTATACGTAGAGTCGTATCTGTGGCAGATAGGACTTGAGAGAATATTGATCTTACCTTTAGCTCCTTGTGGGTTCGACACTCCATACTTATAACTTCCACCATTGGGAATTGCTACGATGATTCCCTCCACTTGGGGATTATCAAGCTCTTTTCTGGCGCCATTACCAGGGAGCAATAGCGTGGGGTTGATATTCTCGTGTGTGCTTGTTTGCTTTCTTCACTAAGTAGATTTTATTTTTCCTTTATTGTTTCTGTTTAGTTGTGGGTGAAACATACAAAAAAAACTAAAAGAATTAAAATACAAACAAATTTACTTGCCTCTCATGCCTAAAAAGTTTTTCAATGAGAGAAGTGATTGGAAGGTTATGCATTGAAGAAATGAGGGTCGACCTTGAGCACTTGTGTTCATGCTCATGGAAACAATGTAAAACTTTTCATGGAAGCTTCGGTTTTAGGATGATTAGATTGCTTGTTTACTATGTACAGTACAAAAACAGAAACTTTGGCTGTAGCGCGTGATTTTACATTTTTTACTGGAAAGTCAAATAGGTCTGAAACTTTTTGCACATTACTTCTGTATAAATTGTTTAAATTTTCATACTTGTTTAGAATATTTTGGAGTTACAGAAGTTTACTAAACTTCCAGATTACTACAGACTGTCCTGTTTTTGACAGATTCTGTTTTCTATGAGTTGTTCGTTTATTTTGATGAATCTATGGGTAGTATCGGGGGGTATGAACCATGGTGAAGTTGGAATATAGTATATATAGTTCTAATATGAATTTTGAATAAGTTTCCAATAGTACCTAAAGGTAGTGATTTGCTTTATTACACTAACGGATCTCACAAAGTTTTTGTTAAAGTTTTGTGTGGATGAAGTGTTCGAAGATCGAGGAGCTATCAATATGAGAAGAATAAAGAGAGGAAAGAGCTCAATATTGGGGATTCCCAAGGCACCACAAGTAAGTATTTCAAGGATACTCAAGCATCTAAGCTCGGGGATGCCTCGGTTGGCATCCCATCCTTCTTCTTCAACAATTATCGGTATACCTCGGTTTTTGTTTTGTTCACATAATTTGTGTCCTTTGTGTTTTTGTTTTTCCTTTAAGAACCATGCTATTATGATATAGCCCTTCATTGATTTATATAATGCTTCATGTGCTTCACTTGTATCTTTTAAAGTATGATCTTATAGAATTGCTCTTTGTGCTTCACTTAAATCTTTTGAGTATGGTTTTATAGAATGCTTCGTGTGCTTCACTTATATATTTTGAGATTGGATATTGGTTAGTCTATATTAATTGTATAATGATCCATGAACTTCACTTATATATTTTGGAGTATGAATAATACTATAATCTAAAGTGGATTTGGAAGAGTGTCAACTTTAGTTAGTAATGATTCCACTATTCCGAATGAGAAGAATTTTGCTTATGTGGAGAGTAGTAAAATTTCTATGCTTGTAGATGATGAAAAGAATGATTTGTGTGATGGTTATATTGTTTAATTCATTCATGATGCTACTGAAAATTATTATGAGGAAGGAATATATGCTTGTAGGAGTTGTAATAATATCAAGTTTCCTCTCTATGTGCTTAAAGTTTTGAAGTTATACTTGTTTTGCCTTCCTATGCTAGTTGATTCTTGTTCCCATAAATTGTGTGCTCAAAAAATATCTAGGCATAGGAAGTGGGTTAGGTTTAAATGTGCTAGTCATATTCTTCATGATGCTCTCTTTATGTTTCAATTCTTATCTTTTATGTGAGCATCATTGAAATCATCATGCCTAGCTAAAAGGCATTAAAGAAAAACGCTTGTTGGGAGACAACCCAATATTTACCCTTACTGTTTTTGTCTGTTTACATGATTAAGCTACTGTAGTATTCATGTTTTATAGCTTTTGTTTCAAAAAAGTGACAAGTAAGACCTTTGGGAAGACTTGGGTGAAAGTTAATGTGATCTTGCTGTGAAAAACAGAAACTTTGCGCTCATGAGATTAGCTGTCATTTTTTACAGAAGAGTGCGATTGAGTTGATTATTTTTTCATAAGATTAATAGACAAATTCCTCACGTACACCAATTTATTTCATAATTTTTGGAGTAGCAGAAGTATGGTTGGTGTTCAGATCATTACAGACTGTTCTGTTTCTGACAGATTCTGTTTTCATTGTATAGTTTGCTTGTTTTATAGTTTCTATGGCTTATATTTCTCAATATAAATTGTAGAAATGATATGGTACAATAGGAATTGTGTGAGAACAATTATTAACCTTGTCTTTGACAGTACCAAAGTTAATGGTTTACTCTTTATCATACTAACCTATCTCACGAAGTTCCGTTAAGTTTGGTGTGATTGAAGTTTTCAAGCTTTGGGTGAGATATCGATACGAGGAGAATAAGGAGTGGAAAGACCCTAAGATTTGGGATGCCCAAGGAACCCCAAGGTAATATTCAAGGAAGACTCAAGCGCCTAAGCTTGGGGATGCCCCGGAAGGCATCCCCTCTTTCGTCTTCAGAACTATCGGTATACCTTACTCGGAGCTATATTTTTATTCGTCACATGATATGTGTTTTGCTTGGAGCGTATTTGAAATTTTACTTGCTGTTGGAATAAAATCATTGAATCTAGAATCTTGAATGAAAAAGAATCCTCCCATGGCTAGTTAATTATTTGACTACTCAGTGTTCTTCACTTATATCTTTTTGGAGTAGTTTGTCATTCACTCACGTGCTTCACATATATCCTATGAGTAAATGGTCGAATGAATTGAATATCATAAATCTGAATTTATATACATTTCATATGCTTACAACATGGGGAGTAATGACTTCACACATAATAAGTATAGGTAGTAAACTTATTGGAAGTTAGCGAACGCGGAATTGGTCACTTGAACAATTCATGAAAAAATATTGAAGAAAGAGAGATTTCACATATAAATATACTATCTTGGACATCTTTTGCAATTGTGAGCACTCATTAAAATATGACATACTAAAAGGTTGATGTTGGACAATGAAGTCAACTTAATGGGTTATGTTTTCCTATATCTGAAATGTTATATTGTCTTGGATCATCCAACATGTTGAGCTTGCCTTTCCCTCTCATGCTAGCCAAATTCTTTGCACCAAGTAGAGATACTACTTGTGCTTCCAAATATCCTTAAACCCAGTTTTGCCATGAGAGTCCACCATACCTACCTATGGATTGAGTAAGATCCTTCAAGTAAGTTGTCATCGGTGCATGCAATAAAAATTGTTGTCTAAATATGTATGATCTATTAATGTGGAGAAAATAAGCTTTATACGATCTTGTGATGTGGAAGAAATAAAAGTGACGGAATGCATAATAAAGGTTCATATCACAAGTGGCAATATAAAGTGACGTTCTTTTGCATTAAGATTTTGTGCATCCAACCATAAAAGCGCATGACAACCTCTGCTTCCCTCTGCGAAGGGCCTATCTTTTACTTTTATCTTCTACCCCGATACAAGAGTCATGGTGGTCATCACCTTTCCTTTTTACACTTTTTCCTTTGGATATATATATATATATCCACTTGGATGTAGGTTCTCATAAATTATTATTGTTGACATTACCCTTGAGGTAAAAGGTTGGGAGGCGAAACTATAAGCCCCTATCTTTCCCTGTGTTTGATTAAAACTGAACCCATAAATATCACGTGAGTGTTAACAATTGTGAAATATTAAATGATAGTTGAGTATGTGGAGTTTGCTGAACCAAAGCTCTTACATAGATTCTTCCCGAAAATAAGACGAATTGCAATTGTTTGATGACTAAGAGCACGGTTTGTTAGTTTTCAAGAAAGTTTATGATCTATACTTTAACATGTGAATAGCTTGTTACTTGATCATGAGAAGTTTTGTGAGTTGAGCTATTGTTATGATATATAATGATGCTATAAAAAGTGATTGAAACTATCATTGGTCAAACGTAAGCACTTGCTAGCATTCACACTTCATAAATTATTTCTTTATCATTTACCTACTCGAGGACGAGCAGGAATTAAGCTTGGGGTTGCTGATACATCTCCAACGTATCTATAATTTATGAAGTGTTCATGCCATGTTTACAATAGTTTTATATGATTTTGCTATGATTTGATTAGAACTAACCTGGACTGACGTTGTTTTCAGCAAAACTATCATGGTGTTGTTTTTGTGCAGAAATAGAAGTTCTCGGAATGCGATGAAAATCAACGGAGGATTTTTCTGGAAAATATAAAAAATACTGGAACAAAAATCTACCGGAGGGAAGTCCCGTGGGCCCCATGAGGGTGGTGGCACGCCCACCCCCCCTGGGCGCGCCCCTGTGCCTCGTGGACTACCCATGGGGCCCCATGACTTGTTCTCGACGCTAACCTCTCCTATAAATACCCAAACCTCCAGAAATTAACCTAGATTGGAAGTTCCGCCACTGCAAGCCTCTATAGCCACGAGAAATCAATCTAGGCCCTCTCTGGCACCCTGCCGGAGGGGGCCATCATCACCAAAGGCTATGGAGAGGATCCCGGAGGGGCCATCATCACCATGAAGGCCAAGATCCAGAGGGAGAACCTCTCCCCGTCTAGGGGGCATGGAGGAGGAAGCACAAGGGGGAGAACCTCTCCTCCTCTCTCTCGGTGGCACCAGAGTGCCATTGGGAGGGGAATCATCGCCGCGGTGATCGTCTTCATCAACATCACCATCCTCATCTCTTCTACGCGGTTCACTCTCCCGCACCCCGTTGTAATCCCTACTTGAACACGGTGCTTTATGCCACATATTTTGATCCAATGATGTGTTGACATCCTATGATGTTTTGAGTAGATATCCTTTGTCTTTGGGTTGACTGATGATCTAGATTGGTATGAGTTGTATGTTTTATTTTGGTGCTGTCCTATTGTGCCCTCTGTGTCGCGCAAGCGTGAGGGATTCCCGCTGTAGGGTGTTGCAATATGTTCATGATTCGCTTATAGTGGGTTGCTTGAGTGACAGAAGCATAAACCCGAGTAAGGGGGTTGTTTCATATGGGATAAAGGGGACTTAATGCTTTAATGATATGGTTGGGTTTTGCCTTAATGATCTTTAGTAGTTGCGGATGCTTGCTAGAGTTCCAATCATAAGTGCATATGATCCAAGAAGAGAAAGTATGTTAGCTTATGACTCTCCCTCATATGAAATTGCAATGACGACTATCGGTCTTGTTAACAATTTCCTAAGACAATTCCGCACACCGATCCATCATTATTCCACACTCGCTATTTATAATATTTACTAATATATTCTAAATTTATGATAACAACACCTACTTTTATATTTTATCTCTCCGATACCATGCAATGTTATCCTCTTCATACCCACAACGTAGTTTTATTTCTCGTTTCTAGTTGGAAGCAAACGTTCGGTGTAAGTAGAGTCGTATCAGTGGTAGATAGGACTTGAGAGAATATTGATCTTACCTTTAGCTCCTTGTGGGTTCGACACTCCATACTTATCACTTCCACCATTGGGAATTGCTACGATGATTCCTCGCACTTGGGGATTATCAGCTCTGCGCTCTCATTATCATGGTTTGGCAATAAACTTTCTATACGGTATATTATGAACCTATCGTTTGCCAGCTCTCCTTACATCTGGGGCCCCCAACGGGGAGCTTATTTTTTGTGTAGTTGTGCCAGATTATATTAATCTACTCACCATATTACAGCACACATGGGCTCTCTCATCAGAATCCAGTGATAGCACACAAGGGTTGACAGGGAGTCTCTATTATATTACAATATCCTCTGCATTACAAAGATAATCTCACTACTATTTGTGTTTTCATGCTTTACAGATATTGTACGTAATCACAATGAATATAAGAATGCGCACATCAGAAGAATATTGCAGAACAGTTCAATGGGTAACAAACTTGGTATCAAGGGACTGAGGTCCATTGTGGATGCAATGAAACCCACATGTTCCCGACCTATAGATTCGTATTCAGAATATGATCCTAATGACTATTCTGAGCTCAAGGAGTCAAAGGCAGATGGCCTATCATGTTCACCCAATAAGGTGCCTGTTCTAATTTGGCAATGTTTTATTGGTTGCACATATCTTGCATAAGGTGTCTTGCATTTCTTTTGCTTCGTTGCACTGCCATCTGCTTAGTTTACTCATGATATATGTGAAGATGCCATGCCCATCCATTATCAACACCTATTCCATTTGTCGTCATACCATGTTTTTCCATTCAAATGTTGTTCTTGTGTTTCAGACATCCAAAAGGAAAAGGGTGATTGCAGAAACTGAAGGAGTACAAGCAAAGTCCTTGAAAAATGTGGTGCTACCAAAGAAATTACATAGCACCCGACATATATTGGCGATCGAACCAGCGCCATAAAACCTAGGATATCGCAACTATGCTAGTCGCTGCTTTGCTCTTGTGAGTACCTATTGTCATATCGTTGTCCTTACATTCATACCTGGTGGATTATGTGACATCATTGTGCATTATAGCTTGCTTATCCATTGTTAGCTCCAAATTATCAGATCTATATTAATGCTTAAATTAATGTAGAATAAACCCAATGCCTATGAAGAAATTTAGTTCTGCATTGTTCTTGTAAGTATTTGTTGTCCTTCATCACTGTACTTATATTTGTCAGCTAGTTCTTCATGTACACTTTGCAGCTTATTTTCCCTTGTCCTCCATTTTTCTACACATTAGATCTACATTTACTCTTGCCAAAATATTGAATAAAACCAATGTTACTGAAGAATTTTAGCTCCGCATTGCTCTTGTCAGTGCCTTCCGCCTGTTTGTTGTATTCACATTTGTACTCTGCATCTTAAGTTAAATAATCGCCATTTGTTCCTATAGTTTCACATCTATATTTACTCTTGACAAAATGTAGAGTAAAGGCAATACTCTTGAAGAAGAGTGTGCGGTAAACTTCTTGAATTGCCCCCCCCCATCAATATGGACAAGGCCTTTATAGAGCCTATCTTCACTACTAATGTAAGTTTTTCCTCCTCGAGCCTTCAAACTTTGCTGTTTATATTTGGATAGCAATGAGTGCAAATTATGTTTATTTTTGTCGTCTGCATCAAATTGCTTGTTCAAAGTTTATAAAGTAGAAGTACATAAACATAAGTTTGTCCTTCTCAATTTCATTCTTTAGTTGTACAATCTAGTTCCTTATTCGTACCATGTAAATTAAACTATATAGCAAGTTATCTTCTTTAGCACTATGTGTATGCTTGTGTTCTTGATTTGCAATCCAGTGGTGTGGTGAGACTACCAACAACAACACAATGTCATATCCTGCTATGTCTCAACTATGAACAATGCCATATTATATTAATGTTATTTAAATCGTGTCTCTTTATTTACCAATCTGAAATGGTATAAATTGACAGTGCACTCACCATTCATGCTTATACGTTGTTTAGAACTACATCTATGATTGCGTTCTTGATCTGTAATCCAGTGGTCTGGTGAAGCTGGCCGCTCCTGCACAATGCCATTTCCTGCCATCTTAACTATGAACAATGCCTATTATATTAATGCTATTTTAAACCGTGTCTCTTTATTTCTGACAAAGAAATGAGATGAATTGACAGTGCTGATGCTTATACGTGCAAAACCTGTTATCTACCTACTTGTTTCTCTTTCAGGGTGACAACACTGCTGCTAGGAAGAACTGCCACAATGATAGTGAGACGAACCCATTGTTTGTCCCTCTAACACATATTCCAGAGGAGAAGGCAACACATATTGAGGGTAGGCATACAACCACAAAGTCACATCTTGATGTAGTGTCAAACTTACTCAGTGACACAAGCTCGATGAAGTCCCCGCCTAGATCTGTTCAACTTCTTCAGTCTGAAATTCAAGCAGAAATACATGCTTCCGCTCAAATACGACTGGAACTCCAATCTCTATCCAAGATTAACCGTAAGTACAGGACGTTTATTGATGCTATGCAGCTTAAGTTGGTGGACATGATGAAAGGGCATTTCCCTACTTTATGTTTTGGATGATGATGACAACCCTTTGTTGGTCTAATCCCGTGCTAAATGTTTCAGGTTCTTGACGCTTAGGTCTACATCAGAAAGCTACTCTCTCTTGTAGGAAAAGATCGAAGACGTGTCCCCTATGCTTTTTTATCTCTTTGGTCGTAGGGAACCCGTACTATCAAGAGGGAATCCTCATTAGAAAGAACTGGGGGAATCTTTTCACGTACACCTTCTTCACCCCTCCTTTGTCTTTCTCAGGTGTGTGAGAGAGAGAGTTTTCCTTGTCTCTCTTCCCTTATCTATTCCTGCTCACTGTTTCTGCCCAGCGGTTGTACTGCTCCCTGGAGTGGTTGTACCGCTGGGTCTTGTCGCTCATCAGCTTTGCTCGAGCGGTTATACCGCCACCATGCTCTGCAACAGCTAGGGCGGTGGTTCTGGCCATGCACCGTTCAAGTACCGCTCGAGCTTCTGTTTTGATGCGGTTCTTGGGTGGTAGTGGCCCGGTTGGTCCGGTCGTTCCTCGATGACCGGTACCACCGGTGATCTGAGCGGTTCTTCCGCTCGGAACTTAGCCGCCCAAGAGCTCAAGGCCATGCGGTTGTTCCGGCCAGGCACCGCCCAAGTACCGGTCAAGCTCCTATTTTGATGCGGTGGTTGTGTGGTGGCTAGGCGGTTAGTCCGGTTATTTTTCTTAGCCGGTACTACCGCCTGCAGGTCCGGTTGTACCGCTTGGTAGGGTTCTGCAGATACACCGTGAGTCCCGGTTGTACCGCTGCAGTGCAATAAACGCAGTAACGGCTGGAATTTAGGGTTGCTATATAAGGGAGCTTCTCCCACCTACCACTCTTACCTCTTTGCTCTCTTACTCCACCATTAATGCACTTCAAGCTCTCTTGCCCGATCTCTCTCCCTAGCCACTCAAACTTGTTGATTTGCTAGGGATTGAAGGAGGAGACCTAGATCTACACTTCCACCAAAGGATATTTGCTTCCCCCATACTTTCTTGTGTGGATTTTGTTACTCTTGGGTGTTTGAGCACCCTAGACGGTTGAGGTCACCTCGGAGCCATATTCCATTGTGGTGAAGCTTCGTGGTTTCGTTGGGAGCCTCCAATTAAGTTGTGGAGAGAGCCCCAACCTTGTTTGTAAAGGTTCGGTCGCCGCCTTCAAGGGCACCAATAGTGGAATCACGGCATCTCGCATTGTGTGAGGGCGTGAGGAGAATACGGTGGCCTTAGTGGCTTCTTGGGGAGCTTTGTGCCTCCATACCGCTCTAACGGAGACGTACTTCCCCTCAAAAGGAAGGAACTTCGGTAACACATCCTCGTCTTCACCGGCTCCACTTTTGGTCTTCTCGTCCCTTTACTTTTGCAAGCTTACTTGTGTTACTTTCCTTGCTTGCTTGTGTGCTTGTATGTGTTGCATCATATAGGTTGCTCACCTAGTTGCACATCTAGACAACCTACTTTGATGCAAAGTTTAATTTGGTAAAGAGAAGTTAAAAATTGATACCGTAGACGGTGTGGAGGAACACTCCGGTGTGAATCCGACCTCGTCTACGGGCGATGGAGGAACCTCGGTCTCTCGTGATGAGTTCCATGTGGCCTTGGAGACATTGAAAACCTCCATGATGACCGAGGTTAAAAGCATGTTTACTAAATTCCTTGAGGGGCTTAAACTATCCACCGCACTGTTGAAAGTGGGTGATCCCACCGACAAGGTGACGGATGCTATCTCCGACAAGGGGGAAGCTAGTAGTGAAAAGGCTCCTTCTTCTAGTGGTAAAAATGGCACCGGCATCTTTGCTCATGTGGAACCACCACTTGTTTATGGTGGACCGGTTCCTTCCACGCATTTGAATCATGCCGGTCCTCCCCCTGAGATTGTGAAAAATGAGGACTTTGATTCTTGGGTTTACCGCTTTAAACGTCATTTAAATCATGTGAACACTAATCTTTGGAGAATCATTAAAGAAGGTTTCCACCCGCATGATCCAAGCAACTTCACTCCTCGAGAAGCCGCGGGTAACCAATTCAATGAGAATGCTCTCTTCATCATTCCAGATGCAATTCCACCCGAAGATCTACCTCATCTTCGGCCCTTCGCCTTGGCCAAAGACGCATGGCTTTGTGTTGTCTCGCTCTACCAGGGAAGCGCAAGCGTTCAACGCTCCAACTATGAAGTGGTGCAAGATGAGGCCGATGAGTTTGCAATGAAAGAAGATGAAGAACCTCATGAGCTTTATCGGAGAGTAACCAAACTCGCGGTCTCGCTCTGAGATCACGGGAGCAAGGACACGGATGACAATTGGATCAAGCGCAAATTCCTCAAGGCAATGATGCCCTACCACAAGGCCATGTCCTCCGTCATTCGTCAGAGGCCGGACTTCCACACTTTGACCTCAAGCGAAGTGTTGGATGAGTTTGTGGCCATGAACATTTTGGACAAGACCGCCGACAATGCGGTGCTTCATTCTCAAAGGGCAAAGAAGCCCAACCTTGCATTGAAGGCCAAGCTCTGCGTTGAAGAAGAAGAATAAGAGGAAGAAGAGGAGAGCAACCCCGAAGATACAAAGTATGCATATCACGAACACATGGCAATCACTTCAAGGCAATTTTGGAGCAAGAAAAACTCAAGGCCAAACTTTAACAAGAACAACTCAAGCGGCACGAAGAGCAAGCAACGTGTAAGGACTTGCTACAATTGTGGCAACGTGAGTCATTTTGTTGCGGAGTGCCCGTATGAGAAGAGGGAAGACAATGGTCGCAAGCTCATCCGAAAGGACAAGGCCAAGTTGTTCCCCAACAAGAGCAACTTCACCAAGAAGACTCCTCCCAAGGCATTGGTGGTACAAGAAGAGTACAATGAGGATGATGACGATGATGAAGATGATGAGTCGGTTGCCATGGCCTCCGTTGCCATTGCGACGACTCCACGGGTGTCTCTCTTCGACTCACCCAATGAGAGCATCACCGCCAAGTGCCTCATGGCTAAAGCCACCAACAAGGTAACCCCCAACATCAAAACTACCATCATTAATCATCCTTCTTCGACGGATAGCATTGATGAACATGAGGGAGCTAATGTGGAGGTGAATGAGTTTGAGGCCTTTATGGGCAAACTTAAGGGTAAATACAAGAAGCACTTTGTTGCTCTCTTGGAACAACTTGGTGAAGCCAATGACATGATCGAGGCTCACGAAGATACCATCACTAAGATGGAAGGGCATAGTCGTGACTATGCCGATGAGATTTCGGATCTTTCCAATGATCTTGAGGAAGAGCATGGTCTTCGTTTGGCTCTTGAGGAGTCACACAATGTTGATCATGCTAAGTTAAAGAAAGATTATGATCGTGTTCTCATTGTTTCTCATGTGCTAAACTCCGAGAAGGCCGAACTTGAGGTTGATCTTGCTAGACTCAAAGAGGAGTTTGATCTACTTGACAAGGCTCACAAGATCTTGAAGGGTACTCATGCTAGCCTCAAAGAGTCTCATGATCAACTTCAAGTAAAGCTAACCAAGGAAAAAGTCACTTTTCCTCGTATGATGCTAATTGATAATGCAAATGCTACTAACCCGTGTTGTGACCATGTGCATCTTGTTGAGAAGAACGCTAAGCTAAAGGTGGAACTTGAGAGAGGTCTTGCGACTTGCATACAAGACAAGAAGAACCTCAACGACCTCTTGATCAACCAAAAGGGAGTCGTGGCCAAGGAAGGGATTGGGTACGTGCCCGAGTCCAAGAACAAGAAGAAGAATGACAAGACCAAACGACCCCCTCCTCTCATGCAAACCTTTGTGAAGGAGGGAGAGAGTGCTTCCAAGGAGAAGAAGAACAATGCAAAGGGTGGCGGTGTTAAAAAGGGCAATGCCACTCCTCCCATCAAAGCCGGCGACTTTAATCCTTCTTATATGTTATGTCGTGCTAGTGATGGGCATGTCTATGCCAAATTCGTTGGTTCTCCTCATGAGTACATTGAATGGTCTATTTGGGTTCCAAAGACCCTTGTTACTAACATCAAAGGACCCATTTCAAAATGGTACCTAAAACCAAGCATTGATCTCTTGTAGGTGTTTGCTTCCGGTGGGGGATCATGGTTGCTCGATAGCGGAGCTACAAATCATATGACCGAAAGCAAGGACTTGGTGGTGGACATGCACAAGATTCCATCTATGCCCACCAATGTCGAGTGGGGTGACGCCTCATCTTCTAAGGTATTGGGACTTGGCAAGGTAGTCATCTCTCATGATCTCACGATCGAGAAGGTCATGCTTGTTGAGTCCCTTGCATACAATTTACTTTCTGTTTGTCAACTTGCAATCATGGGCTTTGCCACTTTCTTTGATATTGATATCGTGGCCCTCTTGTGGAGCAAGACTCTTAAAGTAGCCTTTGTTGGGCATGTCGAGAACGGTCTATATGTGATTAACTTTTCGGAGTGACCCACTACGACCGCGACATGCCTAATGGCTAAAGTTGATGTGGGATGGCTTTGGCATCGCCATTTAGCCCATGTCAATATGAGATCCTTGCAAAGTCTTCTCAAGGGGGACCATGTCCGTGGACTAACGAATGTTAGCTTTTCTAAAGATCGTGCTTGTAGTGCTTGTATCAAAGGAAAGCTACATGAGAAGGCTCACCCTCCCACGACTATCATTTACTCAAAGAGGCCTTTGGAGCTCCTTCACTTGGATCTTTTTGGGCCTCCATCCTTTGATAGTCTTGGGGGTAGGAAGTATTGCTTGGTGATTGCGGATGACTACTCAAGATACACTTGGGTGTATTTCTTCAAGAGGAAGAGCGAGACCCAACAAACCGTCATTGACTTTGCAAATGAAGCACAACGTCAACACAATGCAAAGATCTTGACAATAAGAAGTGACAACGGCACCGAGTTCAAGAACTACACCTTGGATGAGTTTCTTAGTGATGAGGGAATCAAGCATCAATATTCCGCACCTTACACCCCTCAACAAAATGGTGTTGCGGAGAGGAAGAACCGGACGTTGATGGATGCGGCAAGGACCATGATGGCGGAGTTCAAGTCTCCATACAACTTTTGGGCCGAAGCCATCAACACCGTGTGCCATGCGTCCAATCGGCTCTACCTCCTCAAGGGCTTGAACAAGACTCCATATGATATTCTCACCGGTAACAAGCCCAACCTCAAGTACTTCTGGGTGTTCGGGTGTAAGTGTTTCATTCTCAAGAAAGGTGTTCGGTTGTCTAAATTTGAGGCTAGAGCTTATGAGGGCATATTTGTTGGTTATGCTACAAACTCTCATGCTTACCGTGTCCTCAATAAATCCACGGGACTTATTGAGGAGACGTGTAACGTAGAGTTTGATGAGAATAACGGCTCCCAAGTGGAGCAAAGTGGCACTTGTGATGTAGGTGATGAAATTCCTCCTCAAGCCATAAGAAGAATGGGTGTTGGTTTTATCCTACCCATTGAGGAACCCCTTGTGGCCGAAGGAGAAGGACAATGCTCCACTCAAGTGGAGCCATCATCAACCCAAGGCCCACACGCTTCCGAAGAACAACATGAAAGCCCTCATCCTCAAGAACAAGACCAAGGGCAAGATCATGCTCAAGACGGTGTTGACACACCTTGTGATGCCCAAGGTCAAGTTCTCTCCTCCGAGCAAGTTCAAGAGCGAGAACAAGCTCAAGATGATGCTCAAGATGATCAAGTGACCACTCCTCATCTCACCCCCGAGGAGGAATTGGAGCGTCGTGCCGCCAAGGTTGCTTCCAAGCTCTCCACCAAGGATCATCTCATGACGAATGTGCTTGGAAGCTTAAGAAAGGGGGTAGGCACTCGTAGACAATTAGCAAATTATTGTGAACATCACGTGTTTGTCTCTTGTGTCGAACCCCACAAGGTCTATGAGGCGCTCGAAGATCCGGATTGGCTCAATGCCATGCATGAAGAACTCAACAACTTCGAGTGTAACAAAGTGTGGAGATTGGTGCCAAGACCGACGGGGAACCACAATGTCATTGGAACCAAGTGTATATTTAAGAACAAGCAAGATGCCCATGGGGTTATCATTCTCAACAAGGCCCGTTTGGTAGCACAAGGCTACTCCCAAGTCGAGGGTATCGACTACGGTGAAACCTTTGCTCCCGTTGCTCGTCCTGAATCCATTCGCATGTTGATTGCATATGCTTCTCATCATAACTTTAAGTTACAACAAATGGATGTGAAGAGTGCTTTTATTAATGGTCCTATTAATGAATTGGTTTATGTCAAGCAACCCCCCGGGTTCGAGGATCCCTACTTTCCCGATCATGTGTATCAACTCGATAAGGCACTCTATGGCCTTAAACAAGCCCCACGTGCGTGGTATGACCACCTTACCGAGTTGTTACAAGACCGTGGTTTTGAAGTTGGGCTAATCGACCCCACTCTTTTTACTAAGAAGGTCAAAGGGGAGTTGTTTGTGTGCCAATTATATGTTGATGATATTATCTTTGGTTCCCCTAACAAAGCATTCAATGAGGAATTTGCCGCTCTCATGACCTCAAAGTTTGAGATGTCGTCCATGGGAGAGTCGAAGTTCTTTCTAGGGTTCGAAGTGAAGCAAAGAAGAGAAGGAACCTTCATCAACCAAGCCAAATACACTCAAGACATGCTCAAGAGATTCAAGCTAAGTGATGTCAAGCCGGCTTCCACTCCAATGCCCACCAAGTGCCAACTTGACATAGATCCCAATGGTAAAGCGGTGGATCAAAAGGTATATCGCTCCATGATAGGCTCCTTGCTTTACCTTTGTGCATCTAGACCGGATATCATGTTGAGTGTGGGAATTTGTGCGCAGTTTCAAGCCGCACCTAAGGAAAGTCACTATGTGGCGGTCAAACGAATCTTTCGATATTTGGCTCATACCCCAAACTTTGGCTTATGGTACCCAAGAGGAGCAAACTTCAAGCTTGTAGGGTATTCGGATTCCGATTGGGCGGGAGACAAAGTGGATAGGAAGTCCACTTCCGGAGGGTGCCAATTCCTTGGTTGCTCTTTGGTAAGTTGGTCTTCCAAAAAGCAAAGTTGTGTGTCTCTCTCGTCCACCGAAGCGGAATATGTTGCGGCCGGTAGTTGTTGTGCACAACTCTTATGGATGAGGCAAACTTTAAATTATGGTGTCATTTGTGACAAAGTGCCTCTTTGGTGTGACAATGAAAGTACCATCAAGATCTCTCTCAAACCGGTGCAACACTTCAAGACGAAGCATATTGAGATCCGGCATCACTTCATTCGGGATCACATTAGGCGAGGAGAGATCGAGCTCAACTATGTCAAAACTCATGATAACCTTGCAGATATTTTCATGAAGCCCTTGGATGAAGCAAGATTTCGCGAGTTAAGGCATGAGCTAAATATCATTGATTCGAGCAATGCTACTTGAACCCTTGCACACCCCACCATACTCAACTTGTTATCTCGTTTAGATGCAGGCATGGACATAGGGGGAGTGTTGTTCTCTTGATGAACTCTCCCTCCCCCCATTATGCATAAATTGAACAACTCTTTCACATTAGCCATTTGTGATGGTAATTGTGCTTCAAAGACGAGTTTTGGTCATGGGCCCAAGGATAATTCTTCGCGGTGCCATACCAATTGACTCATACATAGGGGGCTACGGCCTCTGCCCCCCTTGTTCGTGTTGTGCCTTGTGTTAGTTCTTATTGTTCGTGCCTTAGTTTGTTTTCTTAGGTGCTAGGTGTTGGGGTCTCATTGCACACTCTTGTCCTTGGCTTTGGTGATGGCGTCCGGGCGGTACAACCGGAGTCATAGGCGGTTCAACTGCTGGTGCTCTTCAAGCGGTCTCCCAGCGGTGGCTGAGTGGTTCCACCACTCAACCACTGGGGTGCCCGTCTGACCGGTTCTACCGGCTGTTTACGGCGGTACTACCGCTGTCTCTTGGCGCCGAAAGTACCATCTATAACCAGGCAGCGGTACAACCACTCCCTTGAGCGGTACAACCGCCGTGCGGCTTTGGGTCTATATATATCCCTCGGGGCTGGTGGGGGTTTCTTTTCTTCCTTCCTCAGCCCTTCCCATCTTGTGCCCTAGCCGCCGGCCGCCATTGCCTCTGCCCCGAAGTGCTTCTCGCGCTTCGGATCCATGGGGTCTCCGTGGATCCTCTCCAAGGAGGCCTCCTCCTTCCCGATCTCTTCCCATGGATGCCGGTAATGCCCCTTGTCCTTCGTTCTTCGTTCTAGGGTTTGTTCCCTTTGCTCTAGGGCATTACTTGACATTCCGCATTTATCGATTAAACTATTGGGTGGAAGAGATCACTTTTTGCCTCCTGCTTAGATTGCACGTCTTTGAAAGTAGAATATGGCTAGTATGATTCATATTTCGCGGTTCAATCTAGTCTCTACCCGTAGTACCACTGTCCAGCGGTTCTACCTCCTCTACGGGTGGTACAACCGCTGGAGCGGTACTACCGGTAGGAGAACCGGTTCAACCGGGTTATCTGCACCATGTAGCCATGTTTCATTTTCTAAAGTTTGTGCAATATATCTTTTCTGTATGTGCAATCCTCTCATCTTTGTTGGGTCTCTTGTGTTCTCCTTGTGTGTGTGTCCATGTGGCTCTAGTTCTCGCTCTGCTCCTCGCAAGACCAAGAAGAGGGCACGACAGACCTTGCGTCCGGTTGTGTCTGATGACGAAGAAGAGGTTGTGATTCCCACCAAGCCCACTCGCCGTGAAAAGTCTGCCGCTGCAAAGCAACGTGTGGTACTGCCGTTGCATCGCTGGAAAGCCAAAGATTGGGAAGCCTACCGCTCAAAGAATCCTTATGAGGTTCCCATTGCTCCTCGTTGGACCACCGTTCAGTTCCGGAATGAGATGCAAGTACGAATTGTACATGAACTCTTTGAACACAAGAAGAACAGGTATGCCAAGCAGTGGACCATCGATCTTGACCATTGGAGGAGCAACTTGGAGTATTTTGGTGAGGCATTGGCTCTCTGCGAGGAATTTGATCTTGTCAAGCTCATGTCAGTCAACTGTGACTTTGATGTTCAACTCATCCATCAGTTCTATGCCACGGTTCACTTCGGAGAAGATGACGCACGCACTCTCACTTTCATGTGTCGTGATGAGCTCTTTCAAGTTCCCTGGAGGGCTTTCTGCAATGCTATTGGGTATGATGAAACCGGTCTGGAAGGAAGGGGTGGCATTCGTCCTCATGACCATCCTGAGTCCATGCCCAAGGAGAAGCTTGCCCCTCTATACATTCGGGGGCATGGGATTATTGGAGAATACAAGGACTTGGAGAAGGTCTATGACATCATGCACCGAGTGTTCCGTAATGTACTCTTGCCCAAGGTGGGCAACCAAGATGAGATTCATGGCTATCTAGTTGACTTGATGGTTGCTATGAAGACCATGGTGGGGACTGGTGCAACATTTGATGTGTCAAATTGGCTGTGGCATGAAATGTACAACATGGTCATCTACCGTAAGGTCCCAATCTACGCTCCATTTTTCATGTGCTTTCTGAACTCTGTGTGGGTTGTTAGTCGTACTGGAGAGCTCCTCACTTCTCCAGACAATCTCACTGTTCATGAGGTCAAGCTTCTTAAGAAGAAGAAGCACGCCGAGCCCCGCTTCCCTGCCGATGCTCCTGAGGATGTCTATGCCACTTCTGACAATGAGGACTTTGAGATGGAGCCAGGGGCCCAGCCCTCTTGGGTGGCCAAGCTCACTGCCAAGGTGAAGAAGACCTTTTGTCTCCAGACTGACATCCAGAAGAAGATGTATGAGGCACATGTCAATGAGAAGCTTTCACGGCGTCGCCAAATTGCAATGATGAAGCACCTCAATATGTCGGTTCAGAGTGGCTCTGAGAAGAGCATCACCCCAGAGGAGCGTTGGATTTCAACCCACAGCACCTGGACTGATGATGAGGCCCCTCCCCAGCCATCCACCTCTTTTGCTGCTGCGGACAATGCCATGGAGGAATCCGTCACGACGATGATGACGACTTTGCTGATGAGGATCCAGATGCGACCGAGGAGTCAGAGGAGGACTACTGAGCTTTGGGATGCTAGCTTCGCTCTTTTCCTTTTTGGTGTCTTGATGCCAAAGGGGGAGAGGGTTCTATAGGTCTCGGGATTTGCATGGGTTGGGGTTGCTCGTTTCCTCGTATTTCTCTTGTAGTGTTGAACTTTGTTCGTGGTTTCTTGTTGTGTGTGAGACTTTTGCTACTCTTTTTATTGTTATCAGTTCGTCGGTTATTATTATTGTTATTATTGCTATCTATCCGTTATGTTATCTCTCATATTATGTGCTTAGAGTGGTGAGTCCATAAAATCTAGGGGGAGTCTAGCCCTGAAAGTGTGCACATGCTTTCTAACAGCTTGTTCTTATTGGGGCACACATCTAGGGGGAGTTCTGACTAGATTTCATAGACTTCTCTCTTGCAAATCTTGTTGTTGTCATCATCCACCAAAAAGGGGGAGATTGAAAGGGCATTTCCCTACTTTATGTTTTGGATGATGATGACAACCCTTTGTTGGTCTAATCCTATGCTAAATGTTTCAGGTTCTTGACGCTTAGGTCTACATCGGAAAGCTACTCTCTCTTGTAGGAAAAGATCGAAGACGTGTCCTCTATGCTTTTTTATCTCTTTGGTCGTAGGGAACCCGTACTATCAAGAGGGAATCCTCATTAGAAAGAATTGGGGGAATCTTTTCACGCACACCTTCTTCACCCCTCCTTTGTCTTTCTCAGGTGTGTGTGACAGAGAGAGAGTTTTACTTGTCTCTCTTCCCTTATCTATTCCTGCTCACTGTTTCTGCCCAGCGGTTGTACCGCTCCCTGGAGCGGTTGTACCGCTGGGTCTTGTCGCTCATCAGCTTTGCTCGAGCGGTTGTACCGCTGCCTCCGGGCGGTGGTACCGCCACCATGCTCTACAACAGCTAGGGCGGTGGTTCCGGCCATGCACCGTTCAAGTACCGCTCGAGATTCTGTTTTGATGCGGTTCTTGGGCGGTAGTGGCCCGGTTGGTCCGGTCGTTCCTCGATGACCGGTATCATCGGTGGTCCGAGCGGTTCTTCCGCTCGGAACTTAGCCGCCCAAGAGCTCAAGGCCATGCGGTTGTTCCGGCCAGGCACCGCCCAAGTACCGGTCAAGCTCCTGTTTTGATGCGGTGGTTGTGCGGTGGCTAGGCGGTTAGTCCGGTTATTTTTCTTAGCCGGTACTACCGCCTGCAGGTCCGGTTGTACCGCTTGGTAGGGTTCTGCAGATACACCGTGAGTCCCGGTTGTACCGCTGCAGTGCAATAAACGCGGTAACGGCTGGAATTTAGGGTTGCTATATAAGGGAGCTTCTCCCACCTACCACTCTTACCTCTTTGCTCTCTTACTCCACCATTAATGCACTTCAAGCTCTCTTGCCCGATCTCTCTCCCTAGCCACTCAAACTTGTTGATTTGCTAGGGATTGAAGGAGGAGACCTAGATCTACACTTCCACCAAAGGATATTTGCTTCCCCCATACTTTCTTGTGTGGATTTTGTTACTCTTGGGTGTTTGAGCACCCTAGATGGTTGAGGTCACCTCGGAGCCATATTCCATTGTGGTGAAGCTTCGTGCCCCATTGCTTGATCGTTTTTAGCGGCCGAGTTGTGTCTAGAAAAATGTTTTGAGTCATTTAGGAATTATATATCAGAGTGTTTAGGAATTCTTTTTACTTCCCAGTCTCCTCATCGCTCTGGTAAGGCATCCTGACGTAGAGTTTTGACTCTTCTCTTCTCAAATTTCACTAAAAAAAAATTTTAGGATCACGCGAGTATCTTGGAATCGTTCCGGTGGCTTATGATGAGAATACTGTCTTGGTGCCTCCTGTCAGGGGTTTAGTGGAAGTGTCCCGGGGAGTTGAGCTCTGAGGTGTTGTCATCATAATTTTATCGTTGCAATTCTAGAATACTTGAGATATGTTCGCCGACATCGAAAATCTCTTTTATGCAGTTCGTTGGTGAGATAACCTCGACGCCACCCAGTACTGGGGCGGGAGTTCGGGAGTATCGCCATAACTTGTATAACGGATGCTTTTCGAAGGTTGAGGTAGATGGTTTCCGAAGTTTTCTTGGTTATGTGTTGAAGGATGGATACAGCTGGATGTAGGATTTGCTAGTTTGGGTGACATATTATGCTTCCCCTGTATCGCCAACACCTGATTGCATAACCGGAAAGGTTCGGGAGTTTCATAGGTGGGAATTCTAGTAGCTCTAGTTCTTCTTCCACGGATATTGGTTTGAGATTGGGATTTCTTACCGATTATTCGTTCTTGATCCGTACCTTGTTGATTTATTTCTCTACCTTAATTCTACATGGCTTCTCAATTTATGGATATGTGACCATTTCAAGAGGAATGCATTCGTTCATTTTGTTCGGATGTGAAGACTATATGTTGCAATTTTCATTCCATTGGATTCAGCTTCATATTTATCTGTCAATGTGCTAATGGTGGTCAACCTCTTCAGGATGGCTCCTCCAACGCGCACGACTCCGAATCCTGATCCGCCACCACCCCCACCTCCTCCAGAGGCATGGCAAGCTGTGATGGCCGCAACCAATGCAAACACACAACTGATCATGCAAATTCTTCAAGAGCGCAATCAAGGCAATCAAGGGAATCAAGGCAGCAATCAGAGTCACTTTGCTACACTCAACCAATTCCTTGCTAACGGGCCAAAGACTTTCAGCAATTGTGTTGAGGCAACCGATGCTGACGATTGGCTTGTGGATCTGTGTAAGCATTTCGAGTGCAGTAACGTCAGGCCTGAGGACTTTGTTAAGTTCGCTTCCTTCCAACTCAAAGATCAAGCTGCAGAATGGTTCCAGCAGTACAAGGACTCCAGAGGTGGACGTGTTATCACTTGGGATGATTTCCGTCGAGATTTCCGAGCTCATCATATTCCGTAGAGCGTGGTTGAAAGCAAGCGTGAGGAATTCCGCAATCTGGAGCAAGGCTCTTTGTCTGTCTATGACTACAACAAGTTGTTCCAGAAGCTCGCCCGCTTTGCCAAGCAGGACTTGCCTAATGAGAAGAACTACCCCACTCATGATCTCGAGTTGGCGGCAGTTGTGCATGCTCTGTTGACTTGGAGACATCTTCTTTTGGGAAGAAAAGTGGATATTTTCACTGATCACAAGAGTCTCAAGTACATCTTCACTCAGCCTAATCTCAACCTCAGGCAAACTCGATGGGTCGAAATGATTCAAGAGTATAATCCGAGTATTGAGTATACTCCAGGCAAGGCCAATATGATTGCTGACGCTTTGAGCAGGAAGGCTTACTGCAACAGTCTGATTATCAAGCCTTATCAACCCGAGCTTTGTGAAGCTTTCCGCAAGCTTAATCTGCAAGTTGTTCCTCAAGGTTTCCTCGCCAACCTTCAAGTCTCTCCTACCTTAGAAGACCAGATTCGCCAAGCCCAGCTTCTTGATGCTATGGTGAAAAAGGTGAAGATTGGGATTGCCAAGAGTCAGTCCAAGTACAAGTGCTACCGCCTTGATGACAAGGACACTCTCTTCTTCGAGGATCGTATTGTTGTGCCCAAAGGTGACCTCCGTAAAGTGATCATGAACGAGGCTCACAATTCTCTCCTCTCCATCCACCCTGGGAGTACGAAGATGTATCAGGACCTCAAGCAAGCTTATTGGTGGACTCGAATGAAGCGCGAGATCGCTCAATTCGTGTATGAATGTGATGTCTGCAGAAGAGTGAAGGCAGAACACCAAAGGCCAGCAGGTCTCCTCCAACCTCTTTCCATTCCAGAATGGAAGTTTGACCACATTGAAATGGACTTCGTGACTGGGTTTCCAAAGTCCAAGCGTGGCAATGATGCTATATTCGTTGTCATCGACAAACTCACCAAAGTGGCTCATTTTCTGCCTATCAAAGAGTCGATCACTGCAGCTCAATTGGCGGAACTCTATACCTCTCGCATTGTCTCTCTGCACGGTATTCCTCAAGTGATATCTTCAGACCGTGGCAGCATCTTTACCTCCAAGTTTTGGGATTCTTTTCAGAAGGCCATGGGCACTAACATCCGCTTCAGCACTGCTTTCCATCCTCAAACAAGCGGTCAAGTCAAGCGTGTCAACCAGATTCTTGAAGATATGCTCAGAGCTTGTGTGATCTCCTTCAGTATGAAGTGGGAGGATTGTCTTCCTTATGCTGAATTCTCCTACAACAATAGTTTTCAAGCAAGTTCGGGCAAGGCCCCATTTGAAATTCTGTATGGCAGGAAGTGCCGTACCCCTCTCAACTGGTCTGAAACCGGTGAACGTCAGCTTTTGGGTAATGACTTAATCACAGAAGCGGAAGAAATGTGCAAAGTCATTCGTGATAACCTCAAAGCAGCCCAATCCCGCCAGAAGAGCTACTATGATAGTAAGCACCGTGATTTGGCTTTCGAGATCGGAGATCATGTTTACCTCCGTGTCTCTCCTATGAAAGGTACTCGTTGCTTCGGTATCAAATGGAAGCTTGCCCCCAGATACGTGGGACCTTTCAAGATTGTCAGCAAGAGAGGCGACCTCGCCTATCAACTCGAGCTTCCTTCAAACTTTGCAAATGTTCATGATGTGTTCCATGTCTCTCAGCTTCGAAAGTGCTTCAAGACTCCTGACCGCACCGTCAACTTCGAGGATATTGAGCTCCAAGAAAATCTCTCGTATCGTGAGCACCCAGTTGCTATTCTTGAAGAGACTGAACGCAAGACTCGCAACAAGTCAATCAAATTCCTCAAAGTCAAGTGGTCGCACCATTCCGATCGTGAAGCTACCTGGGAACGCGAGGATCACCTCCGTTCTGAGTACCCGGCGTTCTTTCAGTCCTAGATCTCGGGACGAGATCCTTTCGTAGTGGTGGAGTGTTGTAACACCCCGGATATAACTTTCCCAATTTGTACTCCAACTCTTGCCGTTTCCGGCATTGAGTTATATTTATTTCTCGGGTTCGGGTCTTTGTCTCCGTGTGTTGTTTTCGTTGTCATGCATCTCATATCATGTCATCATGTGCATTTCATTTACATACGTGTTCATCTCATGCATTCGAGCTTTTTCCCCGTTGTCTGTTTTGCGTTCCGGCGCTTCGTTCTCCTCCGGTGGTCATTTCTAGCTTTCTTTCATGTGTGGGGATTAAACATTTCCGAATTGGACCGAGACTTATCATGCGGCCTTGGTTTACTACCGGTAGACCGCCTGTCAAGTTTCGTGTCATTTGGACTTCGTTTGATACTCCAACGGTTAACCGAGGGACCGAAAAGGCCTCGTGTGTGTTGCAGCCCAACACCCCTCCAATTTGGCCCAAAACCCACCAAACTCTGCTCCATCTCCTAGAGCGTTCGATCACGATCGCGTGGCCGAAAACCGCACCTCATTTGGACTCTCCTAGCTCCACTTATGCCTATAAATAGCCCCCCCCCCCCCCCCCCGTTTTCGGATCTCTCTCCTCTTCCCGAAACCCTAAAAGGAAAAAATCAGATCTCCAGCCGTCGGACATGTCCGGGGCCTAGCCGGACACGTCCGCCGCGCCCCCTTTCCTATCCGCCACCGCCACGTGGCAGCGCCGCCTACCGCCGCCGCTCGCCGCCGCCTCGCCCGGCTGCCTCCGCCGCCTCGCCGGCGAGCGCCGCCCTTGCCGCCTCGGCCTCGGCCGCCCCGCGCGCCACCGCGACGCCCCTCGCCGCCACCCGGCCGGCGCCGCCTCTCCGCCGCCCGGCCCCCTCTCCTCCGGCCTCCTCACTGCTCCGGCGAGCTCCCTCCTACTCCAGCCACCGCGGCCATTGCCGGCCGTCGAACCTCGAGACGCGTGCCTGCTACAGTAAACATCTCAGATCTGAGATCTGAAAACCCTAGCCGGTTGACTTTTTCCCCTCTCCCTCTAATTTTTTTGCATCTTTGACCTGCCGTAACTTTGCATCCGTAGCTCCGTTTTGGACATACAGTATATCAAAATGTTCGTCTCAATGAGTACATCATTTCATTCCATTGCATCATTTTCATTTGAGTTCATCTTGATGCCCTAAATGCTGTTAGAAGGAGGCTTCGTGAGTTAATTGTCAGATCTGCTAGTTCATCTTAGACTTTTGTCATTTTTGCCATGATTATTGTGTGCATGCTATGCCTGTGAGTCCTTCATATGTTTTGTTAAGGATTTTGTCTTCTTTCCATAGGTGCAACCCATGCATTTTTGTGATGTGTGTGGTGACTTGTGCAAGCTTGCAAAGTGAGACACCCGGTAAATCTGTTTTCTGGGACTTAGTAGTTTTCACTAAGTCTGGGATTATTTAGTTCATGATGCCATATGTTCAGCTTGTTTCCTAGTGATCCGTGCCTCTTTTGAGGATGATCACTAAAGGAGTTTTGTTAATCTTGTTATTCTCTATCCACCCATGTCTTTTTTGCAATTATGGAGCAACCTAGCTTGAGTCAATCGAGCTCTACTTTTGCTTCGTAGTGAATCTGGGCAGATCGTCAACTCGTTTGCGATTTTGCCGATGCTATTGTAGTTGATCCGTGCATGCTATGCCATTGTTCTTGCCATGTATAGCTAGCATTTTGTGCCTTATTAATGGATGTATGCTTGCCTTGCCATGACTTTCACCGTAGTGAGTGCATCGAGCTCGTTTACATGCCTCCGTGAGTTATATTTCAGCATGTCTCAGTTTTCACCAAGTCTGAAAACTGATTGTGTTTTAGCTATGTTCGTGGGCTTGTTAGTATATTTTGTGAACCCTTTTGGCCCCAGGTCACTTTGGGTCTTTTGTTAAGCTTGTTGAGTAGGTCCATGCCATGTTCTTACTTGTCTTAATCAGGTCATGTATCATATTGTTTTGCTGCTCCGAAGAGGGCTTCGTGATCTGAAATTTCAGACAAGTGTTAATTTCACTAAGTCTGGAATCTGTTTTGCATTTGCGTTTTTGACATGCTTGTTTGAACCTCATAATGGATGAATTGGCCGTAGCTCAGTGCTAGTCTTTTGTTAAGAATCTTGTGTTCATCCCTGCCATGTATTTTGTTGTCATGTTTGGTGGCTGTAGCATGTTCATTTCATTGCATTTAGATGCCTACTTGCTGTAAATCGCAGACTGGTGTCATTTTTGAAACGCTTGCCATTTCCAAACCGTAACTCCGATTCCGACGTTCTTTATATCGTTTTCAAGAGATTTCATCCCATCTTTCCAGTGGCACCCTTGGAATTCCAAGTTGAGGCCAGGTTCATGCATTTCCTGTCATGTCGTGCATTTTGCATCCCGCATCGCATCCCGCATAGCATATCATCTTTGCATCGTGTTGATTGAGTTTGCACGTGGTTTGTAAGTGCATCTAGTGCCATCCCTAGTTGGTTTTGGAGTATTGACGACAAACCTAGTTGAGGTACTAATGTGTTTGTGAGAATTGCAGGATAACACAGGTAGAAGTCCCTCATTGATTCGGTTTTACTACCAGAGATGACCCCTAAAAATGTATGAAGACATTGAAGCCAAAGGTGGTATATGAAGATATTCACATTGAAGACTATGAAAAATGAAGACACGTTATGAAGCCTATGGAGCTCGAAGACTTAGATCTTTCGTAGTTCTTTTTCTTTTGTGTTGAGTCATAGGAACCACCGTACTGTTAAGTAGGGTCCAGGAGAACCAGTCAGAATGACTGAAGTGATGCCTAAACCAAAAACCTATGTCTTCGAGTGAAGACAATGAGAGCGAATCTTGTCCAGAGCCGAACAAGTCAGCTTTGCTTGTAGCCCAAGTAAAGTTGCCATGAGAGTTTAAAATCTAACCGTTGAGACACGTGTCAGTTCCTTAGTGACCCAGGGTCATTTCGGACAAATCAGGTCGGGTTGCCAAGTGGCTATAAATAGCCCACCTCCTACAACCATAAACGGTTGGCTGCTCAGATTTCAGTGCACGGCTTTTGTCGTTTGAGAGCAACCCACCTCGAAGCCTTTGAGAGAAAATTCCTAGCGAGGAGAAAAGCCCTAACCACCCAGAGCCAGAGAACATTGGGCATCACTTAAGTCTTCTTGTCTGTGTGATCTGAAGACTTATTACACTTGAGGACTGTGAATCCTCCAGACGGTTAGGCGTCGCGTTCAGAGCATCCAAGAGACATTGTGGATTGCCAGTGAACGAAGTCTGTGAAGGTTTGGGAGTCTACCTTGAAGACTTACCAGAGTGATTGCGCGAGGACTAAGTGACCTTAGCTCAAGGAGAATACGGTGAGGACTTGGTGTCCTGAGCTGCGTGTTCAGGACTGGGTGTCCGGGACTGTGTGTCCTAAGGTTTAAATACCTAGCCGCTCCAACCAGACGTACAGTTGTCACAGCAACTGGAACTGGTCCAACACATCATTGTCTTCAACGAGCCACTGGTTTCATCTTCACTTCCTTTTACTTACTGTTACTCATTGCGAAGCCAGTGCATGCTTGCTATACCTTTTGTCTTCCCAACGTAACTGTATGATTTGTTTGGCTTCATAACTTCTTCCTACCTGATCCTTATTACACTGCAGCTACTTGTCATTGTGCTTTCCCTCTATTGAATACTTGACCATGGCTTGCCTAGTGTAATCTAACTTCCGCTGCATAGTGATAGGCTTATCTCTACTGTTTGTCTTCATAACTTCCACGTTTTGAAGACTTCCATAAAAATCGCCTATTCACCCCCCCTCTAGTCGATATAACGCACTTTCAATTGGTATCAAAGCAAGGTGCTCCCTTGTTCTGTGTGATTCGGTTTAACCACCTGGAGTTTTAGCTATGTCGGCTGCAGGGATAATCAAAGTCTCCGTTGCGTGCCCCGTCTTCGATGGAACTGAATATCCCTACTGGAAGAATAAGATGCGCATGCATCTTGAAGCCATTGACGTCGACCTATGGTATGTCGTCGAGAACGGCGTTCCCAAGGCTGGAGAAGGTGTCACTGCTGCTGATGTCAAGAAGTTCACTCAACTGGACTCTATTGCCAAAAATATCATCTGTGGTCATCTGACAAAAGGACAGTATGGCCGTGTGAGTGCCTTGAAGACATCCAAGCTGGTCTGGGACTGGCTCTCCAAGGTCAATGAAGGCATCTCAACCCAGAGAGATCAGAGAATCAGTGTTCTTCGCAACCTCTTCAACCGCTTCAAGAGAAATGACAATGAGAATGTCCAGCACACATTTGACCGGCTCATTGACATCACAAATGAACTTCAAGCCCTCGGCGCCACTGAGATCACCAAACATGAAATCGTCAAAACGCTGCTGAGATCACTTGATAGTTCGTTTGACATCCTAGCCCTGATGATTCAAGAACGTCCTGATTTCAAGACACTCGATCCGTCTGACATACTTGAGAGGCTCAACACACATGAGTTCCAGCTTTCTGAGAAAAAAGATATCTACGGTCCAAATTATGGGCGAACTCGTGCCTTGAAGGCAAAAGTTGTTTCCTCATCTGAAGAAGAATCTGACAGCAGTTCTGATGATCCTGAAGACATTGGAAGGGAACTTGCAATGCTAGTGAAGAAGTTCCAAAAATTCACCAAGAAGAAAGGCTTCAGAAAATCTTCACGATCAAGCTCAAGGAATGATGAAGCTTCTGCTCATGACTACAAGAAGAAAACATGTCACAAGTGCAAGAAAACTGGACACTTCATCTCTGAGTGTCCACAGTGGGACAATGAGAACAGAAGGAAGAAGAAGAGCAAGGAATATGATTCTGACGATAAGAAGAAGAAGAAATACTCAAAGTCTTCTTCCAAGTCTTCCTCAAAGTCTTCATCACACAAGAAGAGCTCATCTGGCAAGGCACGTGCGTTTGTTGGCAAGGAAATGGATTCAGAGGAGGAGTCCAGTTCTGAGGAGGCAGAGGTGGAATCTGAGGAGGAGTCTGATTCTGGCATTGCGAGTCTGGCTACAGCATACGTCGCCAAGTCCATCTTCAACACTGAAGACAATGACTTCATCACCGACACTTATGCAAATGAAAAAAACGACTCCACTCCTACCTACTGCTTCATGGCACGCGGTGCCAAGGGAAAGGTCTCCAGCAGAAAAACAAAATCTGCTGACGCTATTGCTGGGGACCTTACAAATCTTGTAGGGCGCAAGATAAAATGCCTGAATGGCATCATTATGTACTTCGTTCCTGAATCGCATGCTACTCTCCCTATTAGTCCTAATCTGGATCTAAGTTTTCATAACCCACTGGTTCGTCAAATGTTTTTGCTTCACAATTCTCTTCGTGAAGCCTATCCCTCTAACTGCACTGTAGGGTATGACACCAGCGTCTTCAAAGTCTTCAGAATGGATTATTGACAGTGGGTGTACAAATCACATGACTGGCAAAAGAAGCCTTCTTATGGACTCAACCTTACGTCCATCCGACAAAAGCCACATCACATTTGCTGACACTGGTAAAAGTAAGGTATTGGGTCTAGGTAGAGTTGCAATCTCAAAGGATCAACACATGGATAAAGTCATGCTTGTTGAATCCCTTGGCTTCAACTTAATGTCTGTCTCAATGCTTTGCGATTTGAACATGATCGTAATGTTTGGAAAATATCGTTGCCTAGTACTAATGGAATCTGACAAGTCTCTAGTGTTTGAAGGGTATCGAAAAGATGATCTGTACGTGGTAGATTTCTCAGCAGGGCCACAACTTGCAGTATGTCTTCTTGCAAAAGCTTCAGAATGCTGGCTTTGGCATCGGAGGCTTGGGCATGCTGGCATGAGGAACCTCCACACCCTTGCGAAGAAGAAGCATGTCATAGGCATCGAGGGCGTCAAGTTCAAGAAAGATCACTTATGCAGTGCCTGTGAAGCAGGGAAGATGACAAGGGCAAAACATCCTTCGAAGACAATCATGACTACTACTCAACCCTTCGAACTGCTTCACATGGATCTTTTCGGTCTCACTCACTACTCAACTTTTACTACTACTGCTTGCCTCTATGGCTTCGTCATTGTTGATGATTACTCTAGATATACTTGGGTGCACATAATCCTTTACAAGACTGAAGTGCAGGATGTCTTCAGACGCTTCGCGAATCGTGCTATGAATAATTTTGGCGCCAAGATAAAACACATCAGAAGTGACAATGGCACTGAATTCAAGAACACTGGCCTTGATACATATCTTGATACCTTGGGCATCACACATGAATTCTCAGCTCCGTACACGCCATAGCAGAATGGCATCGTCGAACGCAAGAATAGAACGCTCATTGAGATGGCCAGAACAATGCTAGATGAATACAAGACTCCAAGAAAATTCTGGACTGAAGCCATTGACACTGCATGCCATACAATCAATCGTGTTTATCTTCACAAGATTCTGAACAAGACATCTTATGAACTCCTAACTGGCAAGAAGCCAAATGTCAGTTACTTCAGAGTATTTGGCGCAAGGTGCTGGATCAAGGACCCACACCACACCTCAAAGTTTGCACCAAAAGCACATGAGGGCTTTATGCTTGGATATGGAAAGGATTCGCACTCCTACAGAGTCTTCAATCTCTTTCATTACAAAGTGGTTGAAACAGTGGATGTGCGGTTCGATGAGACAAATGGTTCACAAAGAGAGCAACTGCCAAATGTGCTAGATGAGATTCCAGCTAATGAATCAATCAAGCTAATGGGAACTGGAAAGATTATACCTTCTGAAGCTCATCCTAAAGAAGAACTTATCATCTCAGCACCTGATCAACATGAAGACAATGCTCAGCCTGAAGACATTCCTCCCAACAACAACACAGATCAGCAAGAGCAAAGTCTTCGCCCTGTACATCCTCGTGTTGCCAATGAAGTGCAGATTGACAGAATAATTGACAGCATCAATGCACCTGGTCCACTCACTCGTTCAAGGGCAACTCAGCTAACAAATTTCTGTGGGCACTTCGCATTCGTCTCAATATCAGAACCCAAGAAAGTTGAAGAAGCCTTCATGGAACCTGAATGGATTCAAGCTATGCAAGAAGAGCTTCAACAGTTTGAGCTGAATAATGTATGGGAACTGGTTAAGCGTCCTGATCCACGGAAGCACAACATAATAGGCACCAAATGGATATACTGCAACAAACAAGATGAGCATGGACAAGTTGTCAGAAACAAAGCTCGTCTCGTTGCTCAAGGATATACTCAAGTGGAAGGCATTGACTTCGATGAAACATTTGCTCCCGTGGCTAGGCTTGAAGCCATACGCATTCTGCTGGCCTATGCAAATCATCATAACATACTTCTATATCAAATGGATGTGAAAAGTGCCTTTCTCAATGGCAAGATTGAAGAAGAAGTGTATGTTTCACAACCGCCTGGCTTTGAAAATCCAAAACATCCTAACATGGTATACAAGCTCAACAAGGCACTGTATGGCCTCAAACAAGCCCCTAGGGCCTGGTATGACACACTCAAATACTTCCTGAAGAGCAAAGGCTTCATACCTGGTTCCCTGGATCCCACTCTTTTCACTAAGACATATGATGGTGAACTGTTTGTGTGCCAAATATATGTGGATGACATTATCTTCGACTGCACCAATCAGAAGTATAGTGAAGAGTTTGGATATATGATGCAAGAGCAATATCAGATGTCCATGATGGGGGAGCTGAAGTTCTTCCTTGGTCTTCAAATACGACAACAACGCAATGGCATCTTCATATCTCAAGAGAAGTATCTCAAAGATTGCCTGAAGAAGTTCGGTATGCAAGACTGCAAAGGCTTCACAACACCAATGCCAGCCAAACATCATCTAGGTCCTGACGACAATGGTAAAGAGTTCGATCAAAAGGTATACCGCTCCATGATTGGTTCTTTGCTTTATTTATGTGCGTCTAGGCCAGATATTATGCTTAGTGTTTGCATGTGTGCTCGATTTCAAGCGGCACCAAAGGAGTTGCATCACTTAGCTGTGAAGCGAATTCTTCGATATTTGGCTCACACCCCAACTCTAGGATTATGGTATCCAAAGGGCTCAGAGTTTGATTTGGTTGGATTTTTGGATGCTGATTATGCTGGTGACAAAGTTGATCGCAAGTCTACATCAGGCACATGTCACTTTCTGGGACGATCACTTGTATGTTGGTCTTTAAAGAAGCAGAACTGTGTATCTCTCTCCACTGCTGAATCTGAATACATTGCTGCTAGATCTTGCTGCGCTCAGCTTCTGTGGATGAAGCAAACACTCAAGGATTATGGCATTCATCTGAAGCAAGTACCACTTTACTGCGACAACGAAAGTGCCATCAAGATTGCCAACAACCCAGTTCAGCACTCGAAGACAAAGCACATTGAAATTCGTCATCACTTTCTTAGAGATCATGTTGTGAAGGAAGACATTGATATCATACACGTCAACACTGAAGAACAATTGGCAGATATCTTCACCAAGCCCTTGGATGAGAAGAGATTTTGCAAGTTACGGTGTGAGCTAAATATCCTGGAATCCTCAAATGTCCTGTGATCAGGCACACATCCTAACCCTTATGCATATTGATGACTTAGATGTGCAACACACGAAGTAAAGTATATCTTCAATCAATGAAGACATACATTCTAAGTGTGAATACATTAATGTGGAATTTGACTTCGGAGCGCCACGATAATTGTGCGCCGTGTATGGGTCTAATACTTCCTATACGGTGGGTAACGCCACCACCAAACGTTCTATTTTGAAGTGTTTCACTCATGGCGTTACCTTGCAATGTCTTCACATTTGGTTTGGCTTCGAACTCAACATGTCTTCATGATTATCTTCACTACGTTGATTATATAGATGTATACATACTAGTGTTCTGTCCTCTACAGCATTCACTTATAGCTATGTCTTCTTGGTTGAATCTTTTTGAACTAAGTGAATGTGATCGGACCCCAAACTTCTCTATGCTTTCGATCTCAAACTCTATCTCTCCAGGTCATATGCATTCTATTGAAACTGTCGAATGTCTTCTCTACGTCCTTGTCAGCAGAAGACACAAAGACAACACTTAAGTCCATTTTCAATGCTCATTTATCCACGTGAAATCCAGAGAAGTAGGAACGACCGCCCGACAATCCAGGCATGCGTGGGACGTGGAACAAACCCCAAACTTCCGCAAAACAGGCCACGCGTTCCTCAGATGCGAATCGCCAGGGGCACCTGTGTATAGCACAGTGCCGCCCTTGTGCCTATAAATTCACACTTACCGCGGTCATTATCTCTTTCTTCCACCCTCGCACGAACCCTAGCGCCACCGCTAGCTCTCGACGACGCCGGACGACGAAGCGCTTCGCTGCCGCAACCTCTCCGACGCCATCCTCACGCCGACCACGGACATCGTTCTCTCCGCCGTCGCCGTAGGTGTCTTCCGTCGCCAAGTTAGGGCACGGAGGACTGAACTGCTCGGCATCATCTCCCACTTCCGTCTAGCAGTTCCAAGTGTGGTAAATAAAACTTCTTTTTACAGCCCCTTTTGATCTCATGGTTCTGTCACTTTCTACCATAAGAAGTTTATCTTCACACAAGTTAGATCTCTTAATCTGCATCTCATAACATGCCTAGTATATTCACTTGTGCTTCATGAAGTAGTTAGATTCCTCACTTGTACTGATCTGTGGGTTCGTACAAATCTGGAACCAACTTCTTATCTATGAGTGAATGTCTTCGCACGATGAGGTCAATGTCTTCTAAACTGATTAATCTTCAAAACCTTCTGAGAATGCATATGACCTCTTCCCCTTCCCTCGCACCTTAATGCTGTCACAGGTACATGTCCGTGGGAGAATCCTTCGGTTCTCATAGTCTGCATTCATTTGCAGAATTCCTACAGCATCACATAAATTCTCCTAAAGCCAGTTCCTGTTGGTCCAGCAAAAGAAAGCCTTTGAAGCCTTTGAAAGTTTTGAAGCCTTTCAAGTTAAAGTATATGGCTTCAGAAGCAGTAGCAAGGAAAGGGGGCAGACAGCGACGTGAAGGAACTTCCAAAGATCTGCCTGAAGACCTGGCAGAAATGTATAAAACAGATCCTGAAGAGAATTATGGGCAGCGCAAGACCCGAATCCAATGGATTCGACGCTATTGGGCTGAACAATGGTTCAAATACCGCTTCACTACCCAAGAGTATGCTGAGAAAAGTGCCATCAAAAGACCGTGGGGAGACGTCCTATACAAGAACCTTGTACCCAGGTCCAGAGATGAAGCTATTGCCCAAAGCTTCTATCCATGCATGGTTCGTGGGCCACAGCCTGATGATGCACATCCGTCGTCACTACTCTGGTGTCGTGACGACAATCTATTCAAGCGCAACTTCCAGTTTGCCCAACAATCAGCGAAGCAGAACAAGAAGAAGTTGGGGTTAGACTTCAACCCTGGTCCCTCAGCACCAAGGGCAGATGGCACACGCTACGCAGAACCCAATATCATCGGTCCATATGCCAATCTTGAGGGCCTCATCACCCGCATCTTAGTCCAAGGGACTGCCGTGAATGACCCTCCAGCTGACTCTGAGTCTGATGAAGCCCCTGCTGTACCGAAGCCAAAGCAGTCGAAGAAGCCAAAAGCTTCAAATCCAGCCCCTTCATCAAAAATCTCAAGGGCGAAGCCATTGGCAACTGCACCTCCTGAAGACAGTGTGCAGTCTGAAGACGTATCCCGCGTCTCCAAGCCCCAGAAGGCCAAGGTGCCTCAGCCACACACCGGCAAAGAGCTCACAGCTGCTGCCATTCTGCGCAGTGAAGCCATTGATCTGTCAAGTGATGAAGATCTTGGAGATGACGCTCTAGAGCAGCTCATCAAGAGCAAAGAGGAAGATGAAATCTTCAACAATTTGCCTCTTTTTGATGTCGCCATCATCCACAACTTCATCGACGAATGGTTTGCCACACCAGACATCAGCTTCAAAGATCTGCAGCTGCCCGTTGGCCTCAGCGTCGCCTTCCAAGGCGCTATTGCTTCAGAACTTGCAATTGCCCAGCGCATTGTTGAACTGAAGCAAAAAAATTGATCATGAAAAGGCTCAGTTCAAGAAGCATGTGGCCAAGCTCAGTGTGCAAGAAGTGAAGAGCTTCAAGATCATGATGCACGAGCTCAAGGAAAACTTTCTGAAGAAGCATGCAGAAGCTCAAGGTTCATGTGAGCGGATGAAGTCTCTGGCTGAGAGATGTGTGCAAGCCTACAATGAGGCTGAGAAGCGCAAGGCACTCGGGCATCCTGGCATCGACCCCAAGATGGCCGCAAAGAAAAAGAAGAACGCTGTTCCAGCTGAACCAGAGGCATCAAGGCGGGAAGCAGTTCCGCTTGTCTTCCTAACTGCAACGACTGGCTCGAAGCCAAAGAGCCGGTCAACAGCTTTAGAGCTCAAGAAGACAAGAACTGCTGAGGCTGAAGCCCGGAAGCGGAAAAGCTCTGAAGCCTCTCCTACTGCCCCCAGCAAGATGAAAAGAAAGACCAAGAAATCTCGGGCTGCTCCCACAGAGCCCTTGATAGTTGAACCTATTTCTATGGTTCACCCGAACGCAGAACGACAACTGACAGTTTATGAGCCTGCTTCCACAAAGGCTCCTGAAGCTGAAGATATACCAGCAGTCGACCCCATCGCTGCTGAAGACATTGGTCATCAGGACAATGTACAAGATGATGTGGCCCTTCCTCAGTATGAACATAGCGAACTCATCAGCATTGGTCATCCTCTGACGCCAATTGCACAAGATTCATCATGGGCGGATCGCCCTCAAGAGGAAGAAGACCTTGAGGCCCAGCCCACTCCAACCCACAGGCGTCGTCTGCGTTCCGCAGGCTTCGCAGAGGTCCAAGGCCTCAAGTCTATGCTGAAGACATTCCGGCTGCATCAGCCGAAGAAAATGAAGAAGCGCCACAAGATCCTACTCCCCTGCTACATCATGAAGCAGTTCTCCAGGAGAACGTGCCTAAATCTGACCCTCCAGCTAGTCGGATGGAGGTTGAAAATGTTGAGGTTGCCACAACCAACACTGAAGCCAATGTGGAGCCCTCCCCACCAAAAGCTTCAGCAGACAGCGAAGCTACTGATCCAGACACTTCTGTTCCTGAGTCTGCTGCAGGTCCTCAATTTGATTACCATGTTGAGCACAGGCCCCATGTCCAGAAGCCAGTCCCAAGGCTGCCAAGGTTCCCAGGTCCTGCATCAGCACCTGGCTCCTTTGACATCAATAGCTTCAAGGCAGACAATACGTTCTTCAACAGCTCCAAGAACCCCTATTCAAGGGAAAGGATTTCATCAGATAGGTTCTGGAGCTATCCTCAGCACAGCTACTATTCATGCATCCTATACAACCAAGGTCGCATCTTCCCGCACAAGCGCCTTGATGCTGAAGCCATTGCTGGTCTGCCCTGTCTAGAGGAAGCTTTGGATTGCTTTAAGCAAGTGGGTCTGCTGCAGTTTGTCACTGATGAAGAGCACTAGAATGAAGAGCTTCTGCTTCAGTTCTATGCCACCCTCCACATTAAAGGATACAACAGAGATCCAAGACTTGGGTCCTGGAGTGGATGACCGGCAATGTCCATCATGAAGCCAATGCATTTGATATCATTGAGCTCACCGGCCTGCCCACTCCTGGCGAATTCTTCGAGGAAGGCTGTCAACTACATGCTGAAGCTATTGAGAGCATATTCCAGAGGCCTGAACCAAATATGAGTCAGATGCTCTCAATGATGAAGCCATTGCCCCATGATGCACCCTATGCAACTGAGTCCTTCGTTGAAGACCTTGAGTACCTGCCCAGGACCATATATCACATCATCCGGCGGACTCTCTGGCCCATTAAGGGACACTCTCCACATGCCAAGATTGAGGGTGCAATGAAGACTCTCATATTCTATATCCTTCATGGCAAATGCTTCAACGCACAGGATTTCTTCATACGCCAACTTGCAGCGTCAGGCTCAGATTTATTTGGTTTGAAATTCTATGCTCCTTGGGTGATGAGGCTGATCAAACTGCACTCTGCGATCTCGTATCAGCCCTCAGCCCGAAACCATCGGATCTTCTTGCCAGATGTGGATACCTCTGCTGAAGCTATATATCCTGAGCCTGCCAAGCAACCTTTAAGTCTTCAGAATGCAGAACACCAGAGCTTCACTCAGAACGATGAAGGTGTTGAAGCCATCTCCAGGGTGTATCCTTTGGCTGGCACTACACGTGCGCCACACCCTGCTTCAACTGAAGCCACTGATAGTGCAACTGCTTCAAGACCCAAGAAGCGCGTTTGTGTTCTCAATGACTGAGAGCTTCTGGTGGCCCTTCATCAAAAACAAGATAGGCATCACGACTGGCTAAAGCGTCAGATGAAAAGCCTCTTGGTGGATGTTAATCGTCTTCGAAATCTTGCCACCAAGAATGCCTTCGTCACTCATGAAACCTGTCGTCGTACATGGAAAGGGCTATCAATGATGTGTACTGAAGCTGAACTTGAAGAGGATGGCTTCACTGAGCGATTCAAGTTTGACACCACACCTCCTAGAAGGGCTGTGATGCGCAACACACCATCACTTGAAGACTCTGAGTTTTCTTCATCTGCTGCCACAGTCACTGCCAGAATCATTGATGAAGAAGACGATGCTACATCACCGCCACCTGCTTCAGCACCTCCAAGCTCTTCTGCACCGCCAAACACCTCCAACGACCCTGCTGCTCCCGGGAACGAGTAGACACTCTATGTCTTCAAACCTTTTTGGTCCTTGCTGACAAAAGGGGGAGAAGCATATGGGTTGATAGTCTTCAAGCGGGTCCATATGGGCGAGTGCTTTATGTTTTGCTATATTTTGCTTCGTGCTTACAACTCTCGTTTTTTTTGCTTCATTTGGAGTTGTAACACTAAAACTAGATGGTCGTCTGCTACTTGTTTGCCACCCTGTTTGCGAAGATAAATTCCGTATGTGCGACGATAAATTTCGCACTTATCTCATTTTGCAGACGTCCATTTTCCATTATGCATGTCATTATCTTCATATATCTACACATGCATAGTGGATTGTCATCATAAGCTGTAGTGGATCTCCACAAGTACAACCTGCCATGTGTATTTGCATTCAAAAGCAAATTAACTTGTATGCACATCTTCAGGGGGAGCCCTTGCAACTTATGAAGATAATTCCTTATCCTTTACAATTTCACAGACTATATTCCCCGTTGAAAACTTCAACTAGTTTGTCATCAATCACCAAAAAGGGGGAGATTGTAAGTGCATCTAGTGCCACCCCTAGTTGGTTTTGGAGTATTGACGACAAACCTAGTTGAGGGACTAATGTGTTTGTGAGAATTGCAGGATAACACAGGTAGAAGTCCCTCATTGATTCGGTTTTACTACCAGAGATGACCCCTAAAAATGTATGAAGACATTGAAGCCAAAGGTGGTATATGAAGATATTCACATTGAAGACTATGACAAATGAAGACACGTTATGAAGCCTATGGAGCTCGAAGACTTAGATCTTTCGTAGTTCTTTTTCTTTTGTGTTGAGTCATAGGAACCACCGTACTGTTAAGTGGGGTCCAGGAGAACCAGTCAGAATGACTGAAGTGATGCCTAAACCAAAAACCTATGTCTTCGAGTGAAGACAATGAGAGCGAATCTTGTCCAGAGCCGGACAAGTCAGCTTTGCTTGTAGCCCAAGTAAAGTTGCCATGAGAGTTTAAAATCTAACCGTTGAGACACGTGTCAGTTCCTTAGTGACCCAGGGTCATTTCGGACAAATCAGGTCGGGTTGCCAAGTGGCTATAAATAGCCCACCTCCTACAACCATAAACGGTTGGCTGCTCAGATTTCAGTGCACGGCTTTTGTCGTTTGAGAGCAACCCACCTCGAAGCCTTTAAGAGAAAATTCCTAGCGAGGAGAAAAGCCCTAACCACCCAGAGCCAGAGAACATTGGGCATCACTTAAGTCTTCTTGTCTGTGTGATCTGAAGACTTATTACACTTGAGGACTGTGAATCCTCCAGACGGTTAGGCGTCGCGTTCAGAGCATCCAAGAGACATTGTGGATTGCCAGTGAACGAAGTCTGTGAAGGTTTGGGAGTCTACCTTGAAGACTTACCAGAGTGATTGGGCGAGGACTAAGTGACCTTAGCTCAAGGAGAATACGGTGAGGACTTGGTGTCCTGAGCTGCGTGTTCAGGACTGGGTGTCCGGGACTGTGTGTCCTAAGGTTTAAATACCTAGCCGCTCCAACTAGACGTACAGTTGTCACAGCAACTGGAACTGGTCCAACACATCATTGTCTTCAACGAGCCACTGGTTTCATCTTCACTTCCTTTTACTTACTGTTACTCATTGCGAAGCCAGTGCATGCTTGCTATACCTTTTGTCTTCCCAACGTAACTGTATGATTTGTTTGGCTTCATAACTTCTTCCTACCTGATCCTTATTACACTGCAGCTACTTGTCATTGTGCTTTCCCTCTATTGAATACTTGACCATGGCTTGCCTAGTGTAATCTAACTTCCGCTGCATAGTGATAGGCTTATCTCTACTGTTTGTCTTCATAACTTCCACGTTTTGAAGACTTCCATAAAAATCGCCTATTCACCCCCCCCCCTCTAGTCGATATATCGCACTTTCATGGTTGATTGTATCCTTGTTGCTTGTTTGTCTTGTTTGGGTAGAGCCGGGAGACGAGTTCGCTTCCGAGGAGCCCGTTGAGTTTGCTTGCGAGGATCCAGTCAACTCTGACAATTGTGCAGGCAAGATGATCATACCCTCGAAATCACTACTATCTTTGCTATGCTAGTTTGCTCGCTCTTTTGCTTGCCAATGCTACGATGCCTACCTTTTGCTTGTCAGCCTCCCAATTGCCATGTTGAAACTCTAACCCACCATGTCCTAGCAAACCGTTGTTTGGCTATGTTACCGCTTTGCTCAGCCCCTCTTATAGCGTTGCTAGTTGCAGGTAAAGATTGGAGCTGTTCCTTGTCGGGACATTTATTTACTTGTTGGGATATCACTATATTGCTATATTATCTTAATGATCTATATACTTGGTGAAGGGTGGAAGGCTCGGCCTCTCGCCTAGTGTTTTGTTCCACTCTTGCCGCCCTAGTTTCCGTCATATCGGTGTTATGTTCCCGGATTTTGCGTTCCTTACGCGGTTGGGTTATAATGGGAACCCCTTGATAGTTCGCCTTGATTAAGGCTTTTCCAGCAATGCCCAACCTTGGTTTTACCACTCGCCACCTAGCCTCTTTTTCCCTTGGGTTACCGGAGCCCAAGGGTCATCTTATTTTAACCCCCCCCCCCCGGGCCAGTGCTCCCTCTGAGTGTTGGTCCGAACCGGGCAGCCTGCGGGGCCACCTCGGGGAAACTTGAGGGCTGGTTTTACTCGTAGCTTGACCTATCTGAGTGTTCCCTGAGAACGAGATATGTGCAGCTCCTATCAGGATTTTTCGGCACATTCGGGCGGTGTTGCTGGTCTTGTTTTAACCTGTCGAAGTGTCTTGAGTTACCGAGATATCGAGTCTGATCGGAACGTCTTGGGAGGAGGTCTATTCCTTCGTTGACCGTGAGAGCTTGTCATGGGCTAATTTGGGACTCCCCTGCAGGGATTGAACTTTCGAAAGCCGTGCCCGCGGTTATGGGCAGATGGGAATTTGTTAATGTCCGGTTGTAGATAACTTGAACCTTAATTAATTAAAATGAATCAACTGAGTGTGTTGCCGTGATGGCCTCTTCTCGGCGAAGTCCGGGAAGTGGACACGGTGTTGGTGTTATGCTTGCGCATGTTGTTCCTTTAGACTCTCGCTCGTGTTTTGCCTCCTCTTCTCGCTCTCTTTTGCGTATAAGTTAGCCACCATATATGCTAGTCGCTTGCTGCAGCTCCACATATATTTGCCTTACCCCTTCCTATAAGCTTAAATAGTCTTGATCGCGAGGGTGCGAGATTGCTGAGTCCCTGTGGCTCACAAATACTATAACTCCAGATGCAGGTCCAGGTGATTCCGCTCCAGGTGACGAGTATGAGCTCAAGTGGGAGTTCGACGAAGACTCTCAACGATACTACGTTTCCTTTCCCGATGATCAGTAGTGGTGCCCAGTTGGGGGTGATTGGGACCGTTGTCGCATGTTGGGTTCTCTTTATTTTGGCGCTGTAGTCGGGCCATGAGTGTGTTGGATGATGTAATGTTATTTATGTTCTTGATTGACGTGGCGAGTGTAAGCCAACTATGTTCCCCCCTTTATTATTTACATTACATGGGATGTTGTGAAGATTTCCTAACTTGTGACATATGCCTTCAATGCGATTATGTCTCTAAGTCGTGCCTCGACACGTGGGAGCTATAGTCGCATCAAGGGTGTTACAAGTTGGTAAGTTGGGAGCCTCCAATTAAGTTGTGGAGAGAGCCCCAACCTTGTTTGTAAAGGTTCAGTCGTCGCCTTCAAGGGCACCAATAGTGGAATCACGGCATCTCGCATTGTGTGAGGGCGTGAGGAGAATACGGTGGCCTTAGTGGCTTCTTGGGGAGCATTGTGCCTCCACACCGCTCTAACGGAGACGTACTTACCCTCAAAAGGAAGGAACTTCGGTAACACATCCTCGTCTTCACCGGCTCCACTTTTGGTCTCCTCGTCCCTTTACTTTTGCAAGCTTACTTGTGTTACTTTCCTTGCTTGCTTGTGTGCTTGTATGTGTTGCATCATATAGGTTGCTCACCTAGTTGCACATCTAGACAACCTACTTTGATGCAAAGTTTAATTTGGTAAAGAAAAGTTAAAAATTGTTAGTTGCCTATTCACCCCCCCCCCTCTAGTCAACCTTATCGATCCTTTCACATGAGCGCCAAAGAAGCGCAGTCTTGCCAGGCTGCTAAGCTGCTTGCGCCGCAGCTCCTGGGCCAGGCTAACCTTTCTTGAACTGTGTTGAAGTGCTGCCGGTTCTGTCTATTATTTTGTTCGCCTGTTAACTTCCACTGGTGGCGACCTGCCCAGTTTATGTAATCTGCTGTCTGGTTGCCCTTTATTATCACTGGCGCCGAACTTTGACGCCGAGGGGATGTCATATGTTGTAATTTCTTTGTTGTATAGTCTAGGTTTATTCTTGGTCGGTATGCTTTAATTTAGGCCGAAAGGTTCGGTGGATCTCAGTGTTGTCGGTCTTCAGGCCGGCCCGTTACTCATATGGGCCAAAACCTGGGCCTATAATCATCTTGGGCCATTAGCAGGTCTAAACCTATAGTTGTTTCCCGCCTTTAACAGACCGAGTAAAGTTCTGTCCAGCTGGGCCAGAGAATACCATGGGCTTTTAACAGGCTAAAACCTAGATTCGGATAGCATTGAGGCAAAAACATCACTGGCCAATACAGGCCGAAATTGCCTAAGGCCCATGTTTGGCCCAAATAGGACGAGCAGTTAACAGGCCAAAATATATCTCGGGCCTATTTGGCCCAATAAAATTATGGGCTTTAAGCAAGCCGGTATCTACGCGGGCCATAGGCCTAAAAGTGTCACGGGCCATTATCAGATGGGCTGTAAGCAGGCCGGATTCAACGCGGGCTGTAATTAGGCCCAACTGTTACACGGGCCATTAACAGGACAATAGGCCAGTTGGGCTGAAATTTATCCATGAAGACTACGGGCCGTTAAGAGGCCTAAAGTTACTTCGGACAAGAACTAGCCCAGTTTCTGCATGGCCCGTTAAATGGCCTAAAGTTAAACCGGGCCGACAACGTCCCAGATGCACCATGGGCCGCTAACAGGCCGAAACTATTATCAGGCCGAACTGGTAAACGGGCATTTAACAGGCTGAAATACAAACATGTCTTAGTATGGGCCCAAAAGAACAGTGGCCTATTAACGGGCCTGATCCGATATGGGCTGTAATTTGGCCCGAAATGCGGCAGGCTGTGAAAGGTTCTGATCTGGTATGGGCCTCAATTTGACCCAAAACATGGCAGGCTGTTAACGGGCTAGCCCACTAGTGTCTGAAAAAACATGGTGGGCCTTTAGCTGGGTCGTCCTTTTCACCAGAATGGGCCTCTGTTGGGCTGTGCCACGTGTCGACGTATCATAGGCGCCTCCTGTCCAATGAGTGGATGACATTTGTCCGAACGTTGAGCCAACACGTGTTTCCTCCGGCTAATGAGAATTTTACATGTGGAAATCCCCATTGGTCCCGGCTGTTAACGGGTTATCGGATCCAAAACCAGACCCGATAACTTAATGGTGACCCATTACGGTCGATGCCACGTGTTGGTCACCCTTGACGAAAGCACTCTATGACGCGCGATTTATCGTCATGGAAGTGGACACTTCCGTGATGATAATTTTGGTAATGTCATGGAACACTTCTATGACAGCACAGGTATGACTATCTTGATTATGTCATAAAATTGTCATGGATGTACATGCATGACAGAAAACATGACCTACTGTGACAAACACGCATCATCACGGAAGTGTCTTTTTTTGTAGTGTGTACCACGAGCTTTGCTATTATAGTTGGATCTTATGATGTTTCTCCCCCTCTACCTTCTTGTAATGGATTGAGTTTTCCCTTTGAAATTATCTTATCGGATTGAGTCTTTAAGGATTTGAGAACACTTGATGTATGTCTTGCATGTGCTTATCTGTGGTGACAATGGTATATTCACGTGATCTACTTGATGTATGTTTTGGTGATCAACTTGCGGGTTCTGTGACCATGCGAACTTATGCATAGGGGTTGGCACACGTTTTCGTCTTGACTCTCCGGTAGAAACTTTGGGGCACTCTTTGAAGTTCTTTTGTGTTGGTTTGAATAGATGAATCTGAGATTGTGTGATGCATATCGTATAATCAAACCCGCGGATACTTGTGGTGACATTGGAGTATCTAGGTGACATTAGGGTTTTGGTTGATGTGTGTCTTAAGGTTTTATTTTAGTACGAACTCTATGGATGTTTGTGACACTTATAGGAATAGCCCAATAGATCGATCAGAAAGAATAACTTTGAGGTGGTTTCGTACCCTACAATAATCTCTTCGATTGTTCTCCGCTATTAGTGACTTAGGAGTGACTCTTTGTTGCACGTTGAGGGATTGTTATATGATCTATTTATGTTATCATTGTTGAGATAACTTGCACTAGTGAAAGATTGAACCTTATGCCTTGTTTCAAAGCATTGCAATACCGTTTTCGCTCACTTTTACCACTTGCTACCTTGCTGTTTTTATATTATCATATTACAAAAATCCATATCTACCATCTGTATTACACTTGTATCACCATCTCTTCGCCGAACTAGTGCACCTATACAATTTACCATTGTATTGGATGTGTTGGGAACACAAGAGACTCTTTGTTATTTGGTTGCAGGGTTGTTTGAGAGAGACCATCTTCATCCTACACCTCCCACGGATTGATAAACCTTAGGTCATCCACTTGTGGGAAATTTACTACTGTCCTACAAAACTTTGCACTTGGAGGCCCAACAACGTCTACAAGGATAAAGTTGCGTAGTAGACATCAAGCTCTGCATTTAGTGTTGATATTTTGAAAGTCATGATTGTTTGTTGGGATGCGTGAGTATTGATGTTTTTATGTCAAATTATAGACTATTGCTTTGAATCACTCGTGTCTTAATATTCATGCCATGACTAGACATATGATCAAGTTTATGCTAGGTAGCATTCCACATCAAAAATTATCCTTTTTATCATTTACCTACTCGAGGAGAAGCAGGAATTAAGCTTGGGGATGCTGCTGATACGTCTCCGTCGTATCTATAATTTTTTATTGTTTCATGCCAATATTATACAACTTTTATACACTTTTGGCAACATTTTATATGATTTATTTGGACTAACATATTGGTCCAGTGCCTAGTGCCAGTTCTTGTTTGTTGCGTTTTTCCGCAGAAAATCCATATCAAACGAATTCCAAACGCAATAAAAAAAATACAGAGAATTATTTTGGAATATATGTGATTTTTTAAACTTGGAATCAATGCAAACAAAGGCCCACAATGCCCAAGAGACACCATGGCGTGCCCCAGGCTCCAGGCGTATGGTGGTGCGTTGTGCTCACCTCGTACGTGTGTTGGGGCTCTACTTCGGCTGCAAGGAAGCTTATATCCGAAAAAATCGTGTTAAAATTTCAGTGCAATCGGAGTTACGGATCTCCCGGAATATAAGAAACGGTTTTGGCCAGATCTGGGGAACGAAAAACAGGAGAACAAAGAGGAAGATCCAATCTCGGAGGGGCTCCCGCTCCTCCGCCGCCATGGAGGCCATGGACCAGAGGGGAACTCTCCTCCCATCTAAGGGGGAGGCCAAGGAAGAAGAAGAAGAAGGAGGAGGAGGAGGGGGCTCTCTCCCCCTCTCTCCCGGTGGCGCCGGAGTGCCGCCGGGGCAAGGATCATGACGACGATCTACATCAAAAACCTTGCTGCCGTCAACACCAACTTTCTCCCCCTCTATGCAGCGGTGTAACACCTCTTCTCCCCGCTGTAATATCTACTTAAACATGGTGCTCAACTCCATATATTATTTCCTAATGATATTTGGCTATCCTATGATGTTTGAGTAGATCCGTTTTGTCCTGTGGGTTAATCGTGATCTTGGTTGGTATGATTGTATATTTTATTTATGGTGTTGTCCTACGGTGCCCTCCGTCTCGCGCAAACGCGAGGGGTCCCCGCTGTAGGGTGTTGCAATACATACATGATTTGCTTATGGTGGGTTGCGAGAGTGACAGAAGCTTAAACCCGAGGAGGTGGATTGTTGCGTATGAGATAAAGAGGACTTGCTACTTAATGTTATGATTTGTTTCACGACCTTAATGATCTTTAGTAGTTGCGGATGCTTGCTAGGGATCCAATCATAAGTGCATATGATCCAAGTAGATAAATTATGTTAGCTCATGCCTCTCCCTCATATAGAATTGCAAGAATGATTACCGGTACTTGTTATCGATTGCTTAGGGACAAATGACTTTCTTGTTGACAAAAGCTATCCACTTTTATTACCTTGCAATTTATTCGTAGTTTTATTCTCGCAAAGTACTCGTAGTTTTATTCTTGTATTATAGTTTCATACTTGTTTTAGGTAAAGCAAACGTCAAGTGTGCGTAGAGTTGTATCGGTGGTCGGTATAACTTGAGGAAATATTTGGTCTACCTTTAGCTCCTCATTGGGTTCGACACTCTTATTTATTGAAGAAGGCTACAAGAGATCCCCTATACTTGTGGGTTATCATACTACAAACACGAATGGCGACATACAGAATAGGCACAAATGAATCTTACCATTCACCTCAATCTCCCATGCTTAAGGGGAATTACTCACTCATCGAAAGAGAGTAACCAATCATCATAGATAATAATTCCATGAAAATCGTATCAATAATACCATGAAGATCCATAATAAGATAAATGATTCAACAAGTCTTAATCTCCAGATGAGTATCAATAGAGTTATACACCCTTATCTTACAACTTGGAATTCCTCTTGCAACAATGATGATGAGATGAAAATGAATATGAAGATGGAAGAACAAAACAAGAAGGATCTCTGACGGTTCTTCTTCTTCGGATCTCTTCTCTCTCTGTTCTGAATAGAGTGGCGGCGGCTAGGTATGTAAGATGTCGTGTGCCCTTCACAAAAGTTGTTGCCATAGACGAGAGGGAGCTAACGATGCCTGGTACGAGCACTTGCACTCTATTGTAGCTAGTGCAAATCTTTCCAACATGGAAGTTGCTCCCAATGACTTGATTTCGTATAATTCCCCTTGGTCTCCTTTCATAAATGATTTTTCCTGCCAAACAGTGAAAAACAAGTTTTCTTCTCTCTGGAAGAATTAGTGTTAGAAATAACCGAGAAATAACGAAAATGCAATGAAAACCGAGTCAAAACTCTTTGTAAAAAGCCACAAATTCTCGAGCCATCACTATGATGGGTGAGTAAAAGACTCTAAACTTTTGGGCCGAAGCCTTCAACGCATATGACTAGTTAATGTTGGGACATGTATACCAATAACGCTATAACCGACAAGAAAACGTAATTACTACGTTATATCTCTCTTGTTTGCATACAATCAAAGCTACTCCTACCAGCTGTCACTAAGTGAGAGAGAGATAAAGAGGAAGTTGTACCAATTCGCCGACAATAATGAGTAGAGATCATTGTATAAATCGAATATGTATTATTATCAAACAATTTACTATGAATTTGATGAATTTGATGTAGCCATCTCGATGCATGAACCTTCAATACAAATATTAGCGTGGGGAGCATAGGAGAGCCAAATTCCCCTCCTAGTTTACATTGTAATCCTCTAATCGACAAAATAACCACTTCATTTTTGTAAATCACTTTTGTCGGCATATATACAAAGCTCCTCTGACTAGCTGTCATACAAAGAGAAATATGTACCGATTCGCTGGCAGTAACTGCTTAGGTCTAATAATCAAATACATATAGCGAAGTATTTGATGATATGTATTACAACCAAACAATTTATCAAATTTAATGTAATCATCGCAATGCAAAAGCCTTCAATATAAATATCGGTGCGTGGAGCACCCCAAAGCCAAGCATTCCCCTCCTAGATTTCCAACAAGGATGTGGAAATTATAAATAGGCCACCTTGTTTATAGTTTTCTCCCAGAGTCACCATTAGCCTTTTCTCCTATTTTCATATTTTTGCCCTCCTGCCGTTCCGATTTTGCCTCCAGAGCCCCGACTCACGGCCACCGTCGTGAACAGCACCGGCGCTCCGCCGGCGTCGGCGTTTCCTGGGGGCGACGCCGGCGCGACCCGACGCCGGCGGCACCTACCCCGCGCTTCTCCGCCGCAGCTCAACCAATTCCTCTCTAGATTAGGGTTTCTTCCTAACTAAATCTGGCAATTACACCGCCGCTCTACATTTTCCAATCCATTCCTCGTACCGCCGACCAAGCCTGATCGCGACCCGCAGCTCCTCTGCCTCCTACGCCGCAGTGGTGTTCCGTCGGCTGGCTCTGCATCGTCTCCCCGAGGATCTCCATTTCTAGTGTTCAACCTGATCACTCCCTACGTAGATCCGCCCGGCCTAAAGATTTCGTTTCTTCGTTGTGGTAAGCCCTGTCCCTACCCGAGTTCGAGCTATTTCTTTTAGTTCGGGATTCTTCCAAGTTCTTTGTATCCGCATGTTACTGGATCTGTTGCGAATTTGTTGTTTTGCTGATGTTCTTAGTTTAGTCCATCCAATGGATGGAGTTCTAGCTCCTAACCGGACCTTATCCGAGCCACGAGTTCTTGTTACTACGGAAATGATGTTTGGCTCGTAGGCGTAGTCATGTCGTCGCCGGAATTGAACACTTACGTTAGTGGGGTTTGCACGAACACAACAGTTAGACACAGAGTACGTTCAAGATCACAGCAAAGCAGTGAAGATAAAGTAGATGGAAATTGCATAGACGTTTTCTTTCGTCTGGTTCTGTGACTCCCTACGAATCATGCGTGTCAACAATTATATCGCTGTTAAAACATGCTGGTTCCTTCCTGTTTCATACGTAGATGGAAGTAATCTTGGATGGAACCTTGTGCCGTTCTGTTCTGCAGGCTACCTTAAATGTGTTCTGCTGCTGCAGGGTATCAGGAAAAGTTTTACTAACTTATTACTGACCTTGATTGACGTGGAACATTGAGTAAATAGAAAATTTATCAGGTTTAGCTAGACCACTTGTTGTATTGGCAACCGAAGCTAGATCACTATGGTCAAGCTACCAATACCAGAATTAGCACATGGAGCTGCAACTGAGCTCCCTCTTGATTGGGGCACTCTTCCATCAGTATAGCACTATAGCTTCGCATGTTCGTTCTGTTTGACCCCCTTATGTTAGGAAGACAATATTTTAATACCCATGAGAAATTTCTCGAGTCTCAAATTTTATAGATTCATTATGGCATTTAAATTCTTGAAATGTTAACCACATGATATAAATATATCATGATCAAAGTCTTGGGTTTCAGTTTTACATTTGGTAAGTGATTGTCATTTCGTGTGACCTTTTAAATACAGTTTCGAAGAAGTCATTCGCTCTTGATAGTGACTCTGGCTTCATGTAGAAACACTAGCACAATTATTTTCAGCTCAGATGCTATTGAACTAATGGTCAAGTGGACAAATACTGTTTGTTTTATGATATATCATACTTCTTGTTCCAGCATAATTCAAATCCAACCCCTTTTTTGCTTTTTGTTGTTTTCCTTGTCGCTAACTATGCTTTTCTGCAGTTGTACTGCTCACAGTTGTAATTTGCAAGCTAGCCATGGAAGACAACAATGATGAGCATAATGTATCTCTTCCTCAGGATATCCAGCACACCATTCTTGCTTCACTACCTGCTAGGGTTGTTCTCAAGTTTCGAACAGTATGTAGATTCTGGCGAGACTGCATTCAAGAGCCCAATTTTGTCGATCGTCACCTCAACAATGCTCTCCGCTCCCACCGGTCCATTGCTTGCTTCACCTCGGTTGATGAGGGTCTTGTCTGCATGTACACATTTGATCCCACCACACTGAACTGCAAAAGCATGGATCTCGTGTTGTCGAGTAGGTTTCAGATGTCAGACCCATGCCATGGCTTGGTGTGCGCCTATGATTTAAAAGGTGCTGTTGAGGTGTTGAATCCAACAACAAGGATACATTTGAGGCTGCCAGTTTCAGAGCTACAGTCACTTGCTTCAGAATATTTTCTTGGACCTGTGCCTTCAACAAAGGAGTACAAGGTGCTCTGTATCCACCACTGGGTGCGGTTCTTGACATTTGAAGTATGCACTGTTGGCACACAGTCATGGAGGGCAGTGCGCGAATCTGCAGGCCTCCTGAAGACAACAAAGGCGGTCATTGTTAATGATGTCATGCATTGGCTACTTCTTGATGAGATATCCTCCAATTTTACTCGGAACATCTTGTCGTTCAACCTGACAGATGAGATGTTCTCAGAAACTGCTGTCCCAGATGCTGTAAAAGACCGTGAATTGCACCTGTTCGAGGGGGGAGGAAAGCTTCATTTGCTGGCAATGCCCGGTGAGGGATCAGCACCTAAAACCTCAGAGATTTGGGTGGCGAACTCGACCTGTGCAGTCTGGGACCACATGTGCAACGTCGCTTTTGTGCTACCTTTGGGCATGAGGCCACTTTTCCTGCACAACAATAAGCTCTTCTATTGCAACCAAAGAAGATTCTACTATGTTGATCTTCAGGATGGGAGTGGTTCCTATCTCAACATGCCTTTTGGCGAGTGCATCATATCGGCTGGGATTTTCGTGGAGAGCCTTGCTCTACATTCTGTGACTGGCCTGGTGGACTCCAGAGCAATGCTACAAAGTCCCCATGATGCTAGATCATTTCCAACAGGGCGTGGACCATCTGCTCGTGGCGCTGGATCGTCCTCAGCAAGCCCTCGACGATCTTTCAAGAAGGCAAAGAGCAATATAAACATGCAGTGGAGGTTGGCATAGATCTCGCAAACGCCTGACATCATATCCATGAATAGTTCTCTGCTATGTACAATCCAATAAAGTTTACTGGTGTTTGTTTGTGTAGAGATGAAGAAATAGACCATGGGGGTGTGGGTCTGGGACAGGGTAGAACATAAGAAGCAAATAAGAAAGTGTCTCTGTTAGCAGTTTGTTCATTTTTATCGTATGGGGATTTATGTGCTGTACTGGAAAATAAAATGAAAACTCTGAACCTGATATACTGTATACTTGTTCTGGTTTGCTGTAATGAACTGTATTCCTGCGTTGCATTTTTGAAAATTATGATGCCAAGACTAATAATTCAAACCGCTGTCTCCGGTTGTTGCATTTATGAGGATCTATGCGCTGTGCTGAAAAATGAAGACTCTGAGAGCATCTCTAGCAGACCCCTTCTAAGGGGTTTACGGTTTCCCTCTTATAAGGGGCGAATTTGGCTGCGGTAGAACAGAAACTGCATACTAAACTTTGAAAAGAAAGGTTTCACATGAGAGATGAACAAAAAACAGTAGTAGATAGAAGTTGATCATCGATACATAGGGTAGATTCGTCGAAGCATCAGACTAGCCTTAACTGCCCAAAATGGGGCTCATCGGAGCCCTCCGGACGCCACGGCATGGTGGCAATCACTCCTCCTCGTCGGAGGTGAGGTCGATGAACATGGAATCTTGTGCGTTGGCTTCATGGTGCCACGCCTCCATCTTCTCATCAAACTCCCACGTCCTGGTGAGGGACGTTGGCGGCTCAAGGCCGCGGTTGGTGTACTGGCGGAAGGAGCGCTTCCGCGCCTCGGCGGCGGCGACGCATCACTTGCAATCCTTGTCATTGTCATCATTACCTTGCGCTCCACATCCCACGCCACATGAGGCAGAGTGGTGACGGATTTGTCGCCAGAGTCGCGGATAGGGGTGGCCGTCGGCGAGAAATGCGAGTGCATAGGGGTGGATTGCGGCCGTGGGAAAAGGGGCTGCCACCTGTATACCGCCCGCGGGACGGTAGATATACCGTCCAGAGGGGCGATTTTGTGGGCCACTGTAAACCGTTTACAGGCCGCGATGACTATATGGGGTCTATTCTGGCTCAAAAAATAGCTCAAACCCGTATAGTCGCGGAAATACAAGGATCGGGGCGATTATAAAGGGTCTACTGGAGAGATGCTCTGAACCTATTATATACTATACACTTGTTTCGGTTTGCTGTACGAACTGTACTCCTGCACTGTATTTCTGAATTTTCTTATACCAAGACCAATACAAACTGTCGCCTCCAGGTTTTTTTTTTTGGAGGGGAATCGCCTCCAGTTTTTTGAGGATTAATACTGTCGCCTCCCGTTACATTCGTGTCATTCCAGCAAAAAAAAATTACATTCGTGTCACACCAGTACATACAAATGCTGCGGAACTTCCCGAAAGTATTTGGCGACGCGACTCAAACAGTTGGCAAGCTCAGCAACGGCGGGAAGCCGAAGTACGGCCACCAGCCGTCGCTGACACCGCCGGAGCACCGCGCCCGGCAGACTCTCTCCAGCTCGAGGCGCCCGACGTCGATCTTAAACAGCTCGACGTCCCGGCTGTCGTGGCTCGACGACATGAACGGTCGCGGCGAGTCTTGGTTGACTTCAATGATCAAGCACCCGTTGGCCGCGCCGCGGATGCAGAACGGACGGCCGTGCGCCGTCGACCATGGCAGCGGGATCGTCTTCTCGAGCCGCCACGACTTCGCCGCGCCGTCGACTTCGTGAGGGATCGTGTAGTAGTTGAGGCTGGCGTTGCCGTTGGCGTGGTAGAAGTCGTGCGCGAACACGCCGACTTCGCCGTCCGCGCCCTCCACGACGACGACGTTCTCCTCCCAGAACCTGGCCGGCGCCGGGATCTCCTGGACGGAGAGCTCCATGGCGCCGATGTCGAGCACCAGCCAGCGGTTGGTGAGGCAGTCCGCCCAGTAGAAGCGGCCGTGCGCGTAGTGCCGCCGGTTCCAGACCGCGTGCACCGGGCAGGAGAAGGGCGACCGGTGGCGCCTCCAGACGAAGCAGTCCGGCGACGGGAGCGCGCGCCACCGCCCGTCCCGCGACGAGAAGGCGAGCGCCACGACCTTCCTCGGGCACCGCGCCATCCAGATCACCACGAACGAGGGCTCCTCCTCGTCCCTGCCCCCCTCGGCGTCGGCCGGCGCGAGGAAGGGCTCGCACCAGCGCCGGCCGCCGAGGACGCCGAGCGGGTTGTCGGCGCTGGCGGCGAGGTCCTCCGGGATGGGCGGGAGCAGGACGTAGCGGCGGGACACGGGGTCGCAGACGGCGAGATCCGTGACGATGTCGCTGTCGAAGGTGGAGCAGCAGGACGCCCGGTCGAGGAGGAAGCGCCCGTCGCGGTAGTCCCGGACGAGCCAACCGGGGCGCTCGGCGCCGGTGGCGGCGTCGGGCGGCGCCGGGACGAACGCGAAGGAGAAGTCCGCGGCTCCGGCGACGTCGCGCGCGGCCGCCGCGGCCGGGTGGGGCGGGTCGGAGGGGTGAAAAGCGCCCCCCGAATCGCCGGGCGCGGGGACCGAGGAAAAGACCCCGAGGAAGGGAGCCGCCGCGTCCGGGTGGAGCGCGCGGTGGCGACGGAGGAAGCGCGGGGAGGAGACGAGGAGGCGGAAGGAGGCGCAGGCCGCGGCGGCGCGCACGAGGGAGGAGGGGCACGGCAGGCGGAGCAGGATCTCGTCCACGACGTCGTCGGGCGCCTCACGGAACGACGCCGCGGCGACGACGGCCATGGGCGGGCTGGGAGCTCGGCGGAGGTAGCAGCTGCGATGCCACTGCGTGCGCGTGCTGGTGTGTGGGCGTGTGTGTCGCTCTCGAGGCGCGAGGGGCGCGCGCGCACCGCGCAATAGTTTAACCCAGAGAGGTTCCGTGGGCCCGGCTCGCTTGCACGTGGGCCCGTCGGAGGTGATGGGCTGACAGGCAATCACAAAAGGTTACTTATTTGTTCGTATGTCTCAAAAAAAAACTTATTTATTCGTGGAGGTGAACATGTGTGTACGGCGCAACGGGCCACATATCCCTGTTGTTTTTCCCTCAAAGAAAAAACATATGCCTGTCGTTTGCACTGTGTCCACGTCGTCGCCGGCTTCTTCACTGCTCCTCCACTCCACGGTGCGTATGCCACGGATAAGAGCGTGACACGCCGTCCACAGTGCCGGCGTTTGATCCCGTCAAGAACCAAAACGGTGATAGTTTGATGCGGTTACCAGGGAGCAGAAGCAGCGTGAAACTTGAAAGTAGAGCTACGAATTTACGCGTGGTTTGCAGCAGGCAAAATGCTCCGCCCACCGATTTGTAGTTTTGTACCTCACGCATACGAAATCCAACCACTTGCGTGGTGCGGAGTTGAGCGTATGGAGGTCTCATAACGTGCGGCCGCAAGCAACTGCTAGCTGGCCGTGCCTAACGAGGGTTTGGAACAGAGATAAACGGTTGGTGCATTGAATGTAAGGAGGCCTGCATGTGACCGAAGGCAGAAATCACATATTTGACCTGAAGTCAAAATCAAATCACAAACTAACCTGCTTTCGAAAAAATTTCACTTTGCTGACCCTTTCGTGTGGCGCTCGACAGCTAGGCGCCGCACACTACTATGCAACGCCTCTGCCTTAGGCGTCGCACCTCCTGGCAGCGTGGCAGCCCTGGTCCAGTTGCGGCCCCACAGACAACACTGCAGCGTCTAAGGTTTGGACGCCACACTTGTAATGTGCAGCGCCTAGCGCTTAGGCGCTGCACAGTGACTTAAAGCGCATCAGCCCAGCCCGACCAGGCAGTTCTTCCCCCTCTCCGCTCTCTGTCCAGAGAGCAGCGGCGGCGCCCCCATCGAATCCCCTCCCCTCCCCCCACATCCCTCTCAGATCTGAAGATTTGATCTGTGGATTCGATCTCCAATCCATCCTACTAGGTAAACTCCTCCGTTCCTTTTCTTTTCCTCCGTAAATTTGTTGCCATTTTAGAGATTTGTCCAAGATTTGATGGAACCCTTGATTTGCTTGATTTGCTTGATTTAGGATGTGTAGTCATAGTGGTAGTACCGTAGTGTTGTTGCTTAGTTCACAATATATGGTTCTTGTTAGTGAAACCCTAGATTGCTTAGTTTTTTTAGATATATATGAGATGCCTATTTTTATAGATAACTATGAGATGTTGAGTTTTGTAGACATATATGAGATGTTTGTTTAGATATATATTAGATGTTGAGTTTATTTGAAATATTAGATGTTGAGTTTATTTGAACACATATGACATATTCATTGTGTGAGAAGGAGATGTTGAGATTCTTGTAATTGAACGCATATTAGATGTTTAGTGTATACCGATATTTGAGATGAAGATGAACTCATATATGTTTATTGTTTGAACTTTGTAAGGATAGTTTGGCTTCTCGACGATGTCTACGACACGAAACACCGGGCCTACATGATGCGCGAGAAGGAGATGGTAATAACGAGTAATCTAAATATTTTGCAAATTTGCCTTAAGTTGAAATTTACATGCCCTAAGATTTGTCATTACTTGTTTTTTGCAGAAGCTTGAACCTTTGAAGATTCGGTATCACGGGGTCTCTGGTCCTGCCATGCCTTACGATGAGCGGTACACACCGTACATCAAGCAGGCAGGACTACTCCCGTGGATTCAGTTGGTCAGCCGGTCCACGCCGAATCTGAACGCTCCACTGGTGTCCGCTCTTGCTGATCGGTGGAGGCCGGAGACGCATAGTTTCCATCTTCGGACTGGGGAGATGACCGTGACGCTCAAGGATGTCTCGTTGATCACCGGTCTTGCTATCGACGGGATGCCTCTCTGTATGAGCACCGATTCTGATGGGTAGCGCGAGCAGATGATTGCTCTTATCGGTATGGCTCCTACCGAGGCTGAGGCTGATATAGAGGAGGGAGAAGAGAAGAAGAAGAGGGAAAGGAAAGCAGCCGGAGCTGCTTTCACGTGGATTCAAACTCACTTTGCGACGTGCCCTCCGGATGCCACTGATGATGTGATCCAGACACATGCTCGTGTCTACATGTGGTATGTTGTGTCGAGGACTTTGTTTCCTAACTCCACTGGCAAGAACGCTCCATGGATGTGGCTGAAGGCGTTGACCGTCTTCATAGAAAATGGAGCTGGGGTTCAGCGATTCTTGCCTACTTGTACCGACTGGTAGTTGGTCTGTTTTGTGATCAACTCATTTCTTCATTAGCAATGCAAGCTTGTTGTCAAGTTAACATTGTTTTTCTTTCATATGCAGCTGGACGATGCGTGTTGCAGGATCACAGGTAGTGCAGGCATTGGTGGTAATATGCTTCTACTTTCTGTATGGAGCTGGGAGCGTCTGCCTATTGGACGCCCGAAGAGCGTCAGGTTTAATCCTTGGTATGAAGATGAAGATGACGAATTACGGCGCCCCACTTGGGCTTACAAGTGGGATGTGGTTTCCGAGATGACGAACGATGTCAATCTCATGTACCAGAAGTACGTTGCCGAGTTGGACACGATTATGCCTGAGCAGGTAACGAGGTCATTACTTCAGTCATTTCTCATGTTTGCCTGAAAAAATTCACCAATTTTGCATTGTTTCCCTATTTCATAGGTGGAATGGCAGCCATATGGCTCCGATGACAGACTTGGGTACACCCCGGAGTTTACCATCAACCCGATGTGCTTGCGGGATAGGGATCTCTGGCGTATGCGGTGCCCATTGATATGCAACTGGGCTGTTGAGTTTCATTTGCCACATCGCGTGTGTCGTCAGTTTGGTCTGTTCCAGCCTCACCCGCCGGGATGGGTGGATACGGACAAAGCACTTCATAGGTAAGAGAGCATGAACCGTATTACTAAGAATCGTCACTCCTTGATTTTGCTAATGTTTGGTTTTGTACCATGCAGGTTGGACAGGAGAAGGCAGCGGAAGATAAAGGACTGGGACAAGCATCATGCTTCGTATGTTACCCGCTTCCAGCTTTGTGTGGAGGAAGCTCGTAGCAGTGCACGCCCCAAGCTTCATGAGCATAGTCCACTTGCTTTTGATAACTACATACAATGGCTTCTTGAAAATACTCGAGTTGAGATATGCCCGCCGGCATATAATGAGGATGTTCTTGAAGAACCCATAAACTTTGAGGATCTATCAAAGGGGAAGTACAACAGAGATGTCAGGGTAGGGCACGGAGTCCCTGCTGTTCCGGTGATTAACTATGTGGTAAAGTGTTCCTTCTTTACTTTCCCATTGGCCGTATTACACATGTTTGAATGGCTAACGTGTTCATTCTTTCTCATCCACAGCGCACCGAGATCAAGAAAGCAGCTGATGAGAGCCAGTCTATTCTGGAGGAAACACCGGTTGAAAAAGGCAATGATGATGGTTCACTACGAGCATTTCTCAAGGTACATATCGCATTCACTATGAGAGCCAGTCTATGTTGCAGAGTCTGATATCGTATACACTTGTTCATGTTACAGCGTCAGGCCAAGAAGTTAAGGCGGTTATCGAATCTTCTCGGTTGCCGCGATCCCGAATTTGATGAACCATCTGATGAAGCCATGTACCTAGGGTAGGGGCACGGACCTGTCCAAGGAGCCCTACCCTAGGACATCCCTAGGAGAAGTCACCTTTCAATCGACTTGAAGGTATCCCACTCGACGGATTCAAGACACTCGACCAGAAAGCTATCACTCGACCAGAAAGCTATCACTCGACCAGAAAGCCAACCACTCGACCGCCAGGAGACCTATAGTCACTCCGCAGGCAAACGGTCAGCTGTTAAGTAGTCTTTATGGTCATTATAGCACTTTATTAGGGGCGTTACCAGTAACGCCCGACCTTAAATGTACCTGAAAACCCTGCATTACTGAGGGCAGGAGGGGGCCGGCGAACTCTATATAAGCCACCCCCCTCCTCAGGATGAAGGGTTCGCACCCCTGTTATTCACACGCCAGTAATCCAGTCGACCGCCTCCGGGCATCGAGACGTAGGGCTGTTACTTCCTCCGCGAAGGGCCTGAACTTGTACATCTTGGTGTGTTTACAACTTCCCAATAGCTGAGATCTAGCCTCTCCATACATACCCCCCTACATCACTGTCAGAGTTAGAACCACGACAGTTGGCACCCACCGTGGGGCCGGAATCTTAGCACCTGATTGGAGAAGTTGCGATTTTTCCGATCCCTTTGATCATGGTTTCGTGCGGAGTTTTGGTGGAGGGCCGCGAGATCCGCCTCGGCGCGCTCACGTTCATCGCCGACGACTCCGCCTGGCTTCAGGAGGCGCCACTCGACATCGACGCGCTCCCCGTCCGCGGTGCGACGCATTTCCGCGCATGCGTTCGTGGCGTCCTCCTGCAGCAGCCGTCGACTCAGTATCGATCGGCCCCCGTATCGTCTCCCCGCTCTGTCTCCCACCGGCGCAAGCGCTTCGGTCGGTCGAGACTTCAGAGGTGGGTGAGGCATGCCGTGGCTCGCTAGTCGGCCGCCCCGCAAGTTGCGGCAATCGAGCCCAACGAATCCCTCTGCGGCCTGTTCGACTAGCTCCGCGGAGATCGCATCCGAGTGCGACAGCAGGGACCCAGCGGCTGAGATCCTGGCGGTCGATGGAACGCACAGTCCTCCCGGTTTCCCTCGCGCTGATGGAGGTGCGGGTGGGGGCGACCCATCGCATCACCACGATGAGTATCTCCCCGAACCTCTCACGTCATTACAGCAAGAGGAGCTTCGCCGCCGGAACACGGACGCACTCCGTACTCCTATCGTCGGAGAGTCCCCCGAGGCCCGGGCCTTGGAGGACACGCGCTTGGCTAATTTGGCCGAGCGCACTCGACTGGAGAATCTCCAGCGAGCACTCGACGAGCAAGCGCGTCAGCGGGCTCCCGAGTCTAGTCGACGCCAGCTCTTCCCGCCGACGCAGGTATACCGAACCCCAGTTCAGAATTTGGCCGCCGCGGCCCGTATAGCAGAATCGATTCAGCCCTCCCAGTCGGAGGCTGGCAGGGGCTTGTTACAGATCAGAGCATTGCTCCGGGCGGCGGGAAACCAGAATTCCGCTGTTTCTCAGTCGCGGAATAGGATCCACAGTCGATCCGTTGCAACAGATACAGTCTAGTCGGCTCACAGCCCGCGGTCGCCCCCGAGGCGTGAGGGACGTGGCGACCGACATGATCAGTACAGAAGGAATGAGCAGTATGATCACCGATCCGATCGTGATGATCGACGTCGAGTGCCAACCCCTCACCCGAGGAGTGGGTCATATGCGCCTCGACATCGAGATGACAGGCGCCCTCATAGCGTTGGGCAGAGGATTCCCGTTGACCCCAGGGACCCAGGCTTTGACGCGAGATCTGTCCTCGTTCAAGGCTTGGTTGACAAGAACAGGGCTCATCGGGAAGGCCAGAACAGAGATGCGCCCGCCAGCAGCAGAATACGTGTTTCAGGGCCAGAGTGTTTCAGTCGAGCCATCAGGGCCGCGGTGGTTCCTCCCAACTTTCGGTTGGCGACTGGAGTCAGCAAGTTCACCGGTGAGTCTAAGCCTGACACTTGGCTCGAAGATTACCGAGTGGCTGTACAGATTGGCGGTGGCAATGATGAGGTGGCTATGAAGCATTTGCCTCTCCTGTTAGAGGGCTCGGCCAGAGCGTGGCTGAATCAGTTAGCACCCAGCAGCATCTACACTTGGGAGGATCTCTCTCGAGTGTTTGTCACAACCTTTGAGGGAACATGCAAGCGCCCCGCAGGCCTTACAGAATTGCGGTCTTGCGTGCAGAAGCCGAGTGAAACTCTGAGCGATTACATTCAGAGGTGGATCACTTTGCATCACACAGTTGAGAACGTACCAGATCACCAAGCAGTTTGTGCCTTTAAAGAAGGCGTCAAGAACAGAGAGTTGAACCTGAAGTTCGGTCGGACCGGAGAAATGTCCCTGAATCGGATGATGGAAATTGCCACCAAATACGCTAACGGAGAAGATGAAGATCGACTCCGGAGTGGCAAGCAGAAAGCAGTCGCCCAGGAAACCGGAGGCAATTCCAGTCGGAAGCAGAAGCGGAAGGCCGAGCCAGCCGCCCCTGGGGAGGCCCTGGCCGCAACCCAGGGAAATTTCAAGGGAAAACCCAATGGCCCCTGGAAGCCCAAGAAAGTCAAGGATCAAGATGGAAATGATGTTTTGGATCTGCCATGTCACATCCACACCAAGAAAGATGAAGAGGGTAATTTCATTTACCCAAAGCATACCACTCGACAGTGCCGGCTCCTGATCCAGCAGTTTCAGGGCAAACAGCCCAAAGATAAGGAAAAAGAGTCGGACAGAGTCGAGGACAAGGAAGATAGCAACGACGGATACCCCCAAATCAATTCCACCCTGATGATTTTTGCTGATGTCGAAAGCAAAAGTCGACTGAAAGTCATTAACCGTGAGGTGAATATGGTTGCTCCGGCGACACCCAGTTATCTAAAGCGGTCTTAGACTGCCATCACATTTGACCAGTCCGATCACCCTACGCACATTGCCACCCCTGGGAGGCAAGCTTTGGTGGTTGACCCAGTTGTCGAAGGCACTCGACTGACCAAAGTCCTGATGGATGGTGGCAGTGGCCTGAACATATTGTATGCTGAAACATTGAAAGGGATGGGCATTCCGATGTCCAGGCTCAGTTCCAGCAACATGAGCTTCCATGGAGTCATTCCTGGAAAGAAAGCCGAGTCACTCGGCCAGATTGCTCTCGACGTAGTTTTCGGTGATTCAAAGAATTACCACAGGGAAAAGTTGACATTTGAGATTGTGGACTTCCAAAGTGCTTATCATGCTATTCTGGGCCGGCCAGCTTATGCACCATGGCTCGACCATGCTATGTGTATCTCAAGTTGAAGATGCCCGGCCCCAGAGGTGTGATCACCGTTACCGGCAATCGGAAGAAAGCAGAAGAGTGTTTTCAGAAAGGATCGAAGATTGCTGATGCTCAGATGGCAGTTGTTGAGCTACAAGAGTACCAGAAGACTGCTGATCCGAGTGAATTGCTACGAGCCAAGAAGCCTGCTTCAGAATCTGCTTTTCAGTCGTCCGGTGAAACTAAGCCAGCTCACATTCACCCGACCGACCCGGACGCTGCTCCGACTCACATCTCGACGACGCTCGACTCCAAATAGGAAGAAGCGCTCATCCAGTTCCTCGTGAGAACTAGGACGTCTTCGCATGGAAGCCTTCTGACATGCCTGGAGTTCCCAGGGGGCTGGCTGAGCACCGTCTACGAGTCGACCCGAAGTTCAAGCCTGTGAAAGAACATCTTCGACGGTCTGCCGTCCAGAAGAGGAAAGCTATTGGCGAGGAGGTGGCTCGGCTCTTAGCAGCGGAGTTCATCCGAGAGATTTACCACTCCGAGTGGCTCGCCAATGTAGTCATGGTCCCCAAAAAGGACAAGTCACTTCGCATGTGCATTGACTTTAAACACATCAATCGGGCCTGCCCGAAAGATCATTTCCCTCTCCCCCGCATCGACCAGATAGTGGACTCGACCGCGGGGTGTGAGCGTTTGTCTTTTCTAGATGCTTATTCAGGGTACCATCAGATCCGTCTGTATGGACCCGCCGAGATCAAAACGGCTTTGATCACCCCATTTGGGTGCTTCTGTTATGTCACCATGCCCTTCGGCCTCAAGAACGCTGGAGCCACGTTCATGAGGATGATTCAGAAGTGTTTACTCACTCAGATCAGTCGAAACATAGAAGCATACATGGATGATATTATGGTTAAGTCACGGAAAGGTTCCGACCTACTGACTGACCTTGCCGAAACCTTTGCTAACCTCAGGGGATACGATATCAAGCTCAATCCATCAAAGTGCACATTCAGAGTTCCAGGTGGAAAGTTACTCGGTTTTCTCGTTTCCGAACGAGGAATCGACGCCAATCCCGAGAAAGTTGGCACCATACTCCGGATGAAGCGCCCTGTGCGTGTACACGATGTCCAGAAACTTACAGGTTGCTTGGCCGCTCTAAGTCGATTCATTTCTCGTCTCGGTGAAAAGGCGTTGCCTCTTTACCGACTGATGAAGAAGTCTGACAAGTTCGAGTGGACTCCAGAAGCTGACGCAGCGTTTGCAGAGCTCAAAGCTCTGCTCTCCACCCAGCCGGTGCTTGCTGCCCCAATCAGTAAAGAGCCTCTGCTGCTGTACATTGCGGCCACGGGACAAGTTGTCAGTACAGTACTCACGGTCGAGCGGGAAGAAGAAGGAAAGGCCTTCAGAGTTCAGCGCCCAGTATATTATGTGTCTGAAGTTTTGACCCCTTCGAAGCAAAGATATCCCCATTACCAGAAGCTTGTATATGCGATCTACATGACCACGAAGAAGGTTGCACACTACTTATCTGACCATTCCATTACAGTCGTCACCGACGCTCCACTGTCAGAGATCTTGCACAACAGAGATGCAACTGGTCGAGTGGCTAAGTGGGCGATTGAACTCCTCCCCCTAGATATCAAGTTTGAAGCAAAGAAGGCTATCAAGTCCCAAGCAATTGCAGATTTCGTCGCCGAGTGGATTGAACAGCAACTCCCAACTCAAGTTCACTCGGAGCACTGGACCATGTTCTTCGATGGATCTAGGATGCTGAACGGTTCCGGTGCTGGGGTAGTATTGGTCTCCCCCCGAGGAGATTAGCTCAGATACGTTCTCCAGATTCACTTCGATTCCTCCACAAATGAAGCAGAACAAGCCCGGCAAGACGCAGTCGACCTCCTAGAAGAAGAAAGAGAGATGGCCATGATCAGATCGACCATTTATCAGCAAGACTTGCATCGATTCCACGCCAGGAATGTCAAGAGTCGAGCCTTCCAAGAAGGGGATTTGGTCCTCCGAGTGGATCAGCAGAAACCACACAAGCTTGCTCCTACTTGGGAAGGCCCCTTCATCATCACCAGAGTCCTCCACAATGGAGCGTATCACCTCTACAATGTTGATCGCCAGATCGACGAGCCACGAGCTTGGAATGCGGAACTACTCCGCCCCTTTTACACTTGAGTTCTCCCTTGGACGGGATGTAATAAGAAAAAAATTTCCCGCAGTTCATTTTTATCAAAGACAAGAGCGTTCCAATAATTGCTGTCACTTTTGTTTGCGTGCGAAATCCCTCAGTGGGTGACTTAGCTGCGAATCCGTTTCGCCTAAGTTCGAAAAATCCTATCGAGTGGAGAGCCAGACTCCCACTCGGGGGCTTAGCTGCAGCCCAGTGCTTGCCTAAGTGTTTAAAATCCTACCGAGTGGAGAGCAAACCTCCCACTCGGGGGCTTAGCTGCAGTCCAGCACTCGCCTAAGTTCTCTCACTTAGAGACTTAGCTGCAGTCCGGCACTCGCCTAAGTTTGAAAAAAATCCTACCGAGTGGAGAGCGATCCTCCCACTCGGGGGCTTAGCTGCAGTCCAGCACTCGCCTAAGTTCTCTCACTTAGAGACTCAACTGCAGTCCGACACTCGCCTAAGTTTGAAAAAAATCCTACCGAGTGGAGAGCAATCCTCCCACTCGGGGGCTTAGCTGCAGTCCAGTACTCGCCTAAGTTCTCCCACTTAGAGACTTAGCTGCAGTCAGGCACTCGCCTAAGTTTGAAAAAATCCTACCGAGTGGAGAGCAATCCTCCCACTCGGGGGGTTAGCTGCAGTCCAGTACTCGCCTAAATTCTCCCACTTAGAGACTTAGCTGCAGTCAGGCACTCGCCTAAGTTTGAAAAAATCCTACCGAGTGGAGAGCAATCCTCCCACTCGGGGGCTTAGCTGCAGTCCAGTACTCGCCTAAGCTCTCCCACTTAGAGACTTAGCTGCAGTCAGGCACTCGCCTAAGTTTGAAAAAATCCTACCGAGTGGAGAGAAATCCTCCCACTCGGGGGCTTAGCTGCAGTCCAGTACTCGCCTAAGTTCTCCCACTTAGAGACTTAGCTGCAGTCAGGCACTCGCCTAAGTTTGAAAAAATCCTACCGAGTAAGAGCAAACCTCCCACTCGGGGGCTTAGCTGCAGACCAGCGCTTGCCTAAGTACAGGACACAACCCAATCCGCAAGGACGACGAGGTGCAAATCGACTGCTACCTTCTCCTTCGGAGCTGCACCACAAATACAAAAGTTATTTCGAGTGAAGATCGAGTTCCACTCGACGGATCATCCATGAAGATATTCAACGATAAATCCAATTCAGGTAAGACCTAAAAGTCCCAGACCTCAGGCCAAAGTAATCGAGCCCTCAGCTCGACGGAGTTTAACGGTTAAAAAATCCACTCGGCATTCCGAGGCAAATTTAAAGTGGAGCTTAAAAGTTTTTCACTCCTCAGGTGGAGGACTGGAAGGGGCGACGAACTCGTCCAAGTCGATCCCATCTGCAATACGGGTGGCAGCAGCGATGAAAGTCTCCATGAAATCTTGAAAGTTGTGCTTCCTGGTATTGGCAACTTGGATGGCGGCCAGCTTCTCTTCTCGCGCCTCCTTGCAATGGACGCGGACCAGAGACAGAGCCACATCAGTGCCACACTGAGCAGAAGACTTCTTCCACTCCTGCACTCGGTCAGGGATTCCGTTAAGTCGAGTCATCAGAGACTCGAGATCGTTTTGGAGCGTAGCCTCTGGCCAAAGTGCCGGGTCGATCCGTGACATGGCAACCTTCAGTCGAGCCAAGTAGTCCACGACACCGTCAATGCGAGATTCCAGTCAGAGCAGATTCATGGCAGCTTCATCTTTCACGGGAGAGTTGATTGGATCCAAACTTGTTTCGATCCGCCCAGTATCCTCTTCAAAGTTCTGGCAAAGCTCTGCATACACGATCCAAGGATAAGTCAATTTTCATAGACTGAGTCGACACAAAAAAAACCCAGTCGGAACTGAATGTGCACCTTCAAGCTTGATGTACAACTTTTTGGCGAGGCTCCTCAAGTAGCTCTCCAGGTCGTCCCTCCTACGAGCGATGCCTTCCATCTTCTCATTCAGGGTGAGGTTCTCCTTCTTCCAACGTGAACACTCCCTGTTGGCTTCATTCAGAGCGGTCTTCAGCTTGGTATTCTCTTCTTCTAAGTGGTCGACCGAAGCCAGCTTCTGTACGGCCAGAGCGGTCTTGTCATCAGCCTCCTTACGGGCAGCAGCCAAGTCCTGATCCTTCTTCGCCAGAGCCTCGTTCAGTTTTTCTGCGAAGAAATGATGATTGAATCGGAAATAGCAGAAGGATACTCAAGCCTAAAAACTAACCAGTCGACAAAGTCGTCTTACCTGCGGCGCCGTCTCTGACCTTCTGCAGCTCTGTTCTGGCCAGCTCCAGATCAAGGTTCAGTTGAATCTTCTGCTTCTCCAACTCAGTATAGCGAGCTACAAGTTCGCAGGATTTCTGTAAAAGAAAAATCAGTCGACAGACGTCCAAGGTAAGTTGCTTCCGAGTAACTAAGAGACAATGACGACGTTTCTAAGACCACAGCCGAATCAAAAACATTCGACAGTAGTCTCGGGGACTACACCCAGTGGGTGCACTCAGTGTGCCCCCCACTGGTTCGACCAAAAAAAAAGATCTTCGGGGAAAAACCGAGTGAAGAAATACAGCTACAGCAACACAATGTAAAGACTACAGTCGACTGCCAGCAGTCCATCGTAGTCTCGGGGACTACACCCAGTGGGTGCACTTAGCATGCCCCCACTCGTCCAAGAATTGGCAGACACACCCAGTGGGTGTACAAATACAAATACAAAAGATCTTCGGAAAAGAGACTCTTCAAACAGCATATCATAACAGACCAAGTGTTGAGTCGACTGACCTGGACGTTGCTCTGAAGAGCCGAACTCGCGTCATAGGCTGCTTGGCTGGCCTCCCGAGCCATCTTCACTTGCTCCATCATGATCCCCGCCTGGCGTATAGCCTCCTTTGCAGCAGCCGCTTGGTCCTTAGGGACGGGGTACGCAGCAAAAAGCGAAGGTGGATCCGCAGTCGACGCCGAAGGCCACACGCTCGTCAGAGGAATGGCGAAAGTCACAGAAGCCCGAGTGGTGTCACCACCATCCCGAGCCATGGCCTCAGACGCCGGAACAGGTTGGGTGGTCTTGTCAGCCGTCGACCTCTTGTTCCTCCTCATTCTCAGCGGTTCGTTGTCGTCGTCATCCGGGAGGTCGATAACATGAGGAGGGGCTACAAAGGAAACGTTCAATCGACCAGGGTTGCAATAAATGTTTAGTCGACTCAAAGCGGAACGTCAGTAATCGTACCAGGGTTGGAGGTAACAGCATCCTCCATCTCTTGGTCGTCGTCCTTGGCGGAGATCTCAGAAGTAGCAGCACTGCAAGCCTCGAAAGTCAGTTGGTTGGCTCAATGGATCGACCAAGGATCCGTCCACGGTCGACAAAGGATAACAAGTTTTATTATTACCCAGAAATGGTGGGGACGGCCATCTTCATCTTGGGCAGAGCCTTGGGCGGCTTGGACGGCGCTGCGCGCGGGTGCTTGGGAGCCTTTCCAGTCAGCGTAGGAGAAGAGGTCGAGGGCGTTTCGACGACTGCCCAACAAGAGCAGTCGCACTACCACGCTCCCGCGCTGGATCGTGTGTGAGCTTGGATCGCCCCTCCGGGCGGGGGGGTTCAACCTCCTCCTCCTCCTCTTCGCTGGAGTCGACGTCGTCGCCTCCCTCTCCTTCACCGTCGGACTCCCACTCGCCTTGATCGTCCCCGCTCTCACCTCCGCTCGCCTCCCCTTCCTCAGTTGGCCCCTGTGCCCCATTGGGCGTCGAGTACATCTCAGTAGTCGCCTAAAAAATAACAGACAAGACAAAGGTCAATCAACCAACTCAAAGAAGACCAATGAAGAAAAACAAGACCTCAGTCAGGAGCATAGAGACATACCTGGTCCACGTCGTACGAGTTGTCGAGTGGAATTACCCTCCTGGCTCCTCAGGGGTTGTCCTTGTTTCCTGTGATGCTCGACAGCCACCCCTCCAGCATCTCATCAGTGACCTCCTCCGGGTGGATCCGAGTGGTGTCGTCAAGACCCGAGTATAGCCACATCGGGTGGTCACGAGCCTGGAGCGGTTGGATGCGCCTCTGGAGGAAGACCTCCAGCAAATCCATGCCCGTCACGCCCTCACGGACAAGCTCAACCACTCGACCGGCCAGCACTTTGACTTGAGCCCTTTCCTCCGGCGCCACTTTTAGAGAAGCAGGTTTTTCAGCTCGGGCGAGGGAGAAAGGAGGAAGACCAGTCGACTGTCCTGGGGTCGCCTGGTCCTGACAGTAGAACCAGGTCGCCTGCCAGCCACGGACCGACTCCGTGAAAGTAATGGATGGAAAACAGCTCTTCCCCCTCGTCTGGATCGCCAAGCCCCCGCACAACTGGATCACCCGCGTCCTCTCGTCACTCGACTTGGCCTTCTTGACCGATTGAGAACGGCAGGTAAAGATGTGCTTGAAAAGTCCCCAATGAGGGCGGCAACCCAAGAAAGCCTCACACATGGAAATGAAAGCGACAAGGTATACAATGGAGTTGGGAGTAAAGTGGTGGAGCTACGCTCCTAAGAAGTTCAAGAAGCTCCGGAAAAAAGGATGGGGCGGCAGAGAAAACCCTCGGTCGATGTGGGTGGCTAGGAGCACGCACTCACCATCGCGGGGTTGAGGTTCGATCTCTCTCCCCGGAAGACGCGCAGCCTCGTGGGGAATGACTCCCCCCTCAACCATGTCGTCGAGATCCTCTTGCCGGATCACTGATGGCATCCAATCGCCCTGGATCCAGCCCTTGGGCAGAGCGGACCTTGAGGAGGATCCGCCCCGAGCAGATCTTTTCCCCTTCCCCTGCGCCGCCGCCTTCTTCACGCGCTCCAGAGCGGAGGTCTTGCCCTTCATCATCGTCGCCGGCGAAGTCTCGCACGGGCCTGCTACGCTGGGGCGAGAACAGAGGTGGCGGAAGGACTTGCGAAGGGAGAGAGGAAGAAGAAAGGAGGAGAAGAGAGCGCACTGCTTGGAAACCCCGAGCCGGCGATTTATAAGGGGCCGCTCCCGAGTGGCTGACTGGTAGGCCCAAACTATCCAGTCAAATCCCGCAGCGGACGCGCGCGCAGTACGTGGCGAAAAAGGTGATGCGGGGATCGAGGAGCTTCCTCTTTATCGCTTCCGATTACTGTGGCCGCTCCCGTCCCGCGCGCTTCCCAAAATCCGAAATCCCACGACATCCGCGGGCTGCAGAACAACTTGTCAAGACGGAAGACCCCGCCCGCGCCGACGCTCGTTATGTCACAAATAAAGAAATTCATTCGACGAAAGGCCTGGAATGGATCAAGGCGACTGAAAAAGGTTGGCAACGTCATCCGTGACGATTGACCCAAAACGAGGCGCTCACGTAGCCCAAAGAACTAGTCGGAAAGATCTCCAACTCTTTCCCCACTCTAACCTCGATCCATTCGGGGGCTAATGATGAAGCCATGTACCTAGGGTAGGGGCACGAACCTGTCCAAGGAGCCCTACCCTAGGACATCCCTAGGAGAAGTCACCTTTCAATCGACTTGAAGGTATCCCACTCGACGGATTCAAGACACTCGACCAGAAAGCTATCACTCGACCAGAAAGCTATCACTCGACCAGAAAGCCAACCACTCGACCGCCAGGAGACCTATAGTCACTCCGCAGGCAAACGGTCAGCTGTTAAGTAGTCTTTATGGTCATTATAGCACTTTATTAGGGGCGTTACCAGTAACGCCCGACCTTAAATGTACCTGAAAACCCTGCATTACTGAGGGCAGGAGGGGGCCGGCGAACTCTATATAAGCCACCCCCCTCCTCAGGATGAAGGGTTCGCACCCCTGTTATTCACACGCCAGTAATCCAGTCGACCGCCTCCGGGCACCGAGACGTAGGGCTGTTACTTCCTCCGCGAAGGGCCTGAACTCGTACATCTTGGTGTGTTTACAACTTCCCAATAGCTAAGATCTAGCCTCTCCATACATACCCCCCTACATCACTGTCAGAGTTAGAACCACGACACCATCTGCCTCTAGGTCTGGTACACCATTAGACCCCTCATCTCACCATCAGAGGGACGATGTGAGTTCCTCATATGCTTATCTGGATGATGAGGGTGCGGTCACCCAAGAGGTATGACTAATCCTTTAGATGTGATTCTCACTTGATTACGACGTTGGTCTTCACCATATTGTTTGATTGTGTGATAGGGCGATGAGCTTGATGATGACATGACTTTGGCGGACGCTCAACTTCGGTCCCCATATGTGTTCAAGCCTAAGCAGCCCAGACGCCGGTACACGCCCAACGACTTTGACAACAGGGGCAACCCAAAGGTGGTCGTAGGGACCTCGCGGATGGCTAGCTTGGATCATGAGGCGGAGGCGGAGGAGGAAGTGCAGGAAGAGGAGGCTCGTCCACCCAGGAAGAAGAAGATTGCCTGCAGGCGTGGCACGAGGAACACACGCGGAAGGCATTAGTGCTTGTGTTTGTTAGTGCTCTTGTAGCCGTTTCATTAGGTTGATGAACTTGTGACGTTATGTTATATGTTGGTGAACTATTACTAGTGTGGTATTTGTGTTTGCAAACTAGTAGTAATGTTGAATTGTCCTAAATGATGTGATGTTCAAGTTATTAGTTGTCTTTGTTCAGTATGTGCAGTTTACAGTAATTTTACGATGTTAAAGCAAGTTATGTGAGTGCTGCATGAGGCCAAAATGGCATCTGTTTCTGTAGTTTTGCAGTTAACAGCACTGCAGCGCCCAACACTTGGGCGCTGCACTGCACTATGCAGCGCCCAACGCTTAGGCGCCGCACCATACAGTGCAGCGCCCGTCTCGTAGGTGCTGCTCAACTGGCCATGGCTATCCAGAGAGCCACAGAAGGCTTGCAGCACTGACCATCCACGAAAAATACCAAGTCAGAGTGCAGCGCCCAACTGCAAGGCGCTGCACTGTACTGTGTGACGCCTATCCCTTGGGCGCTGCACTGTACTGGAAAAACCGAGTTTACATCACGTTCATTTCACCAGAACATCATAATACTTACAATGACTACAGCATCACATCAATTTGAACAAACAAAAATTTTATGCCGATGAGTTCATAACTTAAGACAATTCAAACATTACTACGACATGGTTCACGACACATTCATTACAAATGACAAATGGCAGCTTGCCCTAGAAGATAGTTCACCAACATCTCACATGCCCTTACAAGTTCACGACACATTCATTAGAAGATAGTTGACGACGAGTGCACCGAAGCGAAGTCCCTACTGAGTAGAGCGAGGCCATTTCCCCTTCTTGTCACGTGCCGAGTCCTCCTCTTGTGCCTCGCGAGCCTTTGCAAGCTTTCTTGCCCTCTCCTCCTCACGAGCAAGTTTCTCTTGGCGTGCCCTCTCCTCCTCTCGTTTCTTCTGCTCCATCCTCTCCTTCTGACGACGCTCTTCCTCCAAGCCTCTTAGAAACGATTCTTCGAACCGCCGTTGCTGCCTAAGACAATCTTGGTATTGGTCCTTTTTGACATCTTATGACACTTCAAGATCTATCCATGTGAAGTACTTGCATAGAGGAGGCGGTGACTACATACAACATTTTTGTTAATGTTGACACACATTGGAGAGTAACATTTTACTTATCGAGCTTACCGGTGGTTGGTCATAGGCGTTAGTTGGAAGTGCACGATCATAAGCATAGTTCGGGCATACAAAATATCTCCGCCCTTCCGTCCATGATTTCTTTCGGTCGGTGGACACCTTCACCTTGCAAACATCTCCACACCAACATGGCGGGATATTGAAATCTTTCTCCTTCACCTTGTCCAAAGATGCGTCCTCCCACTTGTTCGACATGTCTTCTTGGTTAGCACACGGTGGCCTCGTCATGGAACCGGATGAAGCCATGCCTACAAAACCGAGAATTCTTGGTTAACCCTAACCCCCACTTAACAATAACCACAACCCTAATCATAGCATAACCCTAACACCAACATCAAAAACACATAACCCTAACCCTAACATACTATGAAAGCCTAACCATACCAAATTAGCAAAGAAACATAACATGATTCAACACAAATTTCCAAATCCAAGCCAAAACTAGGGTTTCCCCAAAGTAGCAAGATTTGAGCAAATGTGACAATTCCTATGGATGAAAACGAGGGGATCGGAGGAGAATACCTTAATGGAGGGGTTGGCTTCGAAATCAACGGTCAAGGACTCCGGATCTGAGAAGGATTTGAGAGGGGGAGAGAGGAGGGCAGAGGGGAGGCACTGAGCTTTGGGTTTGTGTGGGGGTGGGGGTGTGTGGGGTGGGGATGGGTGGGAGGGGGTGAGTGCATCCTAATAGATGTCCAGATGTGCAGCGCCTAAGGCCACGACGCCACACTACACAGTGCAGCGCCTTGACCTTAGGCTCTGCACACCTGGACATGCCAGTCCAGAGAGCAACAGAGCCGTTCCAGTAGCTTTTGCACCCGCAAAATTGCTAAGTCAGCGTGCAGCGCCTAAGGCCAAGGCGCTGCACTGTACTGTGCAGCGCCTAAAGTCAGGGCGTTGCACAGTATAGTGCGGCGCCTGTCCCTTAGGCGCTGCACACCGACTTAGCAATTTTTCGGGTGCAAAAGCTACTGGAACGGTTCTGTTGCTCTCTGGAATGGCATGTCCAGGTGTGCAGCGCCCAAGGGCAAGGCGCTGCACAGCTGGACATGCTAGTCCAGAGAGCAACATAACCGTTCCAGTAGCTTGTGCACCCCAAAATTTGCTAAGTCCGCGTGCAACGCCTAACTGAAAGGTGCTGCACTGTACTGTGCAGCGCCTCTCCCTTAGGCGCTGCGCACTGACTTAGCAATTTTTCGGGTGCAAAAGCTACTGGAATGGTTATGTTGCTATCTGGACTGGCATGTCCAGCTATGCAACACCTAAGGGCAAGGCGCTGCACTGTGTAGTGTGGCGCCGTTGCCTTAGGCGTTGCACTGTCAGCTGTTTTCAAATTCCAAGTGCTTTTTATGTTTTGTGATTCACATAGATGGCACATATATCATATCCAAATCACATGTAGTAGTCCAAAACACAGAAAGAAGACATAGCACATATAGTACTCCAATTCACATAGTCATACACACATAGCAAGAGAGTAGTTCAATCACATAGTCATACACAAACATTGAGCCAAAACACATAGTCATTTACGTCTCATAGCACATAGTAGCACACAATTTGGTTCATAAGAAGGTCACGGTCCTTGTCCCTTCTTCTTCTTCTTCCTCTCTTCTTCTTCTTCTTCTTCTTCTTCTTCTTCTTCTTCTTCTTCTTCTTCTTCTTCTTCTTCTTCTTCTTCTTCTTCTTCTTCTTCTTCTTCTTCTTCTTCTCCTTCTTCTTATTGTCCCTCCTCCCACCACCAAGGGATCTCACCTTCCCCCTCCGTGTCCTCCACCCCCTTCATTGTTTTCATACCTATGAAAATGGCAATATAATAGTTAGTCACACAATGCAAAATGACAACACAAGCATTGAGCCAAAAGAACAAGATCATAGTAAGTCACATACGACAATGGTCCATTAAGCCAAGAGAACATTCCTCCACTACGGCCGCCGCCAAGGCCAAGATCACCACCACGGCCTCTACCACCACCACGGCCGCTACCACCACCACGGCCTAGACCACCACCACGGGCTCTACCGCCACCACGGCCTAGACCACCACCACGGCCTAGGCCTTCACCACGGCCTAGGCCTTCAACACGGCCAAGACCGTCACCACGACCTAGGCCTTCACCATGGCCAAGACCATCACCACGACCTAGTCCTTCACCACGGCCAAGACCATCCCCACGGCCTAGGCCATCACCACGGCCAAGACCATCACCACGACCTCTACCACCACCGCGACCTCTACCACCACCACCACGGCCAAGACCATCACCACAGCCTCTTCTAAGACCTAGTTGACTCCCTCTTTGTTGCCTAGTTCCTCGTTGGCTTGTTTGACTTGGTTGGCTACTCCTTGGTTGACTTGGTTGGCTATCATTTGCTTGGCTTGTGCTTGCATCATTTTTCTTTGATCTTTTTCTTGGTTTGGGACAAGTTCTTGTGTTGTGTCCCCGATGACTGCAGTCCCCACAACGGGATTGCTCATGAGGCTCTTGGAATTGACCGGTGCCGTATTCTCCACCGCCACCACGGCCCCATCCGTCCATGTCACCTCTAAGACGCTTTGTCTTACGTCTTCCCTGTCTAACGACCTTCAATTCCGGGTCCGGCCATAGTTGAACTCCATGATACTCCGGCCATTGTGATTGGTCCAAGTATGGCTGAAACCGGGGAGCCCATGTATTCTTTACCGTCATGATTGAGAACTCGGACTCCCTCACGGTAAGAGGGTGATTGACGTCCACATTCCTAACACGGGATGCGTTTAACAAGTGTGAGCATGGGAGATGAAGCAACGATGGCCTCATGCAGCTGCAATCACACCGTGTTAGGGAGACCTTGAAAGCGCAGCCTCCGTGTTGGTGGCCATCGTTTGTGGTTCCTCCAGGCTCTTTCACCTCATACTTCCACTCGTTGTCGTCATATAGTACAGCTTCTTGGGAGTCTGCCTTTCGTGATTGAAAGTCCAACCATTCTTCAACCTTTGGTGGGAAATAGTACTTGTGCTTATCCTTGTTCTCACCAGCAATCTGCTTATCCGTCTCCATTGAGTACTTTAAAATGTATCCATTCATCTTGTCAAATGTGTATTGAACTATTGCCGTCACGGGTAATGCACGTACACCCTTGAGCACCTTATTGAAGCATTCTGCCATATTGCTTGTCATTTGACCATACCTCCGGCCATCTTCATCGAAAGCACGTGCCCACATATTCCTTTTGAAAATGTTCCTATTGAGAAATTCAAGACCACCGGGGTCAAGTTTCTTGTGTCTGAGCAATGCATTGAACAATGTGGCAAACCGCTTGTTGGTGAAAGCGAGACAACAATCTTGAAGATCATCGGCCAACTCCTTGATACCACATGCCCTATAGAAGTTTGCACAGAAGTGCCTCATGCACCATCGATGGTGCAACTTTGTATGTCCGGGAATGTCAACCACCACCACATTTAGAATTCCTGGATGGCGATCCAATATGACACAAATTTCCCTTTCAGCCGGTAATACCCTTGTTCTCAATTGACGCAAGAACCACTGCTAGTTATCATTGTTCTCCACCTCAACCAAAGCGAAAGCCAAAGGCAACACCCGGTTATTGGCATCACTTGCTATTGCAACCAACAAAGTGCCCTTGTATTGTCCGGTCAAGAACGTGCCATCAATGGCGATGACGGGCCGACAATGCTCAAATGCCCTCACGCATTGCTCAAAGGCCCAACTCGGACGGTCCTCCCGTTATGAATCAATGTTTGGTGCCCATGAGGCTCAACCACGTGAACCATGCCTGGGTTTGTGGCGGCCATAGCTAACAACAACCTAGGGAGTCGGTTGTATGCTTCCTCTCAATTGCCATACAACATCTTGAATGTGGCTTGCTTCGCCTTCCATGCCTTGCCGTACTTCACCTTGTAATGAAAGATGGCTTTCACAAGGTCAATGACACTCTTGATGCTCATTATTGGAAGTGTGGATATTTGGTTGGATAACCTGTAAGCAATGAACTCGGACGTGAGTTGTCTGTGTTGTTGGTAGACAAGATTGCCATCCGCATTCTTGTGCCGGCACATGTGAGTTGGTAGACAACTCACTATGCGCCAAGTTGGACCTCCTTTCCATGGCCTTGCACGCACAATCCATGGACATCTTGGCACTTCACATTTGACCGTGTAACGCACATTGACGTCCGAGTTGGCCACTTTATGTGGACGGTAATGTGTAACCGAGTAGTTGTCGAGCCACATCTTCAATTCCAAGAAGGATTGAAACTCACAACCGGGATATATCCCGTTCTTGCCGTCTTCCAAATCATGGTGAGAACTTGGCCTGGCTCCAAGAGATATGCATTTGCCACCATCCACAACGGCTTCATCCGCGAGACTAAGATCCTTGAACAATGGTGTCTTGTGATCCCGCCCGAATACCTTCTTGAATGCTTGGGCCTCCTTCGGCGTGAACCCCTCCTCATCAACTTCTTCATTGGGACCATCGTCATCCGAGTCCGATGCATATGCATGGGAAAAAGGGATGGATTGGTCCATTGTCTCTTGCACATGATATTGGTCGAGATCACCCACATTGTTGTCATGGAGATCAACTTCGTTGTCATCCTCCTCGTATTCATCATTCTCCTCTTCAAAATCTTCATTTTGGTTGTTTGGAGTCGGGCTCAATGTTGGCCAATCTTGTTGCGTGAAATGAGGTTCACTCATTTGATCTTGGTTAATGGGTGGGGGAGTGCTAGCAACCAACGGGAGGGGTTCCGGTTCAAGTCCAAATTCAAAGTAGACTCAACCTTATTGGAGGCAAATAACTCAAGAGCCTTGTCTAGAGATTCGGCAACCGTCTCCTTGTATGCAACCCAACGTTGCTCAGAGTTCACACGCATTGTCTTCCAACGGATGTGCATTCCAAAACCAACATTATGCCTTCCCTCGAACTCAACAACTTCACTTGGGTCCATCCAATTCAAATCCTTCCTCACTTGTTCCAAGAGCTCTGCATAGCTAGGACTACTCTCAAACACCATTTCAAGCTCATCCGGGTCCGTCTCAACATTGCCTTTCAAAAAGGCCTCTTTATCCACATGATGAATATAAACACATGTTCTCCCCATCCCTATAATAATCAAAAACACACATATATCAAGTAAGTACTTAACAAAAATATTTGCACAAAATGCATATGCCCTAACATATATATGAATTAATAACTATAACCCCCACATAACAATTACCACAACCCTAAACATAGCATAACCCTAACACCAACATCAAACACACATAACCCTAACCCTAGCATACTATGAAAGCCTAACCATACCAAATTAGCAAAGAAACATAATATGATTCAACACAAATTTCCAAAACCAAGCCAAAACTAGGGTTTCCCCAAACTAGCTAGATTTGAGCAAATGTGACAATTCCTATGGATGAAAACGAGGGGATCAGAGGAGATTACCTTAAGGGAGGGGTTGGCTTCGAAATCCATGGTCAAATACTCCGGATTTGCAAGATTTCAGAAGGATTTGAGAGGGGGGAAGAGGGGAAGAGAGGAGGGGCGCAAGGCTAAGGGTTTGGGTGGGGTGGGGGTGTGTGGGGTGGGGGTGGGAGGGGAGAGAGGGTGGGGCCAGCCTAAGTGGCACACAGACTGTGCAGCGCCTAAGCGCTAGGCGCTACACATTACAAGTGTGGCGCCTAAGGCTTAGGCGCTACAGTGTTGTCTGTGGGGCCGCAACTGGACAAGGGCTGACACGCTGGCAGGAGGTGCGACGCCTAAGGCAGAGGTGCTGCATAGTAGTATGCGGCGCCTAGCTGTCGGGCGCCACACGAAAGGGTCAGCAGAGTGAAATTTTTTCGGAAGCAGGTTAGTTTGTGATTTGATTTCGCCTTTAGGTCAAATATGTGATTTCTGCCGTGGCCGAAGGTCTTCTCCAATGCGTATCATCAAGGAGGCGTTTGATAAACTATATGTACTCCCTCTTAAACTGATATAAAAGCGTTTAAATTACTAAAATAATGATCTAAACACTTTTATATTAGTTTACAGGAGTATCATTTTTGGCCTCTCACTATTTGTGACTCAATTGGGATATAATGAATACATGCTAAGAATCATGTTTGTGTACATAGGCCGTGTTTGGTAGCTCGCATCGTTTTTTGCCCATTTACATACTTGTCCGAATTGAACCTGGTTGAGCATATGCGGGCAAAAAAATAACACATGTATGTCTCTGCATCGTAGCGACGTCTCTACGCACCTCGTTTGGTTACTCGCATTGTATGTGCTCACACGAGTGCATGTTGTTTAGTTACATACGAGCATAGAGTTGCACTCACCTTGTATCCTACTTGGTAAGCTTACCAATACTACTACGCCTTACATGTGCTCACACCGAGCACACGAACGCCACAACACTGCTATGACGTTGAGCTTACCAATACTACTACACCTTACACACGTTCATGCCGAGCACACCAACGCCACAACATTGCTATGACGATGAACTGGACGAAGATGATGAAGTTCTTCAGCCCTAACAGACGATCCACCTTGCCAACCTCAACCTTGTTGCATGAATGCTCTCGCACATACTTGGAGTAAGCATCTTCTGCCGCCTGTCTAGTCTTAAACCCTCGGTGGTTGTTGTCGCCGTACCCTGAAACTTGTTTGTTGCAAGCTTCCCATGAACTGTAAACCCCTGGAACCCTACCTTCGAACACCACATACCACTTGCCCTGGCAGTGCAAACGGGCAATAAGCTCAAGCAACAAGCATTGGAACACACATGGATAGTAGGAACTAGCAGTACAACATGGACAGATTGAACTAGTAGTAACACATGCACACATGGATGATCTAATTGAAGACAACACTACCAAATCCATCAAACATACCACAACTCAACACATCATAACAAAGCACTACTCATGGACACATGGATGATCTTGTTCAACACTTGCACACTAGCATAACACCAGTCCATCGACCACTAGCTACCAAGACTTTCCCACATGGAAACAACCCCTAGCAAGCTACAAATCCATCATAATTAGCTACTACAACATCACAGTCAAACAGATCGGACGACCTAACCCTACCACATGGACAGATCTAGCTAGAACTAGTAGAGAGGAGGTGGTGACTGAACTTACAAACGTCATCAAAACGACCGCGGAGGAGGTGACTGGCACGTCAGAGAGGAGGACGGGTCGACCCGCCGCCGTAGTCAACCGTTCGCCGGAGTAGTTGCGCCGCTTACCTCGTCGTCGAAGTGGATCCGTGCTAGAGGGAAAGCTCGAGAGGGGGGGGGAATGGTGGCGGGAGTTTTGCCGCGGTGGTCACCCTCGATATATAAGGCGACCAAATCGGCGGGCAGTGACTCGAATTCGTCTCGCCGCTTTTTTGGAGAAGCGCCATCGCTCCCGCCATCTCCCTCCCTGCGCGGTGCGACGTCCCCCTACATTGCTCGAGCCTGGCTCGCTGGAAACGGATGATTCGGCCGTTCCTAGCGGGCCTGGCTGAGGGGTCCTTTGAGGTTCGTGCTATGCGGGCCAAACAGTAAACACATTCATCCAAACAGCCCATTTTCATCCCGCGAGGGTTTGGTCTGACCTAATGTTGTTGGGAACGTTGCATGGAAAACAAAAAAAATTACGCACACGGAAGATCTATCCATGGAGATGCATACCTACGAGAGGGGAGAGCATCTTCATACCCTTGAAGATCGCTAAGAGGAAGCGTTTATCAATGCGGTTGATGTAGTCGTACACCTTCATGATCCATCCCAATCAAGTACCGAACGTACGGCACCTCCGCGCTCAGCACAAGTTTAGCTCGGTGACGTCCTCGCCTTCTGGATCCAGCAAGAGGGGTGAAGTAGTAGATGAGTTCCGGCAGCACGACAGCGTGGTGACGGTGGTGGTGAAGAACAATCTCCGCAAGGTTTCTCCAAGCACAACGGAAACTAGATGGAGGATAAACTAGAGGGGACGGGGTTGCCGGCACACGGCTTGGTCAATCTTGATGTGTTTCGGGTGCTAGCCCTGTCCCTCTATTTATATGTTGAGCCTTGGGGCTGTTTCTTGGAGAAAGAGCCTCCTCAAAGTCGGTTTAGCCTGCAAGGCAAGAGTCCTTCTCGGACTCCAGGACCAGACGCCAGGGTCCTTAACGTCTGGCCCCAAACGCCATGGCCCCTGGCATCTGCCCCCCTAACCTCTGCAAAACTCCTTTTGCACCTTCCTAAATCCTCGTGGGCTTTACCCCTTGGCCCAAATAAAGTGTTCTCGTACCCGAACATTTCGAGAAACATCTGAAACCCCTTTCGGAGGCCAAACACTATTATCCCATATATCAATCTCTACCTCGAGACCATTCTGGAGCTCCTCGTCATGTCCGTGGTCTCATCCGGGACTCCGAACAACATTCGGTCACCAACATACATAACTCATATAATACTATATCATCAAGGAATGTTAAGCATGCGGACCCTACAGGTTCGAAAATGATGTAGACATGACCGAGACGCTTCTCCGATCAATAACCAATAGCGAGACCTGGACGCCCATATTGGTTCCTACATATTCTACAAAGATCTTTATCGGTCGAACCTTTATGACAACATACGTAGTTCCCTTTGTCCATCGGTATGTTACTTGCCCGAGATTCGATCGTCGGTATCTCCATACCTAGTTCAATCTTGTTATCGGCAAGTCCCTTTACTCATTCCATAATACATCATCTCGTAACTAACTCCTTAGTCACTTTGCTTGCATGCTTCTTGTGATGATGTATTACCGAGAGGGGCCCAGAGATACCTCTTCATCACACGGAGTGACAAATCCCAATCTCGATTCATGCCAACTCAACAGACACCTTCAGAGATACCTGTAGAGCACCTTTATCATCACCCAGTTACGTTGTGACGTTTGATGGCACACAAGGCATTCCTCCGGAGTCCGGGATTTACATGAGCTCATGGTCGAAGAAACATGTATTTGACATTAAGAAGGCAGTAGCAATAAACTGAACGATCATATGCTATGCTAATGGTTGGGTCTTGTCCATCACATCATTCTCCTAATGATGTGATCCCGTTATCAAATGACAACTCTTGTCTATGGTTAGGAAACCTTAACCATCTTTGATCAACGAGCTAGTCTAGTAGAGGCTCACTAGGGATACATTATTTGTTTATGTATTCACACATGTATATAAGTTTCCGGTCAATATAATTCTAGCATGAATAATAAACCTTTATCATGAATAAGGGCTTTATTATTGCCTCTAGGGCATATTTTCATCAGTCTCCCACTTGCACTAGAGTCAATAATCTAGTTCACATGCCATGTGATTAACACCCGTAGTTCACATCGCCATGTGAGTAACACCCAAAGAGTTTACTAGAGTCAATAATCTAGTTCACATCGCCATGTGATTAACACCCAAAGAGTTCTAAGGTGTGGTCATGTTTTGCTTGTGAGACAGATTTTAGCCAACGGGTCTACAACATTCAGATCCGTGTGTACTTTCAAAATATCTATGTCTACAATGCTCCTCATAGAGCTATTCTAGCTAATTGCTCCCACGTTCAATATGTATCCAGATTGAGACTTGAGACTCAGAGTCATCCGGATCGGTGTCAAAGCTTGCATCGACGTAATCCTTTACGACGAACTCTTTTCTCACCTCCATAACCGAGAAACATTTCCTTAGTCCTCTTAGGTAACTAAGGATAATTTTGACCGTTGTCTAGTGATCCACTCCTGGATCACGATTGTACCCCCTTGCCAAACTCATGGCAAGGCATACATCAGGTCTGGTACATAGCATGGCATACATAATAGAACCTATGACTGAGGCATAGGGAATGACTTTCATTCTCTCTCTATCTTCTGTTGTGGTCGGGCTTTGAGTCTTACTCAACTTCACACCTTGCAATACAGGAAGGAACCCTTTCTTTGACTGATCCGTTTTGAACTTCTTCCAAACTTTGTCAAGGTATTTGCTTTGTAAAAGTCCTATTAAGCATCTCGATCTATCCCTATAGATCTTGATGCCCAATATATAAGCAGATTCAGCGAGGGGATTTCATTGAAAAATTCTTATTCAAGTATCCATTTATGCTATCCAGAAATTTTATATCATTTCCAATCAGCAATATGTCATCCACATATAATATTAGAAATGCTACAGAGCTCCCACTCACTTTCTTGTAAATACAAGCTTCACCATAAGTGTGTATAAAACCAAATTCTTTGATCACCTTATCAAAGCGTTTATTCCAACTCCGAGATGCTTGCACCAGTCCATAGATGGATCGCTGAAGCTTGCACACTTTGTTACCACCTTTAGGATCGATAAAACCTTCTAGTTGCATCATATACAACTCTTCCTTAAGAAACTCGTTAAGGAATGTAGCTTTGACATCCATTTATCAGATTTCATAGTCGTAAAATGCGGCAATTGCTAACATGATTCAGACAGACTTCAACATCGCTACGGGTGAGAAAGTCTTATAGTAGTCAACTCCTTGAACTTATCGAAAACCTTTTGCAACAAGTCAAGCTTTGTAGACAGTGATATTACCATCAGTGTATATCTTCCTCTTGAAGATCCATTTATTCTCAATGGCTTGCCGATCATCGGGAAAATCCACCAAAGTCCATACTTTGTTCTCATACATGGATCCTATCTCAGATTTCATGGCCTCAAGCCATTTTTTGGAATCTAGGCTCATCATAGCTTCTTCATAGTTCGCAGGTTTGTCGTTGTATAACAACAAGACTTCCAGGACATGATTACCATACCACTCTGGTGCGGGACGTGTTCTGGTCGACTTACGAAGTTCAGTAGTAACTTGATCTAAAGTTTCATGATCATTATCACTTGCTTCCTCTCTGGTTGGTGTAGACATCACGGAAACGGTTTTCTTCGATGTGCTACTTTTCAATTCGAGAGAAGGTACAACTACCTCATCAAGTTCTACTTTCCTCCCACTCACTTCTTTTGAGAGAAACTCCTTCTCTAGAAAGGACTCATTCTTAGCAACAAAGACCTTGCCTTCAGATCTGTGGTAGAAGGTATACCCAATAGTTTCTTTAGGGCATCCTATGAAGACACAGTTCTCCGCTTTGGGTTTGAGCTTATCAGGCTAAAGCCTTTTGACATAAGCGTCACATCCCCATGCTTTAAGAAATGACAACTTAGGTTTCTTGCCAAACCACAGTTCATACAGTGTCGTCTCAACGGATTTGGATGGGTCCTATTTAACGTGAATGCGACTATCTCTAATGCATAACCCCAAAATGATAAAGGCAAATCGGCAAGAGACATCATATATAGAACACACCATATCTAATAAAGTACGGCTACGACGTTCAGACACACCATTATGCTGTTGTGTTCCAGGTGGCGTGAGTTGTGAAACAATTCCACATTGTCTTAAATGAAGGCCAAACTCGTAACTCAAATATTCGCCTCCGCGATCAAATCGTAGAAACTTTATTTTCTTGTTACGATGATGTTGGGGACCGTTGCATGGAAAACAAAAAATTTCTACGCACATGCAAGATCTATCCATGGAGATGCATAGCTACGAGAGGGGGAGAGCATCTTCATACCCTTGAAGATCGCTAAGCGGAAGTGTTTATCAACACGGTTGATGTAGTCGTACACCTTCATGATCCGTCCCGATCAAGTACCGAACGTACGACACCTCCGCGTTCAGCACACATTCTGCTCGATGACATCCTCGCCTTCTTGATCCAGCAAGAGGGGCGAAGTAGTAGATGAGTTCCGGCAGCACGACGGCATGGTGACGGTGGTGGTGAAGGACAATCTCCGCAGGGCTTCGCCAAGCACAACGAAAACTATGACGGAGGATAAACTAGAGGGGCGAGGTTGCCGGCACACGACTTGGTGAATCTTGACATCTCCCGGGTGCTAGCCCTGCCCCTCTATTTATATGTTGATCCCTGGGGTTGTTTCTTAGAGAAAGAGCCTCCTCAATGTCGGTTTGACACGCAAGGCAAAAGTCCTTCTCGGACTCCAGGACCAGAAGCCAGGGTCCTTGGTGTCTGGCCCCCTGGCCTTCGCAAAACGACTTTTGCACCTTCCTAAAGCTTCGTGGGCTTTACCCTTTGGCCCAAATAAAGTATTCTCATACCCAAACATTTTGAGAAACATCTGAAACCCCTCCTTGTGTATTCCGAAACCCTTTTGGAGACCAAACACTATTATCCCATATATCAATCTTTACCTCTGGACCATTCCGGAGCTCCTCATCATGTATTTGATCTCATCCGGAGCTCCGAACAATATTCGGTCACCAACTCACATTACTCGTATAATACTATATCGTCAACGAACGTTAAGCGTGCGGACCTACGGGTTTTAGAATGATGTATACATTGTTGGGGGACGTAGCAGAATTTTAAAATTTTCTACGCATCACCAAGATCAATCTATGGAGTCATCTAGCAACGAGGGAGAGAGGAGTGCATCTACATACCCTTGTAGATCACGTGCGGAAGCGTTCAAGAGAACAGGGTTGATGGAGTCGTACTCGACGTGATCCAAATCACCGATGACCTAGTGCCGAACGAACGGCACCTCCGCGTTCAACACACGTACGGTTAGGAAGACGTCTCCTCCTTCTTGATCCAGCAAGGGGGAAGGAGAGGTTGATGAAGATCCAGCAGCACGACGGCGTGGTGGTGGATGCAGCAGGATCCCGGCAGGGCTTCGCCAAGCACAAGCGGGGAGGAGAGGTGTTACGGAGGGAGAGGGAGGCGTCAAGAGCAAAGGTGCGGCTGCCCTCCCTCCCCCCTCTTTATATAGGGGCCTTGGGGGGGGGCGGCCCTAGGGAGATGGATCTCCAAGGGGGCGGCGGCCAAGGGGTGGCTTCCCCCCCAAGCCAAGTGGGGGGCGCCCCCACCCCTAGGGTTTCCCAACCCTAGGCGCAGGGGAGACCCAAGGGGGGGGCACCAGCCAGCTAGGGGCTGGTTCCCCTCCCAATTCATCCCATGGGGCCCTCCGGGATAGGTGGCCCCACCCGGTGGACCCCCGGGATCCTTCCGGTGGTCCCGGTACAATACCGGCGACCCCCGAAACCTTCCCGATGGCCGAAACTAGACTTCCTATATATAAATCTTTATCTCCGGACCATTCCAGAAATCCTCGTGACGTCCGGGATCTCATCCGGGACTCCGAACAACTTTCGGGTTACTGCATACTAATATCTCTACAACCCTAGCGTCACCGAACCTTAAGTGTGTAGACCCTACGGGTTCGGGAGACATGCAGACATGACCGAGACGACTCTCCGGTCAATAACCAACAGCGGGATCTGGATACCCATGTTGGCTCCCACATGCTCCACGGTGATCTCATCAGATGAACCACGATGTCGAGGATTCAATCAATCCGTATACAATTCCCTTTGTCAATCGGTACGTTACTTGCCCGAGACTCGATCGTCGGTATCCCAATACCTCGTTCAATCTCGTTACCGGCAAGTCACTTTACTCGTACCGTAATGCATGATCCCGTGATCAACCACTTGGTCACATTGAGCTCATTATGATGATGCATTACCGAGTGGGCCCAGAGATACCTCTCCGTCATACGGAGTGACAAATCCCAGTCTCGATTCATGCCAACCCAACAGACACTTTCGGAGATACCTGTAGTGTACCTTTATAGTCACCCAGTTACGTTGTGACGTTTGGCACACCCAAGGCACTCCTACGGTATCCGGGAGTTGCACAATCTCATGGTCTAAGGAAATGATACTTGACATTCGGAAAAGCTACAACAGACGAACTACACGATCTTTGAGCTATGCTTAGGATTGGGTCTTGTCCATCACATCATTCTCCTAATGATGTGATCCCGTTATCAATGACATCCAATTTCCATAGTCAGGAAACCATGACTATCTTTTAATCAATGAGCTAGTCAACTAGAGGCTCACTAGGGACGTGTTGTGGTCTATGTATTCACACATGTATTACGATTTCCGGATAACACAATTATAGCATGAACAATAGACAATTATCATGAACAAAGAAATATAATAATAACCATTTTATTATTGCCTCTAGGGCATATTTCCAACAGTCTCCCACTTGCACTAGAGTCAATAGTCTAGTTACATTGTGATGAATCGAACACCCATGCAGTTTCTGGTGTTGATCATGTTTTGCTCTAGGGAGAGGTTTAGTCCACGGATCTGCCACATTCAGGTCTGTATGTACTTTACAAATCTCTATGTCTCCATTTTGAACACTTTCACGAATGGAGTTGAAGCGACGCTTGATATGCCTAGTCTTCCTGTGAAACCTGGGCTCCTTGGCAAGGGAAATAGCTCCAGTGTTGTCACAGAAGAGAGTCATCGGGCCCGACGCATTGGGTATGACTCCTAGGTCGGTTATGAACTCCTTCACCCAGACTGCTTCTTGTGCTGCCTCCGAGGCTGCCATGTACTCCGCTTCACATGTAGATCCCGCCATAACGCTTTGCTTGCAACTGCACCAGCTTACTGCCCCACCATTCAAAATATACACGTATCCGGTTTGTGACTTAGAGTCATCCAGATCTGTGTCAAAGCTAGCATCGACGCAACCCTTTACGACGAGCTCTTCGTCACCTCCATAAATGAGAAACATATCCTTAGTCCTTTTCAGGTACTTCAGGATATTCTTGACCGCTATCCAGTGTTCCATGCCGGGATTACTTTGGTACCTTCCTACCAAACTTACGGCAAGGTTTACATCAGGTCTGGTACACAGCATAGCATACATGATAGACCCTATGGCCGAGGCATAGGGGACGACACTCATCTTTTCTCTATCTTCTGCCGTGGTTGGGCATTGAGCTATGCTCAATCTCGTACCTTGCAATACAGGCAAGAACCCCTTCTTTGACTGATCCATTTTGAACTTCTTCAATATCTTGTCAAGGTACGTACTCTGTGAAAGACCAATGAGGCATCTCGATCTATCTCTATAGGTCTTGATGCCTAATATATAATCAGCTTCTCCAAGGTCCTTCATTGAAAAACACTTGTTCAAGTAGGCCTTTATGCTTTCCAAGAATTCTATATCATTTCCCATCAACAGTATGTCATCCACATACAATATGAGAAATGCTACAGAGCTCCCACTCACTTTCTTGTAAATGCAGGCTTCTCCATAAGTCCGCGTAAACCCAAACGCTTTGATCATCTCATCAAAATGAATGTTCCAACTCCGAGATGCTTGCACCAGCCCATAAATCGAGCATTGGAGCTTGCACACCTTGTCAGCATTCTTAGGATCGACAAAACCTTCGGCTGCATCATATACAATTCTTCCTTAAGGAAACCATTAAGGAATGCCGTTTTGACGTCCATTTGCCATATTTCATAATCATAGAATGCGGCAATTGCTAACATGATTCGGACAGACTTCAGCTTCGCTACGGGTGAGAAAGTCTCATCATAGTCAACCCCTTGAACTTGTCGATAACCCTTAGAGACAAGCCGAGCTTTATAGATGGTTATGTTACCATCCGCGTCTGTCTTCTTCTTAAAGATCCATTTATTTTCTATGGCTCGCCGATCATCGGGCAAGTCAGTCAAAGTCCATACTTCGTTTTCATACATGGATCCTATCTCGGATTTCATGGCTTCCAGCCATTTGTCAAAATCCGGGCCCGTCATCGCTTCTTCATAGTTCGAAGGTTCACCGTTGTCTAACAACATGATTTCTAGGACAGGGTTGCCGTACCACTATGGTGCGGAACGTGTCCTTGTGGACCTACGAAGTTCAGTAGCAACTTGATCTGAAGTTTCATGATCATCATCATTAACTTCCTCTCTAGTCGGTGTAGGCACCTTAGGAACATTTTCTTGAGCTGCGCCACTTACCGATTCAAGAGGTAATACCTCATCAAGTTCTACTTTCCTCCCACTTATTTCTTTTGAGAGAAACTCTTTCTCTAGAAAGGACCCATTCTTGGCAACAAAGATCTTGCCTTTGGATCTGAGGTAGAAGGTATACCCAATAGTTTCTTTAGGGTATCCTATGAAGACGCATTTTTCTGATTTGGGTTCGAGCTTTTCAGGTTGAAGTTTCTTAACATAAGCATCGCATCCCCAAACTTTTAGAAACGACAGCTTAGGTTTCTTCCCAAACCATAATTCATACGGTGTCATCTCAACGGATTTCGACGGAGCCCTATTTAAAGTGAATGCGGCAGTCTCTAAAGCATAGCCCCAAAATGATAGCGGTAGATCGGTAAGAGACATCATAGATCTCACCATATCCAATAGAGTGCGATTACAACGTTCGGACACACCATTGCGCTGAGGTGTTCCAGGCGGCGTGAGTTGTGAAACTATTCCACATTTTCTTAAGTGTGTGCCAAATTCGTGACTCAAGTATTCTCCCCCACGATCTGATTGTAAGAACTTGATTTTCTTGTCACGTTGATTCTCAACCTCATTCTGAAATTCCTTGAACTTTTCAAAGGTCTTTGACTTGTGTTTCATTAAGTAGACATACCCATATCTACTCAAGTCATCTATGAGGGTGAGAACATAACGATAGCCACCGCGAGCCTCAACACTCATTGGACCGCACACATCAGTATGTATGATTTCCAATAAGTTGGTTGCTCGCTCCATTGTTCCTGAGAACGGAGTCTTGGTCATTTTACCCATGAGGCATGGTTCGCACGTGTCAAATGATTCGTAATCAAGAGACTCCAAAAGCCCATCTGCATGGAGCTTCTTCATGCATTTGACACCTATGTGACCAAGGCGGCAGTGCCACAAGTATGTGGGACTATCATTATCAACCTTACATCTTTTGGTATTCACACTATGAATATGTGTAACATTACGCTCGAGATTCATTAAGAATAAACCATTCACCATCAGAGCATGACCATAAAACATATCTCTCATATAAATCGAACAACCATTATTCTCGGATTTAAATGAGTAGCCATCTCGAATTAAACGAGATCCTGATACAATGTTCATGCTCAAAGCTGGCACCAAATAACAATTATTGAGGTTTAAAACTAATCCCGTAGGTAAATGTAGAGGTAGCGTGCCGACGGCGATCACATTGACCTTGGAACCATTCCCGACGCGCATCGTCACCTCGTCCTTCGCCAGTCTCCGCTTATTCCACAGCTCCTGCTTTGAGTTACAAATGTGAGCAACCGCACCGGTATCAAATACCCAGGAGCTACTACGAGTACTGGTAAGGTACACATCAATTACATGTATATCACATATACCTTTAGTGTTGCCGGCCTTCTTGTCCGCTAAGTATTTGGGGCAGTTCCTCTTCCAGTGACCACTTCCCTTGCAATAAAAACACTCAGTCTCGGGCTTGGGTCCATTCTTTGGCTTCTTCCCGGTAGCTTGCTTACCGGGCGCGGCAACTCCCTTGCCGTCCTTCTTGAAGTTCTTTTTACCCTTGCCTTTCTTGAACTTAGTGGTTTTATTCACCATCAACACTTGATGTTCCTTTTTGATTTCTACCTCCGCTGATTTCAGCATTGAATATACCTTAGGAATGGTCTTTTCCATCCCCTGCATATTGAAGTTCATCACAAAGCTCTTGTAGCTCGATGGAAGCGACTGAAGGATTCTGTCAATGACCACGTCATCCAGGAGATTAACTCCCAGCTGAGTCAAGCGGTTATGCAACCCAGACATTTTGAGTATGTGCTCACTGACAGAACTATTTTCCTCCATCTTACAGCTGAAGAACTTGTCGGAGACTTCATATATCTTGACCCGGGCATGAGCTTGGAAAACCATTTTCAGCTCTTCGAACATCTCATATGCTCCGTGTCTCTCAAAACGCTTTTGGAGCCCCGGTTCTAAGCTGTAAAGCATGCCGCACTGAACGAGGGAGTAATCATCGGCACGTGACTGCCAAGCGTTCATAACGTCTTGGTTCTCTGGGACAGGTGCGTTACCTAGCGGTGCTTCTAGGACATAATCTTTCTTGGCAGCTATGAGGATGATCCTCAGGTTCCGGACCCAGTCCGTATAGTTGCTGCCATCATCTTTCAGCTTGGTTTTCTCTAGGAACGTGTTGAAGTTGAGGACAACGTGGGCCATTTGATCTACAAGACATATTGTAAAGATTTTAGACTAAGTTCATGATAATTGAGTTCATCTAATCAAATTACTCAATGAACTCCCACTCAGATAGACATCCCTCTAGTCATCTAAGTGAAACATGATCCGAGTCAACTAGGCCGTGTCCGATCATCACGTGAGACGGACTAGTCAACATCGGTGAACATCTTCATGTTGATCGTATCTTCTATACGACTCATGCTCGACCTTTCGGTCTTCTGTGTTCCGAGGCCATGTCTGTACATGCTAGGCTCGTCAAGTCAACCTAAGTGTATTGCGTGTGTAAATCTGGCTTACACCCGTTGTATTCGAACATTAGAATCTATCACGCCCGATCATCACGTGGTGCTTCGAAACAACGAACCTTCGCAACGGTGCACAGTTAGGGGGAACTCTTTCTTGAAATTATTACGAGGGATCATCTTATTTAAGCTACCGTCGTTCTAAGCAAATAAGATGTAAAACATGATAAACATCACATGCAATCAAATAGTGACATGATATGGCCAATATCATTTGCTCCTTTTGATCTCCATATTCGGGGCTCCATGATCATCGTTGTCACCGGCATGACACCATGATCTCCATCATCATGATCTCCATCATCGTGTCTTCTTGAAGTTGTCTCGTCATCTATTACTTCTACCACTATGGCTAACTCTTTAGCAATAAAGTAAAGTAATTACATGACGTTTCTGTTGACACGCAGGTCATAAATAAATAAAGACAACTCCTATGGCTCTTGCAGGTTGTCATACTCATCGACATGCAAGTCGTGATTCCTATTACAAGTACATGATCATCTCATACATCACATATATCATTCATCGCATCCTTTGGCCATATCACATCACAAAACACTTGCTGCAAAAACAAGTTAGACGCCCTCTAATTGTTGTTGCAAGTTTTTACGTGGCTGCTATAGGTTTCTAGCAAGAACGTTTCTTACCTACGCCAAGACCACAACGTGAATTTCCAATTTCTATTTACCCTTCATAAGGACCCTGTTCATCGAATCCGATCTGACTAAAGTGGGAGAGACAGACACCCGCCAGCCACCTTATGCAACTAGTGCATGTCAGTCGGTGGAACCAGTCTCATGTAAGCGTGCATGTAAGGTCGGTCCGGGCCGCTTCATCCCACAATGCCGTCGAATCAAGATAAGACTAGTAACGGCAAGATAATTGACAATATCGACGCCCACAACTACTTTGTGTTCTACTCGTGCATAGAAACTACGCGGGGAGGAGAGGAGAGGTTGATGAAGATCCAGCAGCACGACGGTGTGGTGGTGGATGCAGCAGGACCCGGCAGGGCTTCGCCAAGCGCAAGCGGGGAGGAGAGGTGTTACAGAGGGAGAGGGAGGCGCCAAGAGCAAAGGTGCGGCTGCCCTCCCTCCCCCCTCTTTATATAGGGGCCTTGGGGGGGGGGCGGCCCTAGGGAGATGGATCTCCAAGGGGGCGGCGGCCAAGGGGTGGCTTCCCCCCCAAGCCAAGTGGGGGGCGCCCCCACCCCTAGGGTTTCCCAACCCTAGGCGCAGGGGAGACCCAAGGGGGGGGGGGAACCAGCCCACTAGGGGCTGGTTCCCCTCCCAATTCAGCCCATGGGGCCCTCCGGGATAGGTGGCCCCACCCGGTGGACCCCCGGGATCCTTCCGGTGGTCCCGGTACAATACCGGCGACCCCCGAAACCTTCCCGATGGCCGAAACTAGACTTCCTATATATAAATCTTTACCTCCGGACCATTCCGGAACTCGTCGTGACGTCCGGGATCTCATCCGGGACTCCGAACAACTTTCGGGTTACTGCATACTAATATCTCTACAACCCTAGCGTCACCGAACCTTAAGTGTGTAGACCCTACGGGTTCGGGAGACATGCAGACATGACTGAGACGACTCTCCGGTCAATAACCAACAGCGGGATCTGGATACCCATGTTGGCTCCCACATGCTCCACGGTGATCTCATCGGATGAACCACGATGTCGAGGATTCAATCAATCCGTATACAATTCCCTTTGTCAATCGGTACGTTACTTGCCCGAGACTCGATCATCGGTATCCCAATACCTCGTTCAATCTCGTTACCGGCAAGTCACTTTACTCGTACCGTAATGCATGATCCCGTGATCAACCACTTGGTCACATTGAGCTCATTATGATGATGCATTACCGAGTGGGCCCAGAGATACCTCTCCGTCATACGGAGTGACAAATCCCAGTCTCGATTCGTGCCAACCCAACAGACACTTTCGGAGATACCAGTAGTGTACCTTTATAGTCACCCAGTTATGTTGTGACGTTTGGCACACCCAAGGCACTCCTACGGTATCCGGGAGTTGCACAATCTCATGGTCTAAGGAAATGATACTTGACATTCGAAAAAGCTACAACAGACGAACTACACGATCTTTGAGCTATGCTTAGGATTGGGTCTTGTCCATCACATCATTCTCCTAATGATGTGATCCCGTTATCAATGACATCCAATGTCCATAGTCAGGAAACCATGACTATCTTTTAATCAACGAGCTAGTCAACTAGAGGCTCACTAGGGACGTGTTGTGGTCTATGTATTCACACATGTATTACGATTTCCGGATAACACAATTATAGCATGAACAATAGACAATTATCATGAACAAAGAAATATAATAATAACCATTTTATTATTGCCTCTAGGGCATATTTCCAACATACATGACCGAGACGCTTCTCCGGTCAATAACCAATAGCGGGACCTGGATGCCCATATTGGTTCCTACATATACTATGAAGATCTTTATCGGTCGAACCTTTATGACAACATACGTAGTTCCCTTTGTCCGTTGGTATGTTACTTGCCCGAGATTCGATCGTCGGTATCTCCATACCTAGTTCAATCTCGTTACTAGCAAGTCTCTTTACTTGTTCCGTAATACATCATCTCGTAACTAACTCCTTAGTCACTTTGCTTGCAAGCTTCTTGTGATGTTGTATTACCGAGAGGGCCCAGAGATACTTCTCTGATACACGGAGTGACAAATCCTAATCTCAATCCATGCCAACTCAATAGACACGTTCGTAGATGCCTATAGAGCATCTTTATGATCACCCAGTTACGTTTGTGATGTTTGATATCACAGAAGGTATTCCTCCTGTATCCGGGAGTTGCATGATCTCATAGTTGAAGGAATATGTATTTGACATTAAGAAAGCAATAGCAATAAATTGAACGATCATATGCTAAGCTAACAGATGGGTCTTGTCCAACACATCATTCTCCTAATGATGTGATCCCTTTATCAAATGACAACTCATGTCTATGGTTAGGAAACCTTAACCATCTTTGATCAGCGAGCTATTCTAGTAGAGGCTCACTAGGGACATGGTATTTGTTTATGTATCCACACATGTATTTAAGTTTCCAGTCAATACAATTCCAGCATGAATAATAAACCTTTATCATGATTAAGGAAATATAATAATAACCATTTTATTGTTGCCTCTAGGGCATATTTCCATCAGATGATTCTCCACTTCACTCTGAAATTCTTTGAACTTTTCAAATGTTTCAGACTTGTGCTTCATTAAGTAGATTTGCCCATACCTACTTAAATCATTTGTGAGGGTTAGAAAATAACGATACCCATCGCATGCTTCAACACTTATCGGACCGCATACATCAGTTTGTATTATTTCCAATAAGTCATTAGCTCACTCCATTGTTCCGGAGAACAGAGTTTTAGTCATCTTACCCATGAGGCATGGTTCGCAAGTATCAAATGATTCTTAATCAAGTGATTCCAAAAGTCCATCCACATGGAGTTTCTTCATGCGTTTTACACCAATATGAGCTAAACGGCAGTGCCACAAGTATGTTGCACTATCATTATCAACTTTGCATCTTTTGGCATCAATATTATGAATATGTGTATCACTACGATCGAGATTCAACAAGAATAGAGCATTCACTAAAGGTGCATGACCATAAAAGATGTTACTCATATAAATAGAACAACCATTATTCTCTGACTTAAATGAATAACCATCTCGCAATAAACAAGATCCAGATATAATGTTCATGCTCAACGCTGGAACCAAATAACAATTATTTAGGTCTAAAACTAACCCCAAAGGTAGATGTAGAGGTAGCGTGCCGACGGTGATCACATCAACCTTGGAACCATTCCCAAAGCGCATCGTCCCTCGTCCTTTGCCAATCTTCATTTATTCCGCAACTCCTGTTTCGAGTTGCAAATATAAGCAACTGAACTAGTATCAAATACCCATGCGCTACTACGAGCATCAATAAGGAACACATCAATAACATGTATATCAAATATACCTTTGTTCACTTTGCCATCCTTCTTATCCGCCAAGTATTTGGGGCAGTTTCGCTTCTAGTGACCATTACCCTTGCAGTAGAAGCACTCAGTCTCAGGCTTGGGTCCGGCTTTGGGCTTCTTCACGGGAGCGGCAACTTGCTTGTTGTTCTTCTAGAAGTTCCATTTATTTCCCTTGTCCTTTTTCTTGAAACTGGTGGTCTTATTAACCATCAACACTTGATGCTCTTTCTTCATTTCTACCTCCGTCGATTTTAGCATCGCAAAGAGCTTGGTAGTCGTTTTTGTCATCCCTTGCATATTATAGTTCATCACGAAGCCTTTGTAGCTTGGTGGCAGTGACTAAATAACTCTGTCAATAACACTCTCGATACCCAGGCATTTTGAGTATGTGTTCACTAACAGAACTATTCTCCTCCATCTTACAGCTAAAGAACTCGTTGGAGACTTCATATCTCTTAACCCATTTGCTTGAAATATTAACTTCAGCTCTTGGAACATCTCATATGCTCCATGGCGTTTGATGTCTACTACACAACCTTCCTCTTGTAGACGTTGTTGGGCCTCCAAGTGCAAAGGTTTGTAGGACAGTAGCAAATTTCCCTCAAGTGGATGACCTACGGTTTATCAATCCGTGGGAGGCGTAGGATGAAGATGGTCTCTCTCAAACAACCTTGCAACCAAATAACAAAGAGTCTCTTGTGTCCCCAACACACCCAATACAATGGTAAATTGTATAGGTGCACTAGTTCGGCGAAGAGATGGTGATACAAGTGCAATATGGATGATAGATATGAGTATCTGTAATCTGAAAATATAAAAACAGCAAGGTAACTAATGGTAAAAGTGAGCACAAATGGTATTGCAATGCGTTGAAACAAGGCCTAGGGTTCATACTTTCACTAGTGCAAGTCCTCTCAACAATAATAACATAATTGGATCATATAACTATCCCTCAACATGCAACAAAGAGTCACTCCAAAGTCACTAATAGCGGAGAACAAACGAAGAGATTATGGTAGGGTACGAAACCACCTCAAAGTTATCCTTTCCGATCGATCTATTCAAGAGTCTATAGTAAAATAACATGAAGCTATTCTTTCCGTTAGATCTATCATAGAGTTCGTACTAGAATAACACCTTAAGACACAAATCAACCAAAACCCTAATGTCACCTAGATACTCCAATGTCACCTCATGTATCCGTGGGTCTGATTATACGATATGCATCACACAATCTCAGATTCATCTATTCAACCAACATAAAGAACTTCAAAGAGTGCCCCAAAGTTTCTACCGGAGAGTCAAGACGAAAACGTGTGCCAACCCCTATGCATAAGTTCACGAGGTCACGGAACTCGCAAGTTGATCACCAAAACATACATCAAGTGGATCACGTGATATCCCATTGTCACCACAGATAAGCACATGCAAGACATACATCAAGTGTTCTCAAATCCTTAAAGACTCACTCCGATAAGATAACTTCAAAGGGAAAACTCAATCCATTACAAGAGAGTAGAGGGGGAGAAACATCATAAGATCCAACTATAATAGCAAAGCTCGTGATACATCAAGATCGTACCACCTCAAGAACACGAGGGAGAGAGAGAGAGAGAGATCAAACACATAGCTACTGGTACATACCCTCAGCCCCGAGGGTGAACTACTCCCTCCTCGTTATGGAGAGCGCCAGGATGATGAAGATGGCCACCATAGAGGGATTCCCCCCTCCGGTAGGGTGCCGGAACGGGTCTAGATCGGTTTTTGGTGGCTACGGAGGCTTCTGGCGGTGGAACTCCCGATCTATTCTGCTCCCCGATGTTTTTAGGGTATATGGACATATATAGGTGAAAGAGGTTGGTCAGGGGAGCCATGAGGGGCCCACGAGGGTGGGGGCGCGCCTAGGGGGTAGGGCACGCCTCCCTGCCTCGTGCCTCCCTCAAAGCTTCCCTGACGTCTACTCCAAGTCTCCTGGATTGCTTCCATTCCAAAAGTAAGTTTCGTGAAGTTTCAGATCAATTGGACTCCGTTTGATTTTCCTTTTTTGCGATACTCTAAAACAAGGAAAAAACAGAAACTGGCACTAGGCTCTAGGTTAATAGGTTAGTCCCAAAAATCATATAAAATAGCATATAAAACATCCAAGGTTGATAATATAATAGCATGGAACAATCAAAAATTATAGATACGCTGGAGATGTATCAAGCATCCCCAAGCTTAATTCCTGCTCGTCCTTGAGTAGGTAAATGATAAAAACAGAATTTTTTATGTGGAATGCTACCTAACATATTTATCCATGTAGTTCTCTTTATTGTGGCAAGAATATTCAGATCCATAAGATTCAAGACAATAGTTTAATATTGACATAAAAAATAATACTTCAAGCATACTAACAAAGTAATTATGTCTTCTCAAAATAACATGGCCAAAGAAAGCTATCCCTACAAAATCGTATAGTCTGGCTATGATTTATCTTCATCACACAAAATATTTAAATCATGCACAACCCCGATGGCAAGCCAAGCAATTGTTTCATACTTTTGATGTTGTCAAACCTTTTCAATCTTCACACAATATATGAGCGTGAGCCATGGATATAGCACTATAGGTGGAATAGAATGGTGGTTGCGGAGAAGACAAAAAGGAGAAGATAGTCTCACATCAACTAGGCGTATCAACAGGCTATGGATATTCCCATCAATAGATATCAATGTGAGTGAGTAGGGATTTCCATGCAACAGATGCACTAGAGCTATAAGTGTATGAAAACTCAAAAAGAAACTAAGTGGGTGTGCATCCAACTCGCTTGCTCACGAAGACCTAGGGCAATTTGAGGAAGCCCATCATTGGAATATACAAGCCAAGTTCTATAATGAAAGATTCCCACTAGTATATGAAAGTGACAAGATAGGAGACTCTCTATCATGAAGATCATGGTGCTACTTTGAAGCACAAGTGTGGTAAAAGGATAGTAACATTGCCCCTTCTCTCTTTTTCTCTCAATTTTTTTCATTTTTTTGGGACTCTCTTTTTTTTTCTTTTTTTTCTTTTTTTCGTCCCGAGTCTCATCCCGACTTGTGGGAGAATCATAGTCTCCATCATCCTTTCCTCACTAGGACAATGCTCTAATAATGATGATCATCACACTTTTATTTACTTACAACTCAAGAATTACAACTCGATACTTAGAAAAAATATGACTCTATATGAATGCCTCCGGCGGTGTACCGGGATGTGCAATGACTCATGAGTGACATGTATGAAAGAATTATGAACGGTAGCTTTGCCACAAATACGATGTCAACTACATGATCATGCAAAGCAATATGACAATGATGAAACGTGTCATAATAACGGAACGGTGGAAAATTGCATGGCAATATATCTCGGAATGGCTATGGAAACGCCATAATAGGTAGGTATGGTGGTTGTTTTGAGGAAGGTATATGGTGGGTTTAAGGTACCGGCGAAAGTTGCGCGGTACTAGAGAGGCTAGCAATGGTGGAAGGGTGAGAGTGCGTATAATCCATGGACTCAACATTAGTCATAAAGAACTCACATACTTATTGCAAAAATTTATTAGTTATTGAAACAAAGTACTACACGCATGCTCCTAGGGGGATAGATTGGTAGGAAAAGACCATCGCTCGTCACCGACCGCCACTCATAAGGAAGACAATCAATAAATAAATCATGCTCTGAATTCATCACATAACGGTTCACCATATGTGCATGCTACGGGAACCACAAACTTTAACACAAGTATCTCTCAAATTCACAACTACTCAACTAGCATGACTCTAATACCACCATCTTCATATCTCAAAAAAATCATCAAGTATCAAACTTCTCATAGTATTCAATGCACTTTATACGAAAGTTTTTATTATATCCATCTTGGATGCCCATCATATTAGGACTAAATTCATAACCAAAGCAAATTACCATGCTGTTTAGGACTCTCAAAATAATATAAGTGACGCATGAGAGTTCATCTATTTATATAAAATAAAACCACCACCGTGCTCTAAAAAGATGTAAGTGAAGCACTAGAGCAACAACAAACTACTCCGAAAGATATAAGTGAAGATCAATGAGTAGTCGAATAATTATGCAACTATGTGAAGACTATCTAACATTTAATAATTTCAGATCTTGGTATTTTATTCAAACAGCAAGTAAATCAAAATAAAATAAAATGACGCTCCAAGCAAAACACATATCATGTGGTGAATAAAAATATAGCTCCAAGTAAAGTTATCGATGAACGAAGACAAAAGAGGGGATGCCTTCCGGGGCATCCCCAAGCTTAGGCTCTTGGTTGTCCTTGAATATTACCTTGGGGTGCCTTGGTCATCCCCAAGCTTAGGCTCTTGCCACTCCTTATTCCATAGTCCATCGAATCTTTACCCAAAACTTGAAAACTTCACAACACAAAACATAACAGAAAACTCGTAAGCTCTGTTAGTATAAGAAAATAAATCACCACTTAGGTACTGTTATGAATTAATTCTAAATTCATATTGGTGTAATATCTACTGTATTACAACTTCTCTATGGTTCATACCCTCCGATACTACTCATAGATTCATCAAAATAAGCAAACAACACATGGAAAACAGAATCTGTCAAAAAAGAACATGCTGTAGTAATCTGTAGGTTCCGAATACTTCTGTAACTCAAAAAATCCTGAGAAATTAGGAAGTCCTAGGAAATTTGTTTATTAATCTACTGCAAGTGGAATTGGTATTTTATAGCTCTCTGGTAAAAAATGAAAATTATTCTCGTGAGCGCATACTTTATGTTTTTTACAGCAAGATCAAATAACAATCACCCAAGAAGATCCTAAAGGCTTTACTTGACACAAATACTAATCTATTCTACTCCCCGATGTTTTTAGGGTGCCGGAACGGGTCTAGATTGGTTTTCGGTGTCTACGGAGGCTTCTGGCGGCGGAACTCCCGATCTATTCTGCTCCCCGATGTTTTTAGGGTATATGGACATATATAGGCGAAAGAAGTCGGTCAGGGGAGCCACGAGGGGCCCACGAGGGTGGGGGGCGCGCCTCCATGCCTCGTGCCTCCCTCGAAGCTTCGCTGACGTCTACTCCAAGTCTCCTGGATTGCTTCCGTTCCAAAAATAAGTTCCATGAAGTTTCAGGTCAATTGGACTCCGTTTGATTTTCCTTTTCTGCCATACTCTAAAACAAGCAAAAAACAAAAACTGGCACTAGGCCCTAGGTTAAGAGGTTAGTCCCAAAAATCATATAAAATAGCATATAAATGCATATAAAACATCCAAGGTTGATAATATAATAGCATGGAACAATCAAAAATTATAGATACGCTGGAGACGTATCAGCGTTCAAAACGCTTTTGAAGTCCCGACTCTAAGCTGTAAAGCATGGCACATTGAACTATCGAGTAGTCATCATTCCGCATTTGCCAGGCGTTCACAACATCTAGGTTAGCGGGAGCGAGTTTGTCACCTAGCAGTGCATTGATGACCCACAAGTATAGGGGATCTATCGTAGTCCTTTCGATAAGTAAGAGTGTCGAACCCAACGAGGAGCAGAAGGAAATGATAAGCGGTATTCAGCAAGGTATTCTCTGCAAGTACTGAAATAAGTGGTAATAGATAGTTTTGTGATAAGATAAATTGTAACGAGCAACAAGTAACAAAAGTAAATAAAGGGCAGCAAGGTGTCCCAATCCTTTTTGTAGCAAAGGACAAGCCGGAACAAACTCTTCTTTCTTCTCCATAAGGTATTTAATACCAGCATGATCAGTGTGAATAGTTACTTTAGAATCAACAATATAAGGTCTGAACTTATCACAAGCAAATACAACTGCTAAAAATTCTTTTTCAGTAGTAGCATAATTTCTTTGAGCATTGTCTAGAGTCTTACTAGCATAATGAATAACATTTAATTTCTTATCAACTCTTTGCCCTAGAACAGCACCTACAGCATAATCACTAGCATCACACATAATTTCAAAGGGTAAATTCCAATCAGGTGGCTGAACAACAGGTGCAGAGACTAATGCTTTCTTAAGTATTTCAAATGCTTCTACACAATCATCATCAAAGACAAATGGTATATCTTTTTGTAATAAATTAGTCAGAGGCCGAGAGATTTTTGAGAAGTCCTTAATGAACCTCCTGTAAAATCCGACGTGACCAAGGAAACTTCTTATACATTTGATGTCCTTGGGACATGGCATCTTTTCAATAGCATCAACCTTGGCTTTATCAACTTCAATACCTCTTTCAGAAACTTTGTGCCCCAAGACAATACATTCATTAACCATAAAGTGGCACTTTTCCCAATTCAAGACAAGATTAGTTTCTTCACATCTCTGCAAAATTCGATCAAGATTGCTCAAGCAATCATCAAAAGAAGAACCATAGACAGAAAAGTCATCCATGAAAACCTCACAAATCTTTTCACAAAAGTCAGAGAATATAGCCATCATGCAAAGGTAGCAGGTGCATTACATAAACCAAAAGTCATACGTCTATAAGCAAAAGTACCAAAAGGGCATGTAAAAGTAGTCTTAGATTGATCTCTGGCCGACACAGGTATTTGAGAGAAACCAGAATAACCATCTAGAAAGCAATAATGTGTATGTTTGCATAATCTTTCTAGCATTTGATCAATAAAAGTTAAGGGGTAATGATCTTTCTTAGTAGCCTTATTTAATTTGCGGAAATCAATTACCATCCTATAACCTGTGATAATTCTTTGTGGAATCAATTCATCTTTATCATTAGGAACAACAGTAATACCTCCCTTCTTAGGGACACAATGGACATGACTTACCCACTCACTATCAGCAACGGGATAGATTATACCTGCCTCCAGAAGCTTAAGTATTTCTTTTCTTACCACTTCTTTCATTTTAGGATTCAGGCGTCGTTGAGGACCACGAACTGGTTTGGCATCTGCCTCCAAATTTATTTTATGTTGACATAGAGTGGGACTAATGCCCTTAAGATCATCAAGAGTATATTCAATAGCAGCATGATGCTTCTTCAGAGTTTTCAATAATCTTTCTTCTTCATGCTCTGAAAGGTTAGCACTAATAATAACAGGATATATCTTCTTTTCATCAAGATAAGCATGTTTAAGATTATCAGGAAAAGGTTTAAGTTCAAACACGGGATCACCCTTGGGTGGAGGAGGATCCCCTAAAATTTCAATAGGAAAGTTGTGTTGCAGAATAGGTTCCTGTTTAAAGAATACTTCATCTATTTCCCTTCTTTCATTCATGAACATATCATTTTCATGGTCTAGTAAATAGTGTTCTAAAGGATCACTAGGAGGTATGGCAATAGAAGCAAGACAAATAATTTCATCCTTACTAGGAAATTCTTCCTCACGATGTTGTTTATTAAATTTAGAAAAATTAAACTCATGAACCATATCATCCAAGCCAATAGTAACAACATTCTTTTCACAGTCTATCCTAGCATTAACAGTGTTCAAGAAGGGTCTACCAAATATAATGGGACAAAAGCTATCTTGCGGAGAAGTAAGAACAAGAAAATCGGCAGGATATTTAGTTTTCCCACACAAGACTTCAACATCTCTAACAATTCCAATCGGTGAAATAGTATCTCTATTAGCAAGTTTAATTGTGACATCAATATCTTCTAACTCAATAGGTGCAATGTCATTCATAATTTCGTTGTATAAGTCAATAGGTATTGCACTAGCACTAGCACCCATATCACATAAGCCATGATAACAATGATCTCCTATTTTAACAGAAATAACAGGCATACCTACCACAGGTCTAGGTTTATCTTTATCACGGGGTTTAGCAATTCTAGCAGTTTCATCACAGAAATAAATAACATGCCCATCTATATTATCAGACAAGAGATCTTTAACAATAGCAATATTAGGTTCAACTTTAACTTGCTCAGGAGGTGTATATGTTCTAATATTGCTTTTACGAACCACAATTGAAGCTTTAGCATGATCCTTTATCCTAACAGGGAAAGGTGGTCTCTCAACATAAGAACTAGGAACAATAGGATCATTATAAGTGACAGTCTTTTCTTCAACTTTAATAGGTCCAGCTATTTTTACTTCTATGGGAGGATGATATTTAAACCACTTCTCCTTAGGGAGATCAACATAAGTAGCAACAGATTCACAGAAAGAAGCTACTATCTCAGAGTCAAGGCCATATTTAGTGCTAAACTTACAGAAAATATCGGTGTCCATAAAAGATTTAACACAATCAAACTTAGGTGTCATACCCAACTCCTTACCTTCGTCGAGGTCCCAATCTTCAGAGTTGCGTTTAATTCTATCCAATAAATTCCATCTGAATTCAATAGTCTTCATCATAAAAGAGCCAGCACAAGAAGTATCGAGCATGGTGCGATTGTTTTCAGAAAGTCGAGCATATAAATTTTGAATAATCATTTCTCTTGAGAGCTCATGATTGGGGCATGAATATAACATTGATTTAAGCCTCCCCCAATCTTGAGCGATGCTTTCTCCTTCGTCAGGCCAGAAATTATATATATAATTGCGATCACGGTGAACAAGATGCATAGGGTAATACTTTTGATGAAATTCCAACTTCAATCTTTTATAGTCCCATGATCTCATATCATCACATAGCCTATACCATATCAATGCGTCTCCCTTCGAAGATAAAGGGAAGACCTTCTTCTTAGCAACATCATCGGGTATACCTGCAAGTTTAAATAATCCACAAAATTCATCCACATATATTAAGTGCTCATCAGGATGCTTTGTTCCATCTCCTGTAAAAGGGTTAGCTAGCAGTCTTTCCATCATACCCGAAGGAAATTCAAAAGGAGTTTCATTTTCAATAGGTTCAGTAGGTTGAGAAGCAACTCTTTGCTCTACTGGACGGGGTGAAGATACCCCGAACAAGCCCCTCAGAGAATTACTTTCCATAGTAACAAGTGACAGTAAATTTCAGCACACTATATAAATTTTTCCTTACCAAATTCCACCTACCAAAGGCGCTACACTCCCCGGCAACGGCGTCAGAAAAGAGTCTTGATGACCCACAAGTATAGGGGATCTATCGTAGTCCTTTCGATAAGTAAGAGTGTCAAACCCAACGAGGAGCAGAAGGAAATGATAAGCGGTT